>NW_015150585.1:621911-775023 GCF_000732505.1 Cyprinodon variegatus
CATTTCTGAACCCCAAACTGTAAAATTAAATGCACACGCACACTGAGTAGTGACTTTATTGGTGATGTGGGGAATTTAGGCTTTTTTTTTTTTTTTTTTTTTTTACTTCTGCTGCTTGACCTTTTTTTATACAGAACTACTGTTGCATGAAACCCACTTAAGACCTTTGCAAACTTATGTTTTACCTTAAAGCAGAGCAATACTTAAAGCTTTTTAAAAGGAGCTTTGGGAGCTCTCTGAGGATTCTTGGTGTGTCCCTCTCAAGAATCCACTTTATAAATGTTCCCGGCAGCTGTTCAGTTTAGTATAGGTCTGAACCAGGTAATTTTTCTGGGGCAGCTCTTCTACCTGCCATTTTCTCTAGACTAACCAGGAACTTATAAAACATCAAAAAGTAGGAAACTGCTTAATGGTTCAGTAAGGGAGCAGGACTTTTTTTATTTCAGTAATCTCCTCTGCAGGTCATATTTTATGTTAATTTTAAATTTTGTTTGCTAGCACAACATTTAAACTTAATCACAGGTTGAATGTTTTTGTATTAGGGAGTTTGCATTCAAATTCAACAGTAAAAAGCAATAAACTAATGCTGAATTATTATTTTTTTAAGTAAATGCAGATTTCCACTTTCGACGCCTAGAGAAAAAAGTGTCATAACCCTCATCAAAGTATCTTTTTTTATCATTGAAGTTCAAACATTCTTCAGGATTGTGGCATCCTTATAGTGCCATCAAAACATTGTTTTGCTTCCTATAGTTCAGCACTAGTAATAGCGCAATAATACCACTGCTAGCGAATTGTACAAGCAGTATGTAAATCATGTTGATATGCAAGAATAAAAGACACAGAATAGTTTGCTAAAGGCGATATTTTACATTCTCTGTTTATTTTTGCACTTTGATTATTCAGAATTAACAATTCTGTTATCAATATTTTACAAAGGAAAAAAACAAAAAACCCTACTGATTGCTCCATTAATAAATCTGAGATTGATTACGAATAACATTTCAATAAAAATACATACAATTTTAACAGCTGTTTAAGTAGTCAAAACTGTTTTTGAACAAGATAAAGGCAAAAAACTCATGGAAAACCGTAAAATTCTGTCAAGCAAAAGCAGACTAAACATCAAACTTGATTATTTTAATATTGTGTAATGCAAGCTGAGGTCGACTACTTAAATGGTTCCAACTGACCTAACATCAGTCCAAACAGTTGCCTTTATTTTATTCATCGTTATTTCACAATGATCATTATGTTCGGAAATGGTGTGCTTGAAGTGATGTCAGAATATTTCCCTTTATTTTTTCTAATGGTGAAAAGAATAAAGGAGGCGAATGAATCCCCATGGATTCGCTGTAACATCGCTAACTGTCCTTTCATCAGCGTTACAGGGAGGAGGAGTCACTGCTGACTGACTCTGACTTCTCTGTTGTGTCAATAAGAGTTAAGACATTTTAAAACCCATAATTTTCAATCCAACTAACTTTATTTTACTTTTAATTTTTATTGTTCTTATTTGTTTAGCTTATTAACCAATTGTAAGCTTTTTCTTTGTTTTTTTTGTTATCATTGATGTGCAGCACTTTGTTTCAGCTTTGGTTGCTGTTGTTTTATAAATACATTTGATGATGATGATGAGTTGTGTTAAGCGTAGTAAAAGTGACACGGAGAAGTTAAATATATCAATAAATTGCATCTCTTTACTGATTAAGTGTTGGTTTAATTTTGGCTAACGATAGTCATTAGCTAAGCTAGCTATCTAATTTTACTATGGACTTTTAGTCAAACCGGTTGACACTCATCCTAGTCTACCCACCGATTTTGGAGAAAAACTGGATTACAAATTGACTTCCTTTCCTTTGTTTCCTTTTCCTCTTTTTCCTCCTCCCTCTTATTCTTCCTCTATACAGCATAGTTACCAATGTCACTCATAACCTCTGCCATATTTATTAAATATTCATTTTAATGATTTTTTTTTTAGACTGGTTTGTCATGTTCCAGAGAGCCCACTTGTATGAGTGTGGATTTATATGATGATGCTTTTGGCCTGGTTCTCTCTCTGAGGTCCTGGGAGGATCTTCTCTTGGAGGCCATGGCATTATGAGTTTCTAAAATACCAGAAGATTTTTACATAAAACTCTGGTAGACCCTCCTAGTAAACTGGAAATCAGTTACAGACAATGAAGAAGAAAAAAAGACTTGTTGAATAATTCACAGTAGAGGTGAGGAGTTATACCTAGGAATAACAATAACTGCATTGTGTCATTTCCATGACTAATTATCAATATTTATTCATTTGCTCATGAAACAAAAAGTCAAATCAAAATCAAATCAAATTTATTTGTATAGCCCTTTACAATAACCAAATGGTACCCAAAGTGCTTTACAACAAAGCCATAAAAACAATACATAACATATAAAAACATACAAGATACAATTAAAAGTGCTGTAGTGGTGCAGTGCTGCAGGACATTAAAAGCTTTCCAGAGGTGCATAAAAAGGAGCACACAGAAAGATGACATCTAAGAGACAGTATTTTAGTCAGAATTAAGAGCTAAATTAAAAAAGTGGGTTTTAAGCTTTTTTTTTTTTAAAAGGCTGAGGTCAGTAGTGGTAAAAGTAATAACCCTACAAACAGCTGGTTTAAAAAATTGTCAGGTTTTATTTTATCTTCACAAGTAATAATTTCCATAGCTGTATGTTTCCTTTACGATTTCCAATCAACAGGTGAGGCAAGCTCCTTTTGTCTCATAAACAGCCTACACAGACATGGACTATCAGACCGTCAGTCAGTAAGGTGTAAGTTAAGCTGCTGCAGTGTTTTTTGTCAATAAGATCCTTTCCTTGTAATTTCCAGATATTCGAATCAAGGAAGAACCAGACTCTGGAGACTGGCTGGGCACAGACTCCACCCTGAACACCAACGATCTGTCTCACCTCGCTGGCAGGCTGGGAGACGAAGAGGATCCGCTCGGTCAGGAGGGCAAGAGGTTGCGCAGAGTAGCTTGTACTTGCCCTAACTGCAAAGAGTCAGGCGGGAGGTGAGAAAGCCCGGTTGGTGCTTCCAGTCGTTTTCAGACCCGCATGGGATTAAAACACCTATTTCTGTGTTTTGCAGAGGATCAAACACAGGAAAAAAGAAGCAGCACATCTGCCACATCGCAGGCTGTGGGAAGGTGTACGGGAAAACATCCCACCTGCGAGCACACCTGCGCTGGCATTCTGGGGAGCGACCTTTCGTCTGCAGCTGGGTGTTCTGCGGGAAGAGGTTCACACGCAGTGATGAGCTGCAGAGGCACAGGAGAACACACACAGGTGCCCCTCTTTTTATTGAAAAACATCCATAAAAATTGTTAAAATGTGTTAATTTGAGCCTGGTAAACTGAGTCATTAAAAAACAACATTACATCATTGTCCCACTGCTGATAAAATGGCAGTATTGGATTAGATACTAGAGAAAGACATAAAAAATGCATTGTTTATTAGTTTTAACTAGTAAAGGCTGTCTAGATCTTTAGAGGGGCATAAACATTGATGAGCTACGGGTGTTATGTTAGTGTTTACTCTTGCAGTTACATACATTAGAATCCACATTGTTCCGTTTGCATTGATCTAAAATTAATGATTTTAGATACCGTTTTTTTTTTTTTTTTTTTTTTGCTTTTAATTGTTCTTTTCTAACCACCTAAGTGAGAAATGGTTCATGAAAATGTAGAAAGTTCCAAAGACCTTTTAAACTAATGCTTAAAAACCGTAGTCTTGGAAAAAATTATCAAAATGGTTGGCACTCCTGAAATCTTTGTTAAAATGAATATTTTTCCCAGAAACTTAGTGCAATTACACAAAGTTTGGTAAAAAAAATATATATATTTAATTCCCTGTTATGTATGGAGGAAAACACAAAAAAAAAACAGAAAAAAAGGATACATTTACATAAATTCCCACTTAAAGGGGAAAACTTTTTTTTTTTTACATTGGCGCTTTGATTTTACGTTTTTACATCATGTTTTACTAACCCATATTAGTCTTGTGTCATTTGGAGCTGTTCTGAAGATATTCCGTTTTGTCATATCCAAGTAACGTCTTCGTATGGGCAACGAGTTGAAGGCACAAACTAAACTGTTCATAATTTATTCTTTATGGTACGCCAGCATTCATAACATGTAGGCGAATCACTGACCCCCAGACATCCCCGGTTATATTTTTTATATTTATATTTCTTTAAAACAAAGCGGAGTGTGTATGACGTCATCCGCGTGCGCCAGCTACCATTCATTCATCCTGTTCGCTGAACTGCTGCTAGTTTTACTCACATGCCTGGAAGATGTCTAGTGCTACAACCACAGATTATCTCGCTCTCGAAATGGAATTTAACGAATTTAACGATTCAGATTAGCTAGCCGAATGAATAGAAGGGGTACAGCGTAGCCGCCTGTACAAAGACGAACTGAAACCAGTGTCCATCTTAAGCCATCAGCAAGCGTTTTGCACTTCTCCACTGGAGTTTTAACCACTCTTCTTTTACAAACTTCTGTAGCTCCATCATATTTGAGTAGTGCACGTCCCAAACAGTGATTTTAAGCTCTCTCCAGAGATGGCAGTGAAACCCATTGCAGACCATTCAGGAATTGACAGAGCTTTCTTTCAATCAATCTCGGTGCTTTTCTAAGTCTGTTTGGAGTCGTGGTCGCTGCTTAAATACAGGTTGCCTAGAACAAAAACCTTGCTTTCTGAAAATCAAGGCACCCACTGCGAGAGGCTAAAAACAAACGATCCTTGAACCTCCGTCTTGTTAGACTCTTAGTCTCATCTATCCGCAGGATGTTTTCTCTCAAAGATTTTGGTTCACTGTCATAGATTGTGGGGAAAGTGCGGTCTAGCTCTTTTATCTCTGTAAGCAGTGGGGTCCTCCTGTGTCTCCTGTCATAACGTTTCCTCTCATTCAAACGTTGGGCCAATAGATCACGCTGACACCAATGTACCATGAGTCTGCAGGACACTATGCATTGACAAGCAACCTCAGCATTGAGATTGTTTGTCAACCATTTAGACTGTTCTGCTTTTTAAGCTTTCGTTAGTTTTTGTCTTCGGCCCCCGTCCAGGGAACTTCGCTGTAGTCTCATGGGTTGTAAAGTACTGTGGCCCAAAGAGCATAGAGATTTCTGCTTGTAACTTTGATCCTGTTGATGTTTGTCTTTGATTTTGTTTCTAAAGTCCTCCCGGTCTCCATTCTTAGCATGGCAGACCCATAAAGCAAGTATTGAGTCATCGCCTTTTTATCTAATGACAGGTGTGATTTTAACTTTGCTCTCTGTTATTTGCAGCAGGTGAGTTTAACCGAGCATCATGTGCTTGAAACAAAGTTAGCTACCCACAATTTTAGGTGCCAAAAGTTTTCTAGGAGTTTATAAAATGTCAAATTTGATTTATTTTTTTGTCTTCGGCTTTTTAGTTTTGTACAAACAAAGGAAACAGATTAGGGCTGGCCGATATGACTTCAAATCAATATCACGATGAATTGGGCAGTTTTAACTCGATAACAATAAATGCACGACAAATGTTCTGGCTCCTCTATCGGAAATAAAGCCATGTGCAGGAAATGCAACTGATCTATTTATAGTTTATTTATGAAATGTATCACATTACATGAAAAGGAGAGAAATGTTACCTCTCTTGCAAAAAAATTTCCACGAAGGTTACAGAGCATTTTGCACATCTTTGAACTAAATAGTGTGGCTATTATTGTTTGATGGTCGGATGCGTTACTTTGGGTAGGCCCGACAGTTTTCAGACAAACTTTGCATTCCATGTTCCTCTACGTCTATGGCGTAATTTTGGTGCCACCAAACTGAGCGTGTTCACGAGAGTGAGCATCGTTTAAACTCACACACCCTCACTCAAATTCCCGCCTGCTGTGCACTCAAATCTGACATGCTCAGCTTCATCTCTGCTTTTGTCCGCCTTCACAGGATTAACGGATATAATTTAATTTACAGCTGTGTTAGACGCTTCGTCACTGGGCTCATCCGCCATTCTCTTTGCTTACGTTTTTGACTGGATCAGTGGAGTCACGTGATTCCCCGCATAATGCATTGTCTCCTAAAGGAGAAGGAAATACCAGCACATTTCGCACACAGGAAAAATGGCAGAATTAAGTTTATTTATTTTACTGACATGGGAAAATAGTCACCGGTTATCATTGTGAACGACGGGAACTGTAAAAATCTGGTTTATCGCCCAGCTTATAACAGACATTTACCAACAATGTGTTATTAGAAATATATAAGTAGAGTATACATGGTAATAGATAATGATGTAGGCGCTTATGTAACCAGGATGTAGCAGCTCTTAGATTTTTATTTTTTATTCTGACAAATTTATTCCAAGTAGCATTGTATCTTACAGGATGTCATAGAACAATGAAGGAGTTAATGTACTGAGCAACAAATTCTATCAAACTTTATTTTCTTTCTGCAGGAGAGAAGAAGTTTGTCTGCCCTGAATGTTCCAAGCGATTCATGCGGAGCGACCACCTGGCGAAACACGTTAAAACCCATCAGAACAAAAAGGGCGTGAACTCCGTCGGCACCGTGGTGGCCTCCATGGATTCAGCAGGCTCCTCTGACAGCATCATCACGGCGGGCGGAACCACCCTCATCCTCACCAACATCCAGCAGGGCTCGAACAACGCCCAGGACATACTGGCTAACGCAGAGATCCCCCTCCAGCTCGTCACCACAGTTGCCGCCGGTGAAGCGATGAAGTAATCTGCTCTCATGAACTTCCCCCTTTCATACTCTATACCCCAACTTGCATTTTTATTCAAGTTTTGAAGGAAAGTATAGATTATATATATATAAATATATATAATAAATATATATTTTACCACAGAAATAGTTCATTTTCATCTTTTGTTTCTACAAAAGAAAACAAGCAAATGGAGACAAAGTGGAAAAAGACATTGCAGTAAACACAAAGAAATGCCTTATTTTGTACAATATTGTGTAGTTAAAATGCCACTTTGTTTAAATTGACTTATTTTTCAAATATGTATTTCTGGAGAAATTATTGCTAAGGCAAGCAAATATATTCTCACCTTTTTCCTTTTTACTATTATATCTAAAGTCCTTTGAAAGAGATGTATAGGCCCAACCACCATCAAGTTTTATGCAGCCGAAGTGAATTTATGAAATCCATGCAAAGGTTTTTCTTTTGTTTTTTGTTTCTTTTCTGGCAGTCAGCTTCCAAAGTTGTTCATCCAGATATATATATATATATATATATATATATATTTTTTTTTATGTATAGTCATAAAGTTGTTCACACCTGCATCATGTTGCAAGTGTGAAAATGGAAAACAATCGTCTCTTTTTTTTCATTATTCTTTAACATTGAATGCATGTTTGTGATTTCTAAATTTAAAATGGATTATTTCTGTTTAATTCACGTTTTTATACCCTTTTTAAAAAAGTTTAAAGAAAGTAAATGCGTGTCGTAATAGTAAACGAAAAAAAAAGCCATTTTCTTTGGAGGTATTTGCCAAATTTGACTCCAAACTCAGGGTGACTCTTGACTGAGTGCTGTAAGTGGAGTAAATCACCCGTCTAGTTTCTCAGGCCATATATTTTTTTTTTCTTTTCCCCTTTATTTTTAAGATTATGCAGCCGTCACAATGCCATGTTAATATATGTTCTGATTTTTCTTTTTTTTTATATATAACTGTTCTTGTTATAAAAGTAGCTTTGCAAAAAGTTTTTTTAACCTGTTTATTCATTGGTCCTATTATGATATCAAAAAGTAATTGTTGAAAGTGGTACTTGTAAGCAGCACTGTTTTTATCACTTTAATTTTGTTAATCCTCTTTTCTTTAGATGTTTTGTTGGAAATCTTATACCTGCCATCATGTACAGCTTCTCTATCCTCTTGTCATTTTATTTGAAATGCTTTACATTCCTTGTTTTATGCTCTCCTGTCTCATTTCTGAACCCCAAACTGTAAAATTAAATGCACACGCACACTGAGTAGTGACTTTATTGGTGATGTGGGGAATTTAGGCTTTTTTTTTTTTTTGGGCCATTCTTGTCTCCTTGGGAGTTATCTCCAACATGATGAATAAAACATGCAGCATCTTAATGTTATTTACTAAATACTGAAGGTTTCTCTTTATTCCACTCTTCTGTAAAAAGTTTGGCAGCATATAACATCAATACAAATATTTTCTTTTAACCTGTCACTGTCCTTGCTTTTCTTTTTGTTTTCAGATGTCCTTTTTAATACAACAGAATACAAACATCTGCTGTTGGTGGTTTATTTGATATTAAATTGGCTGAAGTGACAAAAGTTTGACCCGTATGAGGAACGGGTTGATTTGTTTCCCTGTGTGTCCTACACCCTGGGGTAGTAGTCCAGTAGATGTCACTGCAGCTTAGGGAGCAGAATGAGAGGTATGTTTGACCCCTGACCTTCTTCTTGTAGGGCTGCCAGGATGAAGATGGGAGTCACAGAGGCCACCAGCAGGAGCAGACCCTCAATTAGCTGCGACTTAATGTCACCCAGAAATGTCGGGAGAACAAAGCAGAGCCTCGTGACTTTGAGGAAACCTCACAGAGCCATGAAAGTGATCAAAAAGTGAATATAAAAATAATCTGAAATCTATGTGCCATTTTTTTTATATCTATACTTTAACATTTGAATAATTAGGCTATTTTCCTTTTTGTAATCATTATTAGATATTCACTACTGACTTAGCTATTAAATAAAAAAAAGACTTATTAGCTTACTTGGTGTTTAAGAACATAATTGAAAGGATTTTTTTCTGAAAGGCTTTGTCTGGTAATTTTCATGCTTTTTACTGTGCTGGAACAAAATACTTCAGACAAAGTGGTCCATGGCGCACCAAAAAGACGGACTCGTCTGTTTCCTCATTTCTTTCATTTGCATAACTTAATGAATCAAATTCATTGTAATGCAATACCAAGTGCACCAGCAACATAGAATGACAGTTTGAGTTAATGAAATGTGTTAACGGTATCATCATTTACTTGTATGTTAATTAGTCCAATTAATTTCCCCAGCTCGGTAATCTGAATATTGTAATAATCTTTGCCTCCCTGCAGGAAAGAAACCTATGATACGCAGACCCCAGGGATGATCAGAGCTGGGAATTTATTTTACTTTACTTGTAGGACCCTTACTGTATTCTTTTCCAAAAATTAAAAAAATTTGTTATAAACATGCATATTTTTTCACTTTCAATTTAATGATTCGCCTGAAGGTTTTGGAAATTAAACTGCAGTATTGTTTGATATCACAACCAGGAGGGGTTTTGGTGCCCTTCTTGTGCTGGCAGCTTGGCGGGGTGGGATAGGTTGTCTTTAGTGGCAGTGACAGATTTGATCTATAAAGAGAGAGAATGGCTATGTCCCCTGCTTCCCAACCAACTATTCCATATTGGCTCAGAGGCCTTAAAATGTAATATAAGTTGGTCAGGCTGCAAATAAAAGATATAAGCATGTTTATATGTTAGTTTTTTTAAGGAGTCAGGGGTATGAAGTTAACAACTATGACAATTATTGCACCAACAAAATACATAAAAATGCAGAATTTAAATGCTTAACGTTAAATCTAACACCATTGTTCCTTTGGTCCTTAATGTTCTGTACATGATTAAGCATGCTTCTTTTTTACATAAGTTTGCATTTGATAAGGTACCTACTCAGTCAAGAAAGTCTGACACTTGATTTCAGTTTGTTGCAGGTTTGGATACATATGCAAAATAGATAAATAATCTCTGTCCTGTTTAGTGACTAAGCGGAGATCCAGAGGGGGCTGGATCCATATGAAGCTCAGGCCACCACCCATTCATTCTTTTCTTTCCATCCTATATTATAGCTATATATTATTGCTAGCTTTCCTCCAGTTTGAGCTCACACTGGCTGGTATTTCAGAGATTAGACTTTAAAATGTGTCTGTTAGTTTATAAATCAATGAATCAAACACATAAACGTTTTAATGACATTGTATCATCTTCTAGGTTCAAGTCTAGTCTGCATCCTCCAAACATGGAGAAGCAGCACTTAGTTCTTATGCTCCTCTTACCTGGAACAAATTTGCAGAAAAATGCCAAAACCATAAAGTCCTTTTAATCAATGTTAAAACCTATTAGCATGGATTTGCTCTAATTGTTCTATTTTAATTGGACACATCTCCATATCCTCCATTCTCCAAAAACTGAGTTCAAAACCATTGCAATGCAAGGTAAATATCGCCCTGTGTGACTCATATCAAAAATTAGAATAACCTTTACACTTCGTTTTGACCAATTTAAATAAATCCTGATTTTACCAAGGCAGCTTAGTAGGTTGGAGGGAAGACAAAGAAATGAAGTAGTTGCTGCTTTTGCTTCTTTCATTTCTAGTGACTAACTTGATTTATGACAAACTTTGCCAACAAACTTCCTCTCTGCTCGTCTCTGTTCTGATGAGTATGACAACATCAGCGCCGTACGAGGAGCTCTCATCGTTCCAGTTAATGAGTCTGAACAGGAACCTTTGGTTTAATCACAAAGCAACAGCGGCTTTGATTTGGCACCCATCTCACTCCAACAAACACTCCGAGCATCTTGTGATTGTTGCAGCGCAGACAAAATGTGAATCACATCTTGCAAAAAAAAAAATAAAATCAAAATGAGTCAAACAGAATGTGACTTGTGTATTATTTTTGAAGAGTTTTCAATTATACGACCACAGTGTCTTCTGTGACAGACTGGTATCATTTCAAACTGTGCTCACATTACAAGTTCCCCTGTGGTATATTGTTGTAGAGGATAGCTGTGGTTGTTCTTGCTCCGTTTTCCCGAATTGCTGTGTAATTGAACACGACGGTGCTCAGCTTCTCCAATTCATGTGCAAAATGCATAAATGAAATAACTACGTGGAGGGAGAGGAACACTGTAATCATGCATTAAATTTTTTCCACTGTACGTGTGGTAGAATTCAAAATGCTATTGGGATTATGGTTCTTAACCATTGGGAGGTAATGTGAACTGTTGGCAGAAATGACTTATTTCATTATGCTGTCCCAAATATATGAAATACTTCAGCAAGAGGGCTGCTTCTTCCCTAGCCGGGCCCAATTTTAACTGTTTTCCCCAGTTGTTGAAGGATAGGCCTGCAATTTTGCAAAATGACTATTATTTGCCTTTCTCGAGGAATCAACAACTTGAAAGTACAGTGCAATGAATTGTTGGGGTTGTGCAGCTGCATTCATTTACAATGTTCCCTTTTTTTTTACTGCAGCGGCTCAAAGAATTTAGAGCAGAGAGCTGTTATTTATTTTCTTTTGGATATGAGCTGCAAGTCTCTTCATAAGTGGAAAGCACTTACCACTCAGACTAATGTATTTGTTTACAACAGACTAGTGATGCTTGGTTGTTTGTTTGCTGTTGGATGTTTTTTTCCCCTTAAACCATTAGGACATTTGGGGCAACATCTTTAGTAAAAGTGTTGCATCTCCACACATACACATTCTTGTCCTTGATCTACGGGGAAAGTCAGACAATAGCATAGATCATTTTTCCCAGCCATAGAATCACAGCATGGATCAACTCAATAACCTGATATTCCACGAATGCGGACAATTTAGCAGAAGGTCAGCACCTGTTTTTTTTTTTTTTTTTCTTTTTCAAACGAGAGACCATTCGGTGACCTCCCTCCGGATCCACAGCAGGACCAGAGGAGAGTAACAGAAATGTCGAGCCAGAAGGTGCCAGAAATCTCAAGGTGAACAGATACCTGGTGTGGGACAGGGGAGCTATTATGTACGGTGTCTTATAAAAGTATTCATGCACCTTGAACATTTTGTCATTTTTATATTACAACCACAAACTTCATTGGGTTTTCTCAAACAGATAAAAGTACATATCTCTAATTTGCAAGGTAAGCGATTGATTATTTGTTTATCTTTTTATTAAAATGTTGCGTAATACTAAGCTTGATGATGGGTTTGTTTTTTGTTTAATAGTGCTCTTTTTATCCTTTTCAGGTTGCACATTTTATCTAAATGATAAGTAAAATAACCTTGATTCTGATAAAAATATGAACTGTATCACTTTTTTTAAAATACAACACTAACTTAGTCAGATTATTTGAGGCTATCTGCAAAGTAAACACCACTTTTCAAGTTTTACCAAACATGCTAAGATTGTTTCAGACCTGGACTGGTTGTTACCAAAGTAAGCACTTTTATACACCTCATTCCACTGTAGCTCCGCCCGCATGTTTAGGGTCTGC
Organism: Cyprinodon variegatus; assembly: GCF_000732505.1. Taxonomy (NCBI): domain Eukaryota; kingdom Metazoa; phylum Chordata; class Actinopteri; order Cyprinodontiformes; family Cyprinodontidae; genus Cyprinodon; species Cyprinodon variegatus. Next base: position 634,202 of record NW_015150585.1, read on the forward strand.
CATAACCTTTGCCTCAGACTCAACTGTTTTAAAGATTTTAGCAGGTTTTCCTCCAGGATTGTTCAGTTGGCTTCATTCATCTTCCCAAACAGAGACCAGCTTCCATGCCCTTGCTGAAGGAAATCTCCCTTGCAACATGATGCTTCCACTACCTGTTTTACTGTAAGGGCATGCAGTGTCTTCCTTCACAGAAATCATTAACAAATAAAAAAGCTCAATTTGGATCTCATCTGACATGGGGGACTTCTTCTATGTGGGACATCTTCTATGTCTCCTACATGGGTTGGTAAGTGCTATGTTTGTGTATTGCATTGCTACACAAACATGGAGAAGCAGCATTTAGTTCCTATGCTCCACTTATCTGGAACAAACCTCCAGAAAACTGTAAAAGTGCGGAAAGCCTGAGTTCCTTTAAATCAAGACTAAAAACACATTTGTTTAGGATTGCCTTCGACTGTTCTAGTTAAACAGTTCAACTGAAACATCATTAGTTCAACTTTTTTTTTTTTTCTTTAGTCCAACTGTTTTTAATGTTCTTTTTTGTTTCTGCATTTTTATTTTCTTTATTCTATTTTATTTTATTTTGTTTCCTACTTGCTTTGATTTACTTTTATTTTCCTATATTTTAATCACTTTGCATTGTCTTTGTACTGAATTGTGCTATACAAATACATTTGCCTTGCCTTGCCTTGCCTTGCCTTGCCTTACCTAAAATTTGCCTATCAAAACATTCTCAGGCAAAAATGTTTGGATTTCTGCAGCCCTTATTAGGGTCACCGGTGGCTCATTTATCTGCTCCTCTGGTAATACTCCTTCTGGCTGTGTTAATATACAGCTGCTTACAGCCATTTGTTAACCAAACCTGCCTTAAACTTCTCCATTAAATTATCTCTGATATCTATCCTGCTTCACAGAACATCTGGATCTATACTAAGGTTGATTTACTCACATTAAGATTCATTAGATGACTTCTAAAGCCTCTTAAGTTTTTATTTTGTACCATTTGCATATCAGATGTTTTGTTATTTGAAAAAGTATGCATCCTTGTTGAAATGTTTCCAGTTTTATGACTTTATTACCACAAAAAGCAATGCTTTTTGGTTTTTATATGACACAACAAACCCGATTTTTCAAAAAAGGACTTTGAAACTTTAAGAATTGCTTGTGTTACAGAAAATGTTCAAGTGGATGCTACAACTTAAAGAAGTAAACTTGTTAAGGGAGTATGTGTGTGTGGTTGGTGTGTCTGCAAATTACCTTCCATCTTCCTATTATTTGCAGAGGTGCCCTTCACAGTTTTGAATTAACCACTCTTGTCTTGGTGAAATTACGGCCTGACCACGTCCTGTTTCAAGAGGGTGGAATTCAGACTAGATTCATCTTTGCCGTCTTTATTGCAAAATTTCAAACAACCAGCTGTTTTGCATTTATACTATATGTTTTTTGTATCCAAATCCAACTGTGAAAATTGAATCGACAACAATGACACACCTGCATCAACATTTTCCACATAATGCTGTGATGTTCAAACACAGTGTGTGTCTGCTTTTTAGCGAGAAGAAAATTGGATCCGATTATGTTATAGAACTATGAGAAGATTAGATGGATAATTTTTAGCCAGTCCTCGCAGCAGCCGTATAGTTTTCACTCCGTATGAAGTGACTCTCCCCATTGTGAACCTCAAGGTCAGACGACTGAGACTTTTCCCGGTGTTGAGTGAGAGGGAAAAAATGGGAGCTTGTGTTCTGTATTTTCTTTTGGTGACAAGAGGTGGCCTCCAACCCATTTAGAGTGATTTCAGATAAGAAAGGAGACGTTTTGTATCTGAAAATGTACATTAAACGGTGTCAACAACATCGGAGAGGTCAGAGTATAGAGTCCCCATGGAGACTGAGTCTGACTGCTGCGCTCCAAGACCCAACAGCCCTTTCCTGAGTGGCGGCTCTGTGATGGCTCTCAGTTTCTCTCGTCATGTCCCTGGCAGCTTTGACACAAGTAATATGCATGGAGGCTGACAGTGGCTGGGATGTGCTGCAGAGACAATGATGTACATATCATTTTCCTTGGTGACTGATTGAAGACTGTAATCTGTTCTGGACTTTCTCTCTGATTACACACGTCTCAGGGAGCAAAACAAGGACTCTGAGCTGCCACTGGGCACTGTGCTCATTCAGGGCTTTCAGCCTTCAAGAGGACTGAAGTCCGCCTTTAAGGTGAGCTCAATTTTTGTCCCATTTACACTATTGTTACAAGTGTCGGATAGAATGCATCTAGTAGATAGTGGTCAAACATTGGCTGTCTGAAGATGACACAGAAACAGAGATGTGTCTGCCACCCAAGGTCATCCCATTCCTGCCTCTGCTGCAGTCACATATTTGCCTACCTGTAAAGGCACTCACAAACCAGGAACAGTTGGATTTTTTATGGGCAGAGTGTTTGCTTATTAACTATCTTGCAGGTGTCGCCTTTGACATGCTTCTAGAGAACATGTCCATGAAATAAACAGATATTTTAACTTTTTCTTCAGTGTTATAATTTGTTGATTATTTCACAACTAGTATTGGGTTAAAATTAGTTTAAGTATTCTTATTTTATTATTATTATGGACAGAATTTACGGCCCCAATTCTTTATTTTCACACGTTTCAACAGTGTGGTGTCATGGTTAGGGCCCTTGAACCTGCAGCACCAGAGCTACAAGTAGCCCTTGGACCTTCACTAAAGATTCTCGACTGAAAATATTCTAAAATAATTAAATTTCCTTTTTTTAAGTTCTGAAACTACCTTTGTCTTATTCAGCATTTCTTGATAAGTACTGGTGACAATTTTTAATGTGCTATGTGTACTGTATTAAGTATTTAAACCTTGCCAAATCTTCAGCCACTCACATACAGATCATTTTTAAATAATATAAGATAAATAAAAAACAATGGAAATCTCCATGGTCCTTGATAAATATCTAAAAAAAAGTACATGGTTTTATTCTGATACTATTGCAGATTTGCTTTGTTTATTTCTTTGATTAATAAAGTCAGACATCCATTCCAGGACCATGGACAGCAGCAGCCCCGCAGGTGTGGTTTGGTTAAACACAAACCCATCAGATGTTGATGTGTATTTAAATAAAAGGTTTAACTGTCTTTAAACTTAACCCATTTATTTAAGTGCACTTTCAAATATTGGAATTCGTTGACAAAGGAAATAAACCACAATATACATAATGTAAGAAGGACTTGAATCTTCCACATAAAGGTTAAAGTCACACTTTTAACTTAAACACTAGAAAATACTGAAAAAACCATGAAAGATAATAAGATATCATTGACAGTGATAGTTCACCATACTGTCTGAAACAATCTGAGATATTTGCGTCTGAATTCTATTATATTGCATCATTTCAAAAAGTAGCCAGTGTAAATGTAAATGCAGTTTTGGTAGGATTTTGTCATTAAAGAAAAGTATTATTATTTCAGAATGGTCACAGATGGTACTATAGATCCATTTAATGCATCGTTGGAAAAAATTGATTATGGAGTTATTTTGAAACAAATACTCTTACACATGAATTTATTTGAATCCATTATAGAGCTATAAGGTGGCAGATGGGTCTAATCCATTCAAAATAGGCCCAATCTTTCCTGTTGAATGTTCAAGAAATATTTACAAAAAAACCAGTAGCAACTTAATAAAAAACAAAATAGGCAACTTTGAAAGTCACATGCATTAAACGTACTTACATTAATAAAATGATGGTAGGGTTTAGGACATCTATTTACCCTTTGAACTTATAAAAGTTTGCCGGTCTTCTGAGATGGATTTCCCCAAGATTTTTTTGTGTGTTTATGTAACTTTCTTTAGATCCAACACTGATATTGGATGGGTGGCCTGGTTTGAAATCTCCTCTCTTATTCATCCCAAAAGTGTTCTTATGGGTCAAGGGCAGAACTCTGTCCTGACTGTCAAGTTTTTTTTTTAACCAACTTTATTCATCCCTGTCTCTACAAACTTTATTGTGAGGTCCAGTCTGCATTCTTGTTGCATCGAGAATTATCATCAACCTTTTATCACTGTTGCATTTGATGACCGGAGAAGGAAGCATGATTTGTTAGCCTATAAAACAAGTCTGTCCTAAATCAGTTGTGATATGACCACAAAATCCAACACTTTGCATTAGAATAGGCCATGTAATGTAGCTGCTTATCCATGGAAAACCCTCACACTGCTTTCTGTTATTAGGCCACTCTGAAGGTCACATGAAGTTTGGATGTCCGTAGCTGCTGTCTCTCTCTAGAGAAATGGTGACCATGGCTTCAGCACCCAGTGGCTCCACTTTTTAACATGGCCAACTGATTTGTGGCCGGGCTGCTTCCACTTAGTTGTACTGAACATCCTCTAACAGTTTAGCTGTAGGTATTAAGTGGTGAGGACATTTCCTAGTTTAGCCTGTGGCACAGTCAGGACAGTGCATTCTTTCCCCCTATATTTGTATCACAGCAGTCTAGTTGTTGAATTTTATACTCTTGTGACCTTGGAAATGGTTAACATGACTTAATCTAAAAATGAATGAGTAAATAGCTTGAACGGGTGAGTAAATATTTTTGGTAATAATTTACATCTCAGTTTAAGATTCTATTTTGATGAACAATAATAACTTGGATCTTTAAGAGCGTATGATATATTATTTTTGTTATTTCACTGTTCAAAGATTACTTTTTGTCAAGGTAATTATTAAAAAAAAGTGATAATGTCATTGCTATCAACAAACCAGTAGAAATAGATTGCTTACTTACTTGATACAACATGTTTGCAGAGCCACCTCTTCACCTGCCAGCGTAACCTTGTGAGGTCTTTTTATCAAAGCTGAGAGATTTCCCTGTTAACAATAGATCAGTCCTTTGCAGAAGGTACCTTGCACATTACAAGGTTGGTCTTCAGGGAAAAGTAATGGGTTCTGGGCAATTGACCAACCCGCCATGCTTTACTGCACCTGCACTGAGTTAGAGCTGTCATCATTACCACTTCCTCTAACGTTCCCCCACAGCAACCCAGACACTCCCACTTAGGGCGATATTTCACTTTGGTGGAACATTTTCACTTTACATGCATCCCTCTGCACACAAATGGAGATAGCTTTAATATCCAAAGCCCTGAGGTTATATTTAAGAGGAATTTGGGGTACTGAATAGTTTTTTAGAATAGTCACCGCCAATGACGTACCATGAACTTTTGAGATCGACATCTAAGCCTTTCAAAAGGAGAAATTCTTGAAGATAAAAGGTTGTAAGAAACGTCTTACCATACTTTATCCGTGTCAAAATATGAAGAAGATGAGGTTAGTCATTTCAATGGCATTTACCCTCTATTTTAGTTGGGTTATTCAAAAGTGATTGCAAGATTGTATAGTCTGAAAATAATTATTAGGCCATTCTGCGAAAAGCCATTTGAATGGTTCATTAAAGTGAATCAGAAGGGGAACAAGCTCCTGCATTACTTGGTTAATCAGGACTTACAGCTAAAAAGCACCTTTAACTTAATTTTTCATTAGTACAAGCCTTTAGAAACTGTTGAACATTTAAATGAGTGCAGCCACACTACAGGCAGACAGAGGAGGAATCAAAACTGTGGAGGTCAGAGACATCACGCACATATAGCTTACTGATTACAGCGCCATCTGAAATCCGGACTAATCAACATCTACAACAAGGTCTGTGAGCTACATTTATAGTTTGACTCATATGCAGTACAGCATGTGGATAATTATCCATTTATCTATTTCTTTTAATAAACAAGTAAAATTCTTTTTACTTCAAGGTTCATTTCATGATGGTTATTAATCTAAAACCAACAAGATTTTGGAGATGGAAATAAGAATGACACTTTAGAAGTTGGACATCAAGATAAATCCTAAACTATAGAAAAACTTCACTTCTCTAAATGCTTTAGTATAAAAGGAATCAGAGGATGATGCACTACAGCAAGAATAATCCAACTGTGTTCCACAATTTTTTCAATGATGACTAATAAGATTAAATAGCTATTGTTCTGTTGTCTTTTAATAGCAAATATATTTCTTTCTAAAATATATTCCATTAAAATATATATGATGTTATCTATATTTTTTTTAAATGGTATCCAGGTTAGTCGCTTATCTTTCATATATCTGTTGACTAATCCTGCTTCTTTATTTTTAGGTTTAGAATCAGGCAGGTCCATCTTATGCAGCCAGGAGACAAGAGGCAGGGTTCCCCATGAGCAGGCCAGTAGTGGTTCATTGTTTATAGGTTGTAATTTAGTATAAAATATTTAATGGACATTTCATCAGTCTCTAACAGCCTTTTGCCGTAAATATCCCCCTTATTGTGCACTGTATTGCAACATAGCCATTACAGCTGCAGTGGTGTAATAAAAGATTCACACTGCTAAAAGTTTCTGGAACTCATGAGTTCATTTTACATTTTTCCATTGTTTTCATACCTTTTGTTTTTGACTTTTGTTCCCCATCTCAGTAATATTACTTGTTGAAGCCTTTACTAAAATTCTACACTATGAAATAAGTAATCAAAGTGGGCATGATTTATGCTAATATGGTCTTGTGTCAATATTGGTATCAGCCAATTCTCCAAGCTGCAATATCAGTATCGTACAGGAAATGAAAATTTATATGGGAATATCTCTGAGAGAGAGACATTTAAAAAGTGACCTGTTTCTCTTACTAAGTCATAAGTTGAATGTGAGGAATCCCTTTTTTTTTTTTAACCCTCCACCACCAGTTTCAGGCCTGGTGGGAAACATCCCTGTTCTTTACTCCTATTTATGCATATCCAAGCAAAATCAGTGCTAATGTTCCCTGCCGAGGTCTGAGTGCCAAAGACTAAAGTAATTGTATGAAAAAAAACTTCTACTCTATGTAAATCTACCCCATAACCTGGTTGTCTTGTTGTAACTGATGCAACCATGATCTACAGTGTGCTCACTAGTAGAAGGTCCTGTTGAGCAATCAATAAGTGACCTAAAGCCCAAAGACACTTGGATTTTTGTTACAGGATGATCCTCCCCAGCGCAGAAAGTCCACCTCTGAATTGTTGAACAAAGACAGACGTTTTTTGTTAAAGGTATAGCGGAGGATTTTTGGGAGTTTTTGAAAAGACCCGCCCTCTCCAATTAAAAGAAAAATTTAACATGTGCAACCCTGTACCCGCTCCCGAGTGGGAACGCCTAATAAACGAATGCAAGAGCGTGCACAAGCCCATTTCTCCTCGTGCACGCTGTGTTTAAAAGTTGCTGTTTGCATCGCTCATTAAAGCTAACTTTAACAAAGAAGATTTGCAATTTTCCACAATGTCAGACTAGCCACCGGTAAGTGAAAATGGGGACGAGCACGTAGGAAGGCCTTTCGTAAATATATCACCAGAATGATTGACAATTTGGAAGACCTCTTATTTTGATGATCCTCCCGGAAAAAGAACATCTTCCACTATACCTTTAAGCCTTTGACAAATTTCTGATTTAAATCAACTGAGAATCAGTGCATGATCACTATCAATAATTAAAAAGTTCCAGTTTGGCCAAATCGGAACAATTTTGCAACATAGAGTTGGGCAAACCCTTGCTGCATTATTGATTTATACTTAAGCTAATGTTGGAGGTATTGAGTTTTGATATGGTGCACTCTGGCTTGCCTTAATAAACCCAAAATAGAAAGAATTATAATTTCAAATTTGAGAAGAAAAAAAATGAATATAGAGTTAAACTGTGATATAAAAACTTTTTAGAAACTAAAACGTTTTTTATTTCCTTTTTGAGATATTTTTGATACTGTTGCTTTTTGAGCCAGAACTGATCAAGTCTCAATGTTACGAGCCAGTTGCAACTTTGCTCTGACTCGCAGATGTTTTTTCTCTCAGTTTTCACTTCCCCCTCCCACACATGTCTTATATCAGTATTTGCCGCATCCAAAACGACCAGCTTCGAAAATGAAGGAGAGGAACTTTACATTGTGCCAGAAAAAGGAATGGAAATTGCGGGCAGTGTCAGATAATTGAGCTTGTCGTAAGAGACATGTTAATAACAGACGAAGATGCAGAAGACTTGTCACTCCGTACCCCGGGTGACAGACTCTCTCTGCTGTTGATGAGCTGTTTTAGAGGGGAAATTGTTCCACGCAAACACCATCGTTATTACAAGCTGGCAAGCTGCTCGCTTGTGTACCCAATTCTGCTCGAACTGACAGAATCCAATTGACCGGCACATATTCATGCACTTTATTTTCTTTATTCTCACCAACAATGCAGATAATTACTGCACCAAGTAAGACTGAAAATAGAATTTCACTGTGTCCCAGGAAACAATGCTGGAGCTGTCTCAGCAACATGTCTGCTGAAATTGCTGTGACTAGAAGTCCTACTGTAAGACAAGCAGCAATCCAATATAACTTGTCAACTTACAATCTATTAAAACCATGATGACACTTTCTTTTGCTATGAGGTTCAGTGAAACAACCTGTTTTAAAGAGAAGTTAAATGATCATCTCTATTAAACAGAGCGTTTTTGATCACTTTAGAGTTAGAACGTCATTCGTGTTCATCTTGTCATAGATCAACAATCACCTGCTTTTATAATCCTTCAGGATAATAGATTGTCTGTTTTTTGTTGTTTTTTTTCTTGGCTTGAAACAGTACAATCAATTTAGTAAAAACATTTGATCTTAGTAACTCTGAAATGACAGTGTCAGCTTTGAAACTTGCCATGTTATCAGTAAGTTTAGTTTTAGTTTCACTTTTATTTGGAATCGATGGGAGGCTAGTATCCCAAATATTCTTGGTTTTTAAATCTCAGCCTTTAGCTCAGTGGATGACAATGTCTTCTGGGTCTTTGGTCTTCTGTTCCAAATGTTCCAGTTCAGACATTAGAGCTTCAAAAAAACAAACGTCTCTTTACGTCCTCCAAAATGGCAATTGATGTCCCTCCCTTTAAAGTGATTGATAACTGCCTTCAAAAATCTGAGAAACACTTATGTTAATTTTTCAGCATTCCTGTTTTTTTTTGTTTGTTTTTTTTGTTTTTTTTTTGTTTTTCAAATGAAATATCTGCATAGGATAGTAGAAGTCTGAATCCACAATATAGAAGTTACTTGTTTTCATCTTATCACATCAATTCAGTTCTTATTATTAACTGCATTGCATCTGTCTTTGGAAATTAGAATTCACTTCAGTTCAGTTTAATCGTATAGTGCCAATTCACAACATATGTCATTTTAAGGCACTTTACACAGAAAATAGTCAGATTGGTTAAAAGTTTCCTTCGAGGAAAGCCAGCTGTATCCAGTTGGGGGGTTGAAGCCATCCCAAAATAATGTCAAACCCCCTCAAACTTTTTAACTTCAATCATCATTGCCTGATCTACTCTTACCCCATTCAGTGAGGCAAAATAGTAATGTAAGGTAACTAAGGGGTCACTAGGACCCTGTTGGGCATTCATGCCGCCGGTCACTTACCTGAGGGCTGCTCTGCTGATGCCTTTGAGGACCGTAGTAGAACCTGGACTGGGCTGGACGGATTGAGTGAGCGTATAATTAGGCCTCTGACATTTTAAATTGAGAATTTGTTGCGACTTTGATATTAATTTCAGCTACAATAACAATGACAAAATACATCTATGAACTCACTCCAATGATACACACGACTTAGTTTAGGGTTTAGAAACCTGCAGCTCATCAGCACTTTATCCTTATGCTGCAGCTCTGCATGGCTTTGGAAAAAAAAAATATTCTAAATATTTAGATGTCAATATACAGTGCAGTCTTTTCAGCAGCAGCTGCCGCTGGTCCTGCTGCACGTTGTAACTCCTGTCGTTTTTGCAGCTTATACACCTGACCTAGCTCCTTTTCAAGAGTCTCAAAAATTTGCTGTATGTCCATGTTGTTCCTTCTTCTTTACTTCTAAACAAAAATTCAAATTCTCTGCACTTCATACATTTTATAAGAAATACAGCACATTTGTTTATACAAAGAATAAAAATGAAGAAAAAAATCAAACAATATATATACACTGTTATCTTCATTTTAGATGTCAGAGAGAATTTGCAGCTACCTGTGTTTTGTATTTCGTGGAAAGTGGATCCAAGCGGCTCTTTGAGTGTTAATGGTCGCTGAATCCTGGGCTAGTGTTTCACCAAACAATAATCTTTCTCTACACTAAGTCATATTAGTCACAAGAGTTTTAACAATAAAACCAGACTGTATAAGTTGACAAACCTTAGTGAAGACATCCATAGTTTTACAGAAAACCATAATGGAATGTTCCTCTTTTGGTGAAAAAATAATGTTTGAAATATGTTAGAAATGTATGAAACATTTCGTTTTTGAGCTAAACACCTGGCTGTCACAAAGCGCCCTCAAATATGCTTTTTAATACATTACTTGAAGTTAAGACACTGAATTCTCCTGAATAAAATATTTAAATTAACTTAAACAAGAGCTGGGATTTATCATTCTCTACTCAAAAGTCAATTTTTCATTGAACTATTTCCTTTTATTTGATTAATAGGTGGATATAAGACAATTATTTTCAATCTCGAATTTGATAGTTTTTTTTTTCAATCAAAATAAACTGATTACATGAGAAATATTTACAAATTGATGGCCAACACCAGTTAAAGGCTGAAATCCAACTTGTGAGCTGCATGGGAAGCATTAAATGAAATGCTTTTCTCCTAAAGGGGAGGAAGGAGATTCTGAGGAAAGGAGGCCAACTGACAAGTTAATCTAACACCAGAATGTTTTATAACCAACATAACCTCCAGGAGGGTATTTTGCATTTAAAAACTTTTGCAAGTGTGTTGCGCATACACTAAAATATCCTACCAGGGGATAGGCCCACAAAATATAGGGCCCTTAAGGCACCCCTGATGTATAGGAGAGCTTTGGGCGCACCAAAGCTACGCCCTGAGGTGACAGCAACTGTTGTCAAAGTTGTAGTGCGGCTCATTGACAGGCAGAGTCACAGAGGGAAGAAAACTTACTAAGAGAAGCTGGAGGTGAAACCGTTTGGACCTGATAAGCCGAACATCAATATTAATCAAAAAAACAGATGGAGACAGTGCACTCGGTCCTTTTCCAGGACCTGGTTTAGCAAGAAGGCTTGGCTACCTGCATGCAGCAAGGATAACACTTTATTCTGCTTTCCCTGCAACCTTTTTTCAAACATTAGGATCCGACTTAGCATGGATAAAGACAGGTATGACTGATTTAAATCTTTTATGATAGCCAAAGAGGAACAAAAAATCTAGGATTCACATTGACAATAATATGATATACTGTACTTTTTCTAGATGTTTGTTAATTTTCATAGTTGCTCTTAAATGGAAAAAAAAGATGGCGTAACTGTGTACGGCTCGCCATCTGCCCCTGCCAAGTTTGGTGACTTTTGTACTCATCATAGTGCTTATAATTGAAAATGTATCATCGCTGTTAGTTTATGATCGCCTGACACTACTACAGATCCAGGATTCAAGCCTTTGATAGACATTCAAAGATGCCACCACCTTTCCCCGAGTCTGTCCCACCCTTTCTGCAGCATACTGTTGAATGGTTGCCTCGCAACAAGCGGCTGTGCATTCACTGAGCTCATTCACTGAGCTCCTCCCACCTGGTTATTCATTCCTCAGTACACCGCGGCTCTCTCGCCATGGTGGAGGCCTGGCTACTGTGTACAAATAAACATACGTTTACCACTTACTGCCTGGCAAAGCTTACTGTAGCTTTGAGCTGCAGCTCTTTTTATCTGAGTCATTGATTCTTGAGCTGCGTGTTACTGTCTACCACCCACCAAAGCATAATAAGGATTTATTTACTGAGTTATTAAAGTTTCTGTCCGAGTTTGTACCATCTTATGACAGTATTATAATGTGTGGGGATTTTAACATGCTTGGTGCTGTCCATCAAATCATTTAGCATCTGAGTTCCTGTGTCTGGTAAACTCTTTGGACCTGTCACAATCAGTGCATGAACCCAACCATAATCTTGGTCACACACTGGACCTTATAATTTCACATAGGCTCCCCGTAATACTTAATGAAGTATCTCAGACATGTATCTCGGATCATTTCCCAATTATTTTTAATTTCCTGGCACCCTGTTCTGCATCCAATCCCCTCACTGCACCCTCCCACCGCCGCATCATTTCATCCAACCCGGTTCAGTTCGCCTCTGCATTTATGACCAGTTGATGCAGTTTCCTAGTTTAACTCCACCTGCTCTGATATTCCGGCAGCAGGGAAAAGCGTGACGGAGAATGGATGAATGGTTTTTGGTATACGTCTATTTTGAATTTATTGCCGCAACCTGGAATAAACTCCACCAGCCGCTGCTGTCCATTACTGTTCTTTAATCCCTGCTCTCTTGTTGTTCCAATTATTATGAATCCCACTGAAAATGCAATATCAGAGGTCTGTCGATTACCAATTGTTAATAGGACGATGTCAATAATCATAGCTGGTTTTAATAAGTGATACTTTCAACCTTTTAAACTATTTATGCTGGGCTTGTTGTATACAAAAGCACAATTATAGCAAGCTAGTGGAAGTTAGCATTATGCACTGTAGCTCATGTCTTTCCATTTAATACCCCATGGATTCTCTGTCCTGCACATTTCCAGGTCGGTTCAGTTTTTCTTGTTACTCCTCTTTTACTCTGAGTTGGACCGACCAGAAATAAGCTGGATAACATTCAAGAGTGGATTTATTTCAGTGAATTTAAGGGCTTCATGATGGCACAGTTTATAGCACTGTTGCCTTGCAGCAAGAAGGTTCTGGGTTTGATTTTGGCCTGGGATCTTCCTAAATGGAGTTTTCATGTTCTCCACATGCATTTATGGATTCTCTCTGGGTACTCCAGCTTCCTCTCATAGTCCAAAAATATAAGTGTTGGGTTAATTGGCGCGTGCACTGTTATGTGTCTTTTTGTTGCCCAGTGACACACTGGCAACCCAGCCTCTCGCTCATAGACTGTCGGAGATAGAAATGGCCCGGATAGATGTTTATGAACCTATTTTAGTCCACTAATCCATAGCAAAAAGAGACTTTTTGTCCTTCGGTGGAAAACAAAAAGGAATCAAGTCAAAGTGTGGAGCCCAAATTGGCAAAAATATTGTAGAAAGTCAGATTTGCTGGAGTATCTGTTGATTAACCACGCACATAGATACTATAGGTAGTTCTGGTGAGGTTTTTCTGTCAAGATTTTTGGTGACTCTGATATAACAGTTGTTTATGTTCTCTTTCTCAATCTATAGAAGGAATGCCAAGCTTTCTTCAGTGGCTCCAATGCTCTGAAAGGTCACCCAGTCTTCTTCTTCAGTTCAGTCCTTTACTTGCTGCATTAAGATAAAAAGATGTCCACTTTTAAAGTTCAGAATGCAGGTAATTGCATATGATGAAGGTGGTGCTGGAGTGGAGTTGGGTTTTACTTTTCTATAAAGGCCACATGGTAAAAATAAAAAACTAAAAATTTGACTTAGCAAATTATCTTAAAAAACAATTAACCTGATTTTTGTTTTCTGATGATGTTTGTCAGTCCCTGTCCAGATAATGGAGAATGCTTTGAACTGTGAAATTTACCAGCAATAATTGACTGCAGAAATGTCTTTGATGATTAACGTAATTAGGGTATTTTTTTTCTTTCTTTCTGACTCTCAAAAGCAATTCAGTTTTCTTTACATAACTTGCATGTGGTTAGTTTTGCAACTTATATTGCGACAAAATTTACCCTCTTCTTGCATGTATGATAACCAATTGTAATTTAATTTCTTCCTGTTCAAGAAAGGTACTAATATCCCTTGACCTATTTATCTCACAGTTGAAAATGAAAGAAGCATCTGGTTTCTCAGAATCATATATGAAAAAACGCCACATTGAAAACATATTTCATTAATGAAGCTCTGCAGAACTTCATGACTCTTTAGGGAGCTAACTTAATACTGTAGTTAATATTGGCTGGATTACAGCAGGAAAAAAAGAAACTGAGCATTAGATGTTAGATGTAACTACGGAGCCCCTCTGATGACATGGTCAAAAAATTTTTAATTGTGGCCACGAAGTAGTATTTCGCAATAAGTTTAACGTGCGCACGAAATACTTATTAATAATGTTAATATCATTCCTGGACAACCGGTCTCTGCCAAGTGACGTCAATTGTTTACCTCGGGCGCGGTACACTACGCCTTTTCCACCTAAAATGGTGTCTTAGCAACAAATGTCACGTGACTGGCGGAGACCGACTGGGTAAGCAAATCGAACGCGCTCCTTCTCTAAGGTCTAAGGCGCGCTCTATTTACTTACCCAGTTGTCAAGGAATCATATTAAGGCACGCTCGATTTGCTTACCCAGTTGTCCAGGAATGATATTAATATTATTAATAAGTATTTCGTGCGCACGTTAAACTTATTGCGTGGCCACGAAATAGTATTTCGTGCGCACATTAATAAGTATTTCGTGCGCACGTTAAACTTATTGCGTGCCCACAATAAAAAAATTTTTTTGACCATGTCATCGGAGGGGCTCCGTACATAACTAAAGTAAATGATAGTCTTATATTTAAAGAAATTATTAAACTTTACTGATTCTTTTTTTCAAAATCCTGGTGAGTGAACTCAGTTGGCTATCATTGGAGATGATTTATACTGTCTTAACTTAGCTTTAGTTTAAAAGTAGAAAAGAGTTTATATTAAATTGTGTTTCATTCAGCTGGATTAGTGAAGCGTTTCAGTGTCATCTACCAATCAATCTAAAGATATATTATTTTGCTGAAACATATTCTAGTCGTGTACTTTAAAGAAACAGTGAAATAAGTTTACAAATATATCTAATAATTACAATATTAAGACTAGAACTGACGGCTATAATAGAAAAAGGAACTAATGCAATCAATGATTTAAAGGTATAAAGCAGGCATCCCCGACCTCGGTCCTGGAGGCCCGCTGTCCTGCAGGTTTTAGAGGTTTCCTTGCTCCAGCACAGCTGATTTTAAATGAAAGCTAATTAACAGGCTTTTGGTCTACTGCAATCATTATAATCAGCTGTGCTCAAGCAGGGAAACCTCTAAAACCTGCAGGACAGCGGCCCTCGAGGACCGAGGTTGGGGATGCCTGGTATAGAGGACGATCTTTTATTTCCGGGTGGATCATCTAAATAAGTGGTCCTCCTAATTGTCAATCATTCTGGTGATATGTTTACATAAGGCCGTCCTACTTGCTCGTCCAGTTAGCTATATTTTTCTGTGCATGCACACTTTCAGGTTTATATCTGTGGTGAGCTACGGTTTCAGACAGTCATTGAAGCTCACCTTTCTGACTGCGGCAAAGGGTCGTAAGAGAAAATGTGTCTATAAAGTGTATGAGAAGAAGAAGAAAGGCCACAGAAGAGGATATATCCCGGAATGCTTTCGCATTCTCAGCCCATAAGGTTGGGATTCGCTGTCACAGTGGCCTGATGCCATCGGCTGTTGCCACCCGACAGCGGCGACTAATAATAGCAGAAGTGAACAGACGTCCTCTTTTTCCTGGACATATCGTACTTTTCGTACCTAAAAAAATGTCCGGGGGGAATTTCAAAATCGTCTGGGATTTTGGTCAACTACAGTGCAGCTCCGGGCACCGAACCGAGCCGTGAGCTCCAGGGCTTGAACTCCAGCGGACGGGGGGAGAGAGGCAGTGGGTGACGGGGCAACCGAACCCGACCCGGTGATGGTAGCCGCGGCCCAGTGCTTCTGCATGGCAAGGCCAGAGGGGGGAAGCATAGCATCACAGGGTCGGGTTTGGTCGCTCTGTCCCCGGCTGGCTCCGGACCCGGACCAGCCCCAGAGCTGATGGCTTGGTTCAAATGCCCGGCTAACCCCCTCCCACACACAACAAAATGTGTCCTAATTTTCAGAAACCCAAATCTGGTCACCCTACTAATAACAAAGATGCCGCAGGAGGTGATCATCTGTCCAAACGGTCAGTTAACGGAGTTCTCTATAGAGTCCACCATATAGTCCCCGCTCTGTATAGTATTTGAGGGATTTAGGGGTCAGGGTGGACATTAGGGCACAGTAAGCTTATATGAGCTATGAGAGCAGCAACTTTTAAACAGAGCGTGCACGAGGAGAAATGAGCTTTTGCATGCTTTGGCACACGCATTATTTATTTCTTTTATTATAAAAATTTGAGAAAATCCTCCACAATACCTTTAACCTATTCATTAACTTATTGCACAAATTGTTCATAAGAGAAAATGAACAAAAATAACATAAAAAATCAGCTACCGGTACTTGAAATCAAAAGGAACTGAGAATACTTTTAAAAACACTTTTAAATCATTAAATGTCTGACTGTCTCCCTCTGAAATAAAAAGGAAAATATATATATTTTTTTGCTCCTAAAATTAGCAATTCTTTTTACCAGATTTAAATTAAAAGAAAGGTTTGGATGAAAGAAAGAATCAACTGGGAGAATACATTGAGGTTCAGCTACCTTAGTTCTTCAGCCCAGGCCTCCATTGAACTAAAACTGATTAGAATATTCCCTAATCTGGTTGAGATAAAACAGTTTCATGTTTTTTTGGGAACATAATTGGAACCTCAGCAGGTACAGTTCCCACACTCCTGTCTCAGTGAAAACAGAAGCTGATGCCTTGACACAAAGCTGTTTTTATGGCTGCGTAGGTCACCTTCAGACTGGTGGGTCCTTCCTTTTTAGGCACTGACTCTCCTCTTTCTGTATTTGTACCGGAAATTTCAATTAACTTCCAATGAATAAATACTAATTGTAACTACTACTTACTAAGGTCTAGAAATATGTTCACCATCCTCATCCATAAAAACAAACATACATTTTATACATATTTATGGAAAAAAAACACAGAAGTTTGTTAATAAATATGAATAAATCTTTGAAATTAATAATGTCATTACATCTTTTCCTTTATTCTCATCAGACGTAATCATGCCTTCATTTAATTAGATCGAAGATAGATATTATAGATGAATCAGAACCATATAAGGCCAGAGGGCTGAAAGGCGTCTACGAACATTAAATTCTAATTGGGTTCACTTGTATAGAAATGACTGAACATAGATTTTGGTCTGGTTAAAAGGTACATTTACTCTAAATTTCATGTCTGTGTTCCCATCATTAATCCCCTCAGGGGTTGATGTGATCAGCGGTGTAGCAAATGGCTCGTTGTCTGTGATGCCTTTGCCCTCAGAGAATACTGCCGATGGCTAGAAGTGTCTCGTAGGGACCAGAGCACATCTGCTCAGTTCATGTCCCTCTGCCACGTCCAACAGCTCATTAATAAAGGGACGTTACCAACACCATGACAGCGTGTCATGTATTTTCCTGAACTTTAACTTTTCTTGCTTGCCTTGGTTTGTAGAGAATGTGCAGCTGTCATACTAATGTATAGGGACACTGTAGTGTCGGTGTCCAACAAGTCGTCCGTTATCTGAGGGAAATATGTCCGTCCAGAGGAGGGAGCAGCTTTGTGCTCTCAACCAGGCCATCTCTCAGCCTTTGTGCCAGTAACAAGCTCAGCTCAGGCTCCAACGAAGCGAGAAATTGTAAACTCTCCGGAGAGGCCCAGCGGAGAGATAAGGGCTTAGTGTTTGCTGGCAATGTGCATGGGGATGAATCTGATACGAGCGAGTCCCACGCCAGAATGGGAGTGATGATACCTCCCCTTCTATGGAGAGTTATGTTTAATCCCTTTTACCAGTGTATTCACTTGCAAATATTCCTGTCAGCATTAATATGTATTAACATCCTTCACAAGCTGTTCAATACAGATTTATCTGACTTTTTTTTCCCACTACCCCCCTTGTGCTCACCATCAACTCTGTGCTGCTCTTGGACCAGAGCTTTTCATGAGCAGAAAGGACCTGCTGATGTCCAACAAGCCCAGAGATACAGCAGGGAAGCCTCAAACAGCCTGCAGACAAAGGGAATAAAAAAATCCTTCAAGGCTTATTTATATTATACGATTTTTAACTATATTTCTAATCAACTATATGCAGAAAATATATACGATGCAGAAAAAAATGTTCTTTAAATTTTCTTATAAAAAAAAATATAGTCTAGATTTTTTTAACCATTGTGTAAAGACAGAAATTAGTCCAGGTTGTAACAAATGATCAAAATAAAAGCACTTACATGAGCTTATACTTACATAATCAAAGTTTCCACCAAATCAAAAGAAAAGTCTAGATATCTACTGCCAGTTGTTTTTGGCTCCAATTATCTGATAAGTCCTTTAAACTTGCTCAAGAAAATCATGTCCCTCATTTTTTTGCTCTTTCTGCACAAAGCAGAAAAAAACACCAAATTTTTCCCAAAATGTTCTATGGATCCTTCGTACAAGTGAAAAATAAATCCAGGAAAAGAAAGGTTCATCTATACTTTTTTCTTGCTTTATTTTGGTTTTATTTAAAAATTTCCTTGGCTGATAAAATCTCTTAATTAAACGTTTATTCGAAAAGGTTTTCTTCTATTTGAATTCTAAATCCTCCAGTTAAATACTGCAAATAGCTAAAAAAAACAAAAAAACAAAAACATTTTAGCTGAAATTAATTGTGAAGCTCAATTTTAGTTATACTCTACATACTTAAATACTTCATTTTATTTAGTAGTATGTTTTAACAGTAGATTTTACACATAACACACTGCTGCAGTCTTCTTTTTAAATCAACCTAATTTTAATAACATTGACATGCATTGTATTAACTTATATAAAAGCTGATTTGCAAAATATATATTTTTTAAATTAGACCTTTTAAAACAGGCAGACACTTTACATCGAAGTTGTATTTATTAAAGTGTATTTATATTGAAGTCTGTTGATATTTCACTTCAGTCTATTGTAATTTAGACTTACGAGCCACAGGATGAATAATGTTGGATGGGATTTGTGGAAGATTTTTGTTTGTGTTCTAATCCAGACAAAGCCCCGAGAAGCTCATTACAGCCTGGTGAGGCCTTAAGCCTGCGTTGTCTGCATTAAAGCAGCCAAGAACTGTCTGTCAGCTTCCTGGCAGAGCCAGAATCAAGCTGTCAATTACTGGACGTGTTTATGGAAATTATATGTTTGTTAACATGCTGGAAAAATGTGCTCTCGGCTCAAGCAGCATGTGTTCGGGGGAAAACAATTTTGCACGGAAATCACCTTTCAAATGGGATGAAGGTGATCCTCATCAGATCACAGACAGAAGAGGCATTTTAACTCTCCCATCCTGATATATGTGAGGGGGGAAAAAAGCTAAAATGGGAGGAGAGGAATCTAACAATCACGGGTTGATACGTAAATGACGGCATGTTTTTGTTTATTAAGTCATTTCTTGTGAGACGCTTGAGCTCCTTTTGTTTCTCTTTAGAATGCAAAAAAAAATGTCAGTCTTGGCAGCTGATGCAGATTTGTTTCAGAAGCATCTGATTTTAAAGCAGTCAGCAGTTAGTATACATCACACTTTGCAGATTTACCTCAATGCGCATTAAGATGATTTTTTTACCAACACTTGTACCCCTTCCTTTTTCCATTAAATGTATAGACACGCATCTGGAAAAAAAACCCTCGAAGTATAGCTCCACTTTGAATAGCTTCTTGAAAATGGCCTGTCAAAATGGAGCTCTCTGTACAATTCCCTGCAATATCCCCAATGAGATGTTTATGTCAATTTCCGCTCTGATTTTCTCCCACATAAAGGCCTTGATTTCAGCTTCCCAATGATCGTGAAATTGAGCCAATCGACATGCATGTCTTGAATGGCTGGTCGAGCTCATCTAAGACAAGGTAATTTTGCCAGGAGCAATTACCATTGTAATGTATTCCAAAGCCGGGGCATTTGCCGCTGCTTAGGTGAGCCACTGACAGCATGTTTTGATTTTTAAGCAATTGTGCTTTTTGCTCTGAGATCATGCCCAGGTCTGCATTTCTCCCTATGTAACAACCCTCTATGATTCCATTATTTCACATTAACATCTAATTACCGCTCTCAGACCTGCAGCTACATTGAAAAAAAAAAACCTATTGAGTTCTCAGGGTTTGATGGAGCTGTAAGTAAAGATGGGCTGGTGGATGTTTATAGGAAGAAGGAACTTTAACTGTACATCACATACAGCTCCCAGTGGACCCGTATTACCTGTCACGGATGATGACAATACCTCTGGAAACTGTCATCACACGATTGCTCTCACCATTACTGGCCCAGACGTCTCTGTGTAATGGCTGTGGCACACTTAACAATTCAGATCGTATTTTCAGTCATTGCCACTTAAATGCCGCAGTCCATTTTATGAAAAGATACAGATCTATGTAATCTGCCTGCAGCTCAACTGTCCTCAGAGAGCTTGTCAGCCAACATTTTTGTTGTTCATAAGAAGTTGTCGTATCCTACAGCCTCTCCCTTTGTTGGTCTGGAGGAAGTGTTCCTTTCAGTGTCCTATTGTGTGCCAGTTGATAGACGCTTGTATATACTGTAGGCATGTTTGTGTCCCATTATCTGTTTGAGCCATCGAAGGATAAACTGTAATGTTACATTACAGTTTATGTTGTGATACCACAGTGGTAATGTGATGTGGTATGACAAAAGGAAATGAGTAATGTGGCATATTGTTCAATGCAGCTTCACATATTGGAGGATCCTTTAGTCATGGATCATTAAATTTAGATAAAACTGGTGCAGGTTTTATGTTCTTAAAACCTCCGTATATCCTCCCCGCTGAAGAAATAAGAGTGATAATTTATGTATTGGTACTTGTCATCTTTTTAGATCAAGGTAATATAAGCTTGTTTGTACAGCACCACCAGTGGGGTATTCAAGGAGCTTTGAACTGACAAAAAGAACAAAAAACATAATAACATCAAAAGCAAAAAAAAATTTAATTGATATTGGCATTTAAGCATCATCAATGTGCAGTACAACGTTTCCTGTGTAAAAATAAATGTCCTGCCCTGCCTTAACAGAAATAAAAACACGTTAAAGACTGACCTGATTATGTAAACCTGATATTTATAAGAAAGCTGCAGGAGCCATTTATTGCTAAATAGAGCTAAAAGTTTCAGCACATCTCAAGTTTTCAAGGAGTTGGTTAAGGAACAAGGAAGATATATAAATATATATACGGGATGAAAATTGATTAACGGGAGAAGGGTTGGTCTGACACTAGTTGGAAGTGTAGGAACAGCCATTGGATACCCAGTGATTGCTCAGTATGTCATGATTGTGGCATTGATGACTGGCTTAATTATTCATTTCATTTACCTGTCCAGCTATGCCCATTTCCTCATCACTGCTGATCTGATCCACCTGCTCCTGTCGCAATTTAAGGAGCTTGCATTCAGGATGAGATTATTTTGTATTCTCTAGCCTTTTGATTGGTGGTGAGAGTGTTTTTAGAGTTCCTTGTTGTTTCTGATTTCCTGATCCTGACCTATTCTGCCTCTTAACCACTGAGCCTGCCTGTTCCTGTCCTAATCTGTTTGCCTGACCTGGCTTGGGGCTCCTGCATGTTCTCCAGGGCTGCTGCATCTGAAACTCTCTGGACGGCACCCGCTGCATATTATCGGCAGCCCTCCGGCTAGATCCTACCTCATTCTCTGGATATGGACTAAACTTGTAAACCAGGTAAGTGACTGACATGAATAATCATCTTCCATCAGATTATCATTGCCACTAACTTGTGTTCCTCTCCTGCAGAGGTTCCAGCCTTAGATGTCCTAGCCCCTGCTTTTCTGATACACTGAAATGTTTTTTAAATAATCCCACTGTGTGTCTTGCCTGAATACTGTGTCCTTCTCTTCTGTATTGTGACACAATATTTTTTATAGTGAAAACATGAGCAGGATGTATAATTTATTGTAACCTATTAAATAAGGTTTGTTTGATAATATTGCTTAGTGGCAAAGAACACAGACAGAAAGACAGAAGTTCAGTGATGAATACTTTTTTTTGGATAAATTGCATTTTCAAGAGTAGCTGTAATACAAGTATTTTTAAATGTACTTACTGTAACTAATATTGTTCTAAAGTAGCAATACTCTTCTGTAAATAGATACTTTACTGTAATCCATATTAGAATGTCAAGCAATTGTTGGAATTTATTTTTAATATGTTACCTGGTGCTAGGGTGGGGGTGTCAGGGGGGGGTTAGTTTGTCCACAAATGGGTTAGGACCACCCCTGGTTCTACCCACACACATATACTCATTTTGCTGCATGTAGTGAGGACCCCTCGGTTGACTCCTATTGACTTCCATTGAATTTCAGTCATTTTCAATGCTTTTTATGCACTAACCCTAAAAATAACCCTAAACCTTACTATACCTAACTCTAACCCAATTGACACCTTAGCCCAAAACCCAACCACAAAATAGCTTGTGAGCACCAGCAAAATATCCTCACTTTACAACAACCTGTCCTCAATGTGATGGTGTCATCAAAAAATTGGTCCTCCCTCTGATGTGTAGACAGGCACACCCACCCACACACACACAAACTAAACTAAATATTATATATTCTCTATAACAGAGTCTCCTCTCTTTTATCTACTCTTCCACGAAGGGAAAAAGCAAATTCCAATAAGGTAGATGGATGTTAGGAAATGGCTAAATCAAATGTAAAGTTAGTTTGTTATAAAAGCATACATTTAACAGTTGAAGGTTAGAGAAGAAATTAATTTATGTCCTGATAGTGCTATTAAATACACGGGGCACATTATAGATGTTGTTTGCAGGTCTTCTGGCAGATTAATGCAAAAAAAAAAAAAAAAAACACATGAAGCCTTTGCATGATAACAGATTGAGTTTAACAAGCCAGATGGGATGTAATTGTCTGATCAATCCAATGTTTGTGAGCTTTTATGCCTTTTCTTATGGTTTGTTTTCCTTACGTGCTATTTCCTCTGCCATTTTGCCATCCCCTCAGGGAGTGCCTGAGTCTGAAACGCTTCCTGCCTGACCAGCGTTGGTTTATTCGGTTTGTGGAGTCATATTAGACGTGCTGTCTCAGTTTGGCAGTAAGAGACTGGTTTTATCTCTGTTGGCCATGCTGCTGCGGTTTCACTGTTCAGCTTTTCAGAACGGTAACCTGGTAAAGGTCTAAATGATATATTGTGTCCTTCTCCAGAGTTCGCCAAGGACTTTACTGATATAAGGGGTTTCAAACCTTATATCAACCACCTTAAATCAACTTTCTTCAGATTAATATAGATTTTATAAGTTAACACACTCTACTGAAATACTAGATTATTGTGGTGTATAAAAATTAGACAATTATTTGAAAGCTATTTTGGAAATATTAAATTTTTTCTGACATTGGTTGAAATTTTTATTAAAATATATTTTAAACATGTCCATTTGTTACAGTAATTTTCTGTTATCTCTTCAAGTCTAAAAGAGGAATATAAGGTTAGAGGGACAAGAACTCTTTTGGGGAAAAATGTGCTGTGGACTTTTGAGACATAACTGGAAGATAAAGTAGGTTTTACAGTTTATTTATCATGAAACACGGTAGTGGCAGTATCATGTACTGGGATTCCTGTTTTTTACTGGAAAGGGGAGTTATTTTTTTCTGTAAATGAAACTATGATCAGTTGTTTTATAGCAGCTGTGAGTCTAGCATACATAAACATTAATCAAAGCAGGACTCAACTTTAAATTAAAGAATTGGACAGATGAACAACGAGATCTAAATTAAATGTGACAGAAAATTAGTTGGATCATTTAAAAAGGATTTTGGACAAGAGACCCTCTCAAAATCTGACAGATTTAGAGGACTTTTGCAAAGTACATTTGGCAGATTCGGGATGCAGATGGAGTCTTCTCACATATTTTATGTCTAACTGTAGTAAAAATGGGGCTAAATTACAATGATTACGTCATGGTGGTGCAGTTTTTTATTGTTTGCAACTGTTCTTCCTTTGTTCCTCTACCAGTCAAACCTTTTACAATCTAACTTCAGAGGGATATGACACATTAAAGGTAGAAAACTTTTGAAAGTGATTTATTATGGGTTCACTTGTCTACATCCCAAAAAACCTGGTGTTAACTAAAGCATGCACTCCTTTACAAACCTGTATATCTATTTAAAAAGATTTATCAAGTTCTATCAAGTACATGCAAGTGAATCTACGAAGGATTTAAAACTTTTCCAAGACAAATGCAGGCATTGTTATTTCCAGACAGGTAAGTAAGTAACAGCAGGCACTCTTTCCAATCACAACTTAAGAGTTGGTCTCTGTACAAATGTGAAGAGATTAACCCTTCACTTTTTGAAGCCACTGCCTGGTTTTCTTGCCTCTCCTTTACTTTATCACAGTAATTGAGTCTATTTCATGGCACTCCTGTTTCTTTTCCAAGATATATAATGCGCTGGATTGATGCTCAACATGCTCAATCACACAGAACTAATTTGACTCTATTGTTTGACAAGTGTTCCTTACAGCTTGGTGTGAGGGAAATGCAATCTAAGAACAATTATGCCATTTTCTGAGAACAGTATGGGGCAGGTAAGAACCATTTTAGATTTTCGCAGGTTAAATGTAATGACCACTCTTAAGTACTGAATTGCAGAGTTTGGGAGAAAGAAAAACTTGACTGCTTTTTTCCTGCAGGAAAGAAAAGGAGAGTTTAAAAAAAAAATGAAATTCCAACACACCCATCTTTACTGTTTTTTGCACCTCGTTCTCACATCTTGTTTAAAAGCCAGCGGATAAGTGACAGATGCTGAAAAGAGCCGAGTCATTTTATGCACTATTTGGTGAACATTTAATTTTAATTCTGTATCACTTTAGGGACCTAATCTTGAAAAACGGGTTGGTAAAAGAGCCTGAACGTTTCCAGACATTTTGAGAGGCAGTTAAGTGAAAGAGCTCAAGGTTGTAGAGGACTGAAACACACCTGAATGACATCTTCAAAGCCCCTGTTGGACTTTAATATTTTTTATCACCTCTGATATTTGTTCTCAATGGCAAATTAACAGCCTTCCGTGTGCCATTTAGTTTCCTTTTCGAAGATGAGGCTTAAATTTTGTCTAACTGCCTGAATTTACTACTCTTCTATTTTTCACACGACAGAATCGATAGCGGGACTGAAGAGAAGAGGATAAAAATTTATGGTATCTTGCAATTTAATGGTTGAAAAGATGCAATTTGAAAGATCATAAATTGTGAAGGAGCTCATGCTTCATTGCTCTTGATTCAGTGCTTGCTGTTAGAACTTGATTTGCGAGTGTCTGCAAAGTGTGATTAACGAGGCGATCAATGTGCAGCGCAGCACACTATGGCACTCCTAATGCTCTTCATTAGAATAAATAAAATAAATTGACTGCAGCTCTGTGAAAACTCTGTAATGGTTAAAAATCAAAGAATGTCACCCCCTTTACTCCCCCTTCAGCCACGATTTAGCTTCTCCCAGCCTGCATCCACCTTGATCACATTATCCTGACAGCCTTGTCTCTTAGCCTGCAGGGGCCCAGAAACGAGCCCACGGCGAGAGAAGTAAAAGGTAGCGCCATGTCAACGGGAGCCACAGGCTGTTGCTTAGTTGACTAGTAATCATAAATCGGAGGCTTTTCTACTGAAAGACTTAGGGGGAGCAGTCTGTGGAGTATTAATGCATGAAATAGCATTTCAAGCTGATAAACGGTTTGCAGGACAGTCAGTTGTCGTTGACCGCTTCTCCCCTTGCCCTTATATTGTATTGTCTGGAATAACATTTACCAGAAAAATTTATTCCACTCCATCTCATCTTCTTACCAGAATGACAGGCAGTCAGACTCTGCTGTGATGTTTGTATCTACTGCAGCAATGTTGTCTTTGGATTATTGTCCTGCTAGATTATTCTTGGATTTTGCTCAATACAAGCTGTCATGCAGTCACTTAACTTGGCCCCTGTATTGATTTCTTGTTACCTCATCTGTGAAGCTGTTAAAATCAATTAGGTATGAGCAACTGGGCTACAGAATGTATTTGTAAATGAGCTTGTATTGATGTTTTCATCTTTCTCTATTAAAAGCACAATATCGACTCAAACGTTGACCGCATGTGACATGCTCTCTCTTTATCAAAGTAGAAAAATTAGAGCGAAGGCAAATTTCCCAGTCAGAATCACATCAGAGGAGTGTGATTGCATGTGATGTTTTTTAATTTGTGTGCTGTTGCAGGATTGTAGATGCTGATGAGATGGGGCTCTTTGCAGGATGGTGGTAAGGGGCGTGACGGAGTCTGTACTGTAAGGTGAGTCACCTCTCCTGCCATTCAGAGCCACCTGTATTAGCTCTCTGGCCATTAAACGTGCTCTGAGAGCTCATTTTTCATGGAGATGTTTAATTGCGAGCCAGCTGAGGCTCTGGCGCTAATAGGCTAAGTGCCAGCTCCTACGGAGAC
This sequence comes from Cyprinodon variegatus, assembly GCF_000732505.1. NCBI lineage: Eukaryota > Metazoa > Chordata > Actinopteri > Cyprinodontiformes > Cyprinodontidae > Cyprinodon > Cyprinodon variegatus. The sequence goes on from NW_015150585.1 coordinate 660,605, forward strand.
CACGCAAGCTGTATGTGCCAAGCAAAACTTTGCTCCATGCTGCAGCACCTCAACACTCATTATTTTAATCATGCTGGAAATCTCACTCTGCTTTCTAATCACCATACATTTGGTTTTAATCTATTTAAAAGTAATTCCTCCTTCACAAATATTTCTGTTTTCGCACTGCTCAATTATTTATGAAAAAGTTATTATTTTAGTTAGATTTAAAACTGAAAACTTTCCTGCACACTGCAATCAACCTAATGTGATTGCTTAAATTCAGTCATGTGAATCAGATAAAATGAACTAATTATTCTGACATGAGGTGCAGTCTTGTAAAAAAAAAAAAACTATTTGTGCTGAAAATTAACTTCAAAGACTTAAATAAAAAAATAAAAAAAACAAAACAAAAAAACTGTTGTGCTCGAGCTTTTATAATCTAATAAACAATCTATCAAAATCAACAGTGAGACTTTTTTTGAAACAAAAAACATGTCCAAAAGAGAGACGGAGAAAAAAATTAAGATTAAAATAAAAGCTGCATTCTTAATTTATTTACGTCCATTTATTTTAAATATACATTTAATAGAAATTCATTTCAAATTTTTGCAGTGCTTTTGCTGCAAAAAATATGTAAACATTCCCAGATTTTCTCCTATTAGGACTTTGCGTAAATGAACAACACAAAGGGGCACCTACTAATGAGGTTAAAGGAAATATAGAAATAAAATAATTCACTGAAAACAAAACTTATCTTAAATCTGAGATCCCAATATTAAGTCTAAGCAGGACAACTATATTCCAGTGTACCTTAATCTGTTTCACCAGTGTGGGATATAATCTATTACAACTGTTCAATGAAGGTCTCAGATATTTGTAGAGAACAAACAGCAACGCAAAGACCAACGAACACAACAGGTAAGTCAAGAAGAAAGTTGTGCAGAAATGTATTTAAAATCTAATAGCCCACGAATATCTCAAATAACACCAGTCCATCATCTGAAAGGGGAAAGAGTATAACTCAGCAGTAAATCTGTCATGGTTTTGCACTTTTTGGTTCTATTTTAGTTTTCTTTTTGAGTTTTCATTGGTTTCATTTCCTTTTTGTGTTGTTTTTTTAGTTGTATTTGAGTTCTTTTGTATTTCTTGTTTACCCTCTGTTGCCCTCTTGTTTGTCCACACCTGCTCCCAATCAGTTGATTACCCCAGCCTTTGTTCTGTTTGACATATATACTCCACCTCTTCAGTTACTGTTTGCTGTTTTTTTGTCGTTTCTTGGCTCCTCATGTGTGTTTTCCCTGATTTTTGTTTTTCTGTATTTTGTTTGTGAATTTTTGCTTCTGTTGACGCCAGACATGGGCAATGTGGAGTCAACAAGTCATCTCCATGTCATGTATTTGTTCTACCCAGCCACTGAAGCAGGTGAGTCCAATCTTCACCGTGAATTAACCTGTGCAGATTGGACTCACCTGGTTAATTGGCTGGGTAGATTAAATACATGACATGGAGATGACTTGTTGACTCCACATTGCCCATGTCTGGTTGACGCCTTTTTGATTATTAAACCTGCAAGAAACCACCTCGGCTTTTCTCAGTCTCTGCATTTCGGTCCTCAAAAAACCTCCACACAACCTGACAAAATCCACCAAGATACTATGTCTGGCCACTAAAACTGGGAGACTCTACAGGAGAGCTTTAATAGGACTGGTAGCCAGAAGGCACACAATAACTCTACAAAGATCCCTGCTAAGGTGGGAGTATGTCCTCACAATCGCTGCCACTTCAGAGAAATCTGTTCTTTATGAAAAATTTGCAGGAAGAAAACCTAGTGTTGTTGTAGGTGGTCAAAGGGCCCCGGGGTCCTCGGACTGTATGGTCTGAGGACCCCGGTCGCTTCTGTCAGACTTCTCCGGGGCGGCTAACTATAGCGTGTGAATTTGAGTATTTGATAACTAAAAGTAATGTAAGGTTGTTTTGGGGTTGTTGGACATGATAAATCACCATGTAAGTACACGCCATTACCTTTTACCATGTTTCACTCCAAACGTATCATCTTTACATTACAAACATGGTTTTCGCAGCAACAGGGTGAAAGATGTTTTGTTTCTGCATGAAAAATGAAGCAGATCAGATATTGAGAGAAGGTTGATTAAGCTGAATACAAAGTAAAAACTGCCCAAAAAGCTATTATAGACTGCCAGAGCCTTTAAACTGGGGTTGACTTTTGCCTTCCTGCAGGACCACAACCCTAACCCACCGAGGAAAAATTGGTTAAAAAGAAATTGAAACTACATCATTTAAGTCCAAACGTTTACATTTGGTTGAAAATTGAAAGGTGAAAAGCCATAAATTTCAGATTGTTGAAATGGCAAGAAAACTGTGTTTGCATTATGGCACTATTATTGGATTAAAGCGGGACCAAATCAGGCTGGCCAAACACAGTCAAATTTTCAACAACTCCTTCTGGACTAAGTCAAGACTATGACAGACCAGTTCTAGCCTAAAAATGTAATTAGGTTTGTTATTTGGGGGAAACGCTCAACCAGACCTAAGATAAAGTGGTTTCATTCCAAGCTTATTTAATATTCTAAGTCAAAGCCCAGAGATCCCCTGGAGAACCTGTGACAAAACCTCTTGGAGACATACGATAAAGACATGGATTGTCTGATTGTAGGATAAGGTGGTGCTACAGGCTAAAAAAATAGTGATAACCTGAATAAGAATTATAAAAAGATTCAACAGGTATGAAAGGGATGAACACATAAATACAACTGGAAAACAAAGCTGAATCAGCATTGACCAGCAAATAGAAAAAAGAAAAATTATCTGATTTTCTTCCTCTGAATGTAACTGAAAACTGGTATTTTAGAATGCTAATAGAGCAAGATTAAGAAATGAGTGGTCAAGTCTTGACAAAGTGACAGGTAATATTTAACTAATGAAATCCGAACAGTATCCTTTTACTGTAGAGATGAAAATAAAAGTTTGAATGATCAAAAATGAAAATAAGGTTCTAACAAGAAAAGGTCTGGTGTATTTAAATGACCCTCTCCTCCACTTAATAGAAATCGAGGGCATATAGATCAATATGTGGTGCGAATAACAGAACTGTATGGGTGATCAGATATTGTCACTATTATAGTTTCAAGAAAATTACAAATGAATGCATTACACCTAGACAACAAATGAAAGCATTTGTGTGAATATGGAGCACCCTGAGTAAAAAAAATACACACATAGAAATGTGGTTTCTAAGAAAGAGGTTGTTTTATGTTGGGGCTGTGGTTTGGTGGCACAGGGGTTAGCGCATACAAACCATGTTCAGAGGCCTTGGTCCTTGACCTGGGTTCGAATCTGGCCTGTTGTCCTTTCCCACATGTTTCTCCCTCTCTCTCATACCTGCTTTCCTGTCAGCCTACTGTCCATAAAAACGAACCACTAGTGCCGTAAAAACCACATTCATCCTTAGGAACTATAAGATTTATTGTGCAATAAAACAACATTTCATCAGTATTGTATGGTTTGCATTGGTAATGTAACTGTGTCCAAAACTTATTCATTCAGTTTGAATGTTTATAGAGCTGCAGTCTCACGTGCATTTGCGACACAGTGTGTGGATGACATCTAACTTCAATAGTTTTATCAATTATTCCTGATTATGAAATTATCTTTTTTCATCTTTCTCACGTTAGTTATTTGCTATGGGTGAATTATCCTCCTTTTCACCTAATATCAAGTAAAGCACCTGATGATCATGGACAACCACCACGTCATAAAAAAATCTAGATAAACAGGATGCTTTTTAAAATGCAACAAGAAGCAAACACTTAAACTGAGTCAACAGTATTGTAAAGAAAAACTTTAAAAGCAACTTGTCTATTTTATTCATTTATCTGAAAAGCGACTGGTGGCATGGTGACAAAGAGAAAATAGAACAGACAGAAGCCGTTAGAAGAAAAGCGAGGACAGGCTTAGACCATGAGGGTGAAAGAATGACTGTGTAAATGCTTAATCAGTTCAAGAATACTAACGTCTGGCGTCTGAGCCACTTCAGAAAGCAATTGTGTGAGAACAAAGGCAGTTGCAGCAATAATCAGACTTTTAAAACCTTGCTGCAAACAAAAGTATCCAAAACGATTTAACATTGATTTGTTTTATGAGTCTTACATCCTCTTGAACAGCTGTCTCTTGGAAGCACACATTTGTGTTTTCAACACCAGGGAGAAACGAAGTAAAGATCAGGGAACTACACATTTTTAATAATTGCTTTCAAAGGTGTCATGCAATCCCATAATAGATAGAGCTTTTCATCTCTGTGCATTTTGGCCTTACACTCAAAACTGAGGATGTTGGGGAAAATGTGGAGTTTGGTGTTTTGTACAAAGTCACTTTAGTAGGGGGAGCTCAGAGTTTGGAGGCTCAGACCTGCTACTTCTTAGACCTCAAGCAACCACTGAATATTTTGAGTATATTATTATATTTTGCAAATTTGCACCAGAACATTTTTTGTTTGTTTGTTTCTTTTGTTTTATAAATGAATGCTGAGCAAAATATTTAAAAAAAACATCAATTTTCTGCAGCCATTCTACCTCCTTTGTCTTAGACTGCATCTAAATTCTTCAGAAGTAGAGATAAATCCAACCATCTTCCATTATTTAACACCTATCTTGTCCCTAAAGTACAAAAAAATTAACATTGAGTAGAATTTAAATTCCTTGCAGAGTTGGAGCCTTCTGTGTTGTTTTTGTCCAGTTGGTCAGTGTCTGCAGGGTGTTCTTCTCTTGCAGGAATCCATGATGGGAGGTCCATCTTAGCTCTCCTTTTAGCTTCAGATTTCTGCAGCTAAACTGCAGGTCAAGCCGCAGACATGGTGGCCACTGATAGATTTCATGAGAGCGTACTGGATACCCTAAAGTAATTATGGCAGCATTTTGTTTTTTGTTCTCTTGATAATTTCCCCAGGCGTCTCTTTTCAAAGGAAGACAATGTGTGCAGTCATTTCTATATTTTTGTTTTTCAGCACCAGCCAGAATACTGCTAATAATGCTTTCTCTCTGAAAGGTAAACTGTAACACAGTAATAGAAAGGGTCAGTTCTGAAACAAAACAAATGTCAAATGTTGTTACGCTGTTTAATCCTATTTTGTGTTTTTATGAATAAAACAGGACAAACTGACTGTAATGTAAACTATTGAAAAAACATATTTTACAAACTCATACACAGAGCTTATTTGGGGAACCTGGGAAACTTTCAAAACTACTGGATTTGTGTTGGTCAAGGTAAGAAATGTATTGAGTTCTGGTGTGATTTCAGTGTTATTTTTGTTAAAAAAAAAAATAAAGCATGAAAATCCATGATACATATATCAAATTTAAATATACTCCCGTAAAACTTTTCCTATTATGGTTATTACTTTGACAATAACCCTTAAAAAAAGCTTCTAAACACCAGATTTTAGATTTTAGAATTTATTGCTCTTCTTTTGACCTGTCGAAGGTATACCCCCCTTATGGCCGACAGACTGTTGGAGAAAGGTACCCGCCTATGGATGGATACTCATATACATATGCCTCTTTTTTTCTAGTAAAATAGCTGCTTGTGGGCTTTGGGTTTTTTGGGGGGTCCTTAGAACTAAAAGCTCTGCAGAGCACAATTTTTATTTAAATATTAGAAGCTCAACCTTTTCAATAGCCCCAAATCATCTTCTATTAGAGTTAGAAGTTTAATTCTTTTTTTTGCTTCTTTTTCATAACACAACAGAGAAAAAATATTTAGATCTTATTTTACTGCTTCTGCTTTCATGTTTTAAGATGACGTTGCACATTTTTGTGTAAGCATTATATAAACACATATAATTAATTTTCTATAACCCAGGACAACAAAAAGGAAGGATGGAAGAGACATAAACTGCCTTTTTATATTAAAAGAATCTTAAATATTGTAATTCTGTTTTACAAGTTTTTCGATCATTTAAGATTTTTGGATATTGTTAAAATTTTGGATATTGCTCATCTTTGAAACCAAAAGAAAATGTATTGTTCCATAATTAAATATAAATATGGTATAAATGATTCTTCAGAGGGTTGGCCATAACCTTTCCTCCACAGAATCTGCAGGGTAATATGAAAGAGGGGTTTAAGGACACCTGGATTTGGCCTCATGGAAAACTGATCATTCCAGACAGTGCAATTGGAAGATCTTGCAGAAAATAATGAAACTCCCTTGATAAAGGGGGACCAGGATTCTCTCCTGGAAGGAACTTAGCACAGATGATAAGGACAACACAGTTGGATATGGGATAACCTCTATTGGATCAGGACTCTACTTTATGTTGTACAAGTTCTGAGGGCCAGACACACGATCTGCCCTGTACCACTTTCTGTAGGAAAATATTTCCACTGCATTAAATCTAGCACAATCAGACTAAAAAGGTAGTTTGAAAATTTCAGTAGTTTAGAAATAGGTTATTAATTCCAAAGAGAAAGTAAATACCCCATCCCCTTCAGTAGTCAAACACTTACGTTCTGTCCCTTGAGAGAACTCATACATGCACCCTCCCCCCTCCAGCTACACATTCACACATCCCATGTTGTGTTTCACACCCACTCAGTGACACATGTAACCACCAAACAGATCATCAGCTTATACTGGTGAAGATTCTCAGTCATCCAGGTCTTAGTCTTCCAGAAAAGTTCAAAAGTACAAAACATCTTATAACATTGATTGGATTTGCACTGCTTTACTTTACTCTACACTCTACATTCTTATGTAAATGTTATTCTAAGGCTAGATTTATATGTCTACAAGTGTTTTTATTTCATCTGTGTATTATGCACCTTTAATTGCAATGGTTAATTTCTTTTGAATACTGCACCTTCAAATGACTCATAGCCGTATGTTAAGAATTGACACTGAAAATGTGATAGAGGCCGACCCACTTTTGCAGTTACTATGTCTTACTGGCATCAGCAGATGTTTTATGTTTTACAGTTTTATCATAGATTCTCTTTATTAGCTTCCTGTAAAATCCAGATTAGAATTTAAAATTCTCCTTCTGGTGTATACTATCCCTATGCAGGGGACAACATACAGTATTTCACCTGGGCAGCCAAGCCAACAATTGCCCCTAACCGCCCTTTCAGATGCTTAGCCCAGTATTGGGTATTGCAGGCTAACAAAGAACCCAAAATAACTCCCAATTTCTAAGGGACAGACCTCTTCTTCTGGTTCAATTTGCATTTTTTCTAAGCCAAACAAGTTTTGAGCTACTATATAAAGCTTTGAACTGAGCGCTAATTTTGACATTTTGAATTCAAAAAGCTTCCTGGAAGGGAAGCAAAATGTCTTCAAACTTGGCAACAAAGTCCAGAGGATTGTTTTTAACTTTGTTGGAATTACTATGACCTGGATGACTGAGAATCTTCACCTGCTCCTTAGGATGGTGTATTGTGAACTGGCTCTATATAGATAAACTGAATTGAACTTCATCTCTTTTCTCAGAGAAATTTTCCATTTTTTTGATCATCTATTTCAGCTGATTTGAGAACGGTGACAGAGGTTGATGTGTCACCTCTATTCAGACAGAGTAGAATGTCACTCCCCAGCCTCCATAGTAGACCTTTTACTAGTCTGAAATGCGACCAGTCAAATAACACAATAAAGTAGACTCAGTTTGTAGGGATGCATTTTTCTACAAAAAGCTTAAGAACAGATCCAGGGCCAGTTTGACTGACATGAGAGCACATGGATCAGGCAGGAATGTGGCGATTTGATCTGACTTTGAATCAGATAAACCACTAGATATTAATTAATAATATCGACACTGCTGTGATGGGGGTGGTTTTTATTTAACATTGCTTCTAAGCCTGGTGTTTCTGCAAAATGTTGTCCATGTTTCATATTGATTATGAACATTCTTGGTTCTTTTATTAGATAAAATGGACATGGTGGTCAAGCTGTGATATTTTTTTTTTGTTTGGCCAGCTTTTTTCAGAAAAAAAAGGGGAGCAACAGACATCATGGTCTGAACCGGTTCAAGGAGAGGAATGTAGACATTTGTTACCAAGCAAGGTGAATGGACCTGCAGGTTGCTTACAGGATATAAGCTTTAGGTGCCATGCAGCCTGTCTCTGTTATGGTTGTTTTTGGTTGCATTCCACTCTCTGCTCTGCGTTTGATAATTAGAGATTGATAATTAGAGTTTGATAATTACCCTCATTGCTCTCAGGTGTTATTCTCTCAAATAATACCAGCTAGTCTCTGTTATATTCTCTNCTTTCTGTGTTCCTGTGCTTCAGGCTCTGGTCACTACCTGGACATGCCTCTGCCTGCCATCAGCCTGTTCAGCAATCATCTGTTCTGCCTACTTCTCCAGTTCAGTTAATCATATCTACATCTTTTAACAGACCTTTTAAGCACAACACTGAGTCAAGCTGAACTATTGCCTTTTCTTTCTGATTCAAAACATCAAGAGTCACACTAAATATCTTCCATGCCTAGTAATGTGCATTTGTTAATCAATGTTTACTAATCAATGATTGATTAGTAAAGGTGAATGGAAAGATATATCTAATGTATTATGCCTGAAATAATCTATTAGTACATTGGAAAGCACCTAAGAGGTGACTCTAACTGATAACTATAGCTGTGTTCACTCTCTGGGCTTTAATGCTTAATTCTAGTTTTTTTTGTGAAATCCAATTGTATTGTGTGGTCGTTCACAAATACATGAAACTTGTATGTGATCCCGTCCCATGAACTGCATGTTAACTGTCTCAAATGGACACTAAGTTGAGAGGTCTGTGTTTGCAGAAGTAAATGTGGATGGTAATGCTGGAGCCTGGGAAAATATTAATTAAAACAGAAATCCGTCTTTCTCTCCACTGAATATTCATCAAGAATGGTTGTTGTTTTTCTTCCCATTCCTACATTGCAGGACGCATATTAGTGAGGTTTGTTGAATATTAATGATGTACCAATGAACCTGGTAGTTAAGACACAGGTGGTGTTTGAAAAGATCAGATACTAATCGGCTTTAGGACCATGTAGCCAAGTGATTGAAAAAAATTATGTAACCGTTTTTAACATTTACTTAGTCATATTTAGTTACTTTAACACAATTGTTTCATGTTAGCAGGGTAGGACATAAAACAATTGTGTTAAAGTAGCTTAATATGATTAAGTAAATACCAAAAGCGGTTGCATTTTTTTTTTCAGTTTGGGTCTCATTTAAAAAAAATTTTTATTGTTCAGACTGTCATGAAATATCAGATACAAGTCACGTATGGGCAAAACAAATCATATTTGTGTCACTTCACACAGGCTGCAGCTTGAACGCAGCCTTGGACACAATTTTGTTGATTCTTACCAGCAAATANCTGTTTAGAGCATAGTCTGCTCTAAATGATCATGGCTCCTTTTCTTTCAGGAAATACAGAGAGGGAACAACAGACAGAGACAACTCTCCCATTTCAAAATCATTTTATACATTTTTTTGTTTGTTTGTAGCAGTACATGTTTTAGAACCTCAGCTTTCTTTTATGGCCAGTGGTCACTTTCAAACTGCCACAAGCAATCTGCTTATTTCAACCAAGGCGGTTCTGTGCATCTTATCATTTGCATAACCAATCAACAGGCCTGCTTTTTGTTGCCAAAGAAAAATAATATGCAATTGAGTTCTTCTTATTTGGAATCTTTAAAGAAAATATCCTTTGAGTGTAAAAGAGAAAATAAAATTGTTTAACACATCAAATCATTAATTTAATGTTATCTCTGTTAGTTTTTTTTTTTTTTTTTTTTTTTTTTTTTTTTTTTTTTTACTTAAAGGGTTTTAAATAGTACCAATCCAACATTTTTTATATATGATATATTTGGCATTGTTGCAGCTTTATATAAGCTTTATGTTCTCAGTTACCAAGGTATGTCTTTAGCTCCCTCTTTTTCCTCTCAAAATGCTCCTGCTGTTGCTCTCTGCCTCATAATATTATAAATTCTCTTGTTTGAAACTTTGACATCACACTTCATATCAGGCCCGAGAAAAAGAAGCTGGGAGGGGGCACAGGGCAGCCGAGCTGTGAATAGACCTCATCAGTGAGGGTGCGGGTTCACATCCTTATATTAGTTATACTAGAGTCACCCTCCCCAACCTAAGGCAAATAAGCCACTTAACGCAATTATTTGCAATCACTAAAGGTGGTATTCATTATAAAAGATTTTTCCTTTCTTTGCCTCAACGTAATTTCCTATTGTTCATGTGAAAATGGCAACCAAAAGAGCATTTTAAGTGTTATTATGGAACGGAGGGCATTTTTTTTTTTCAGGAGTTGGCTTTCAAAGCCTGAATAAACTTTTAAATTGTGAGATAAAACTCCGCTTTACTGCACAGTGACCCATGCTGGGGGAGAAATGGCATTCTTCAGGAACATATTGTATTGGGCATGATTTGTAAATAGGAGCCTTTTAAACGCAGCACAATGCTCCATCATGAATATTTCAGTAGTTACACTTGTCAAGCTATTGTAGTACTTGGAGTGTTTTTACTAACCCTATCAGGAGGTATTGTGGTTTGATATTTTCTATCACAAGGAAAATCATCCCTTTAAGCAAAAGAACAACCACCATAAACTTTTTTCTCGCCGGTTTATCTGTACGTCTGTTTTTATCATATTGCAGCTAAAAGAGCATGAGCCTTTCTACCTTTGCCCTCCTATCTGTGCAGGCCGGATTGTGCAACATGGTGCCAAATAAGTAACTAATTAACAACTCCCTCACGTTGCTATATGTTTGGGTTTTTTCACTCTGCATATTTCTGCCTTCCAGATAGTAATGCAATTAGGCACAACAATTTTTTCCCCTCACAAAATTGCTTAAGTAGATGTAATTAGGAAGTGAATGTTTTGATGAGAAGAGAACTTATGGAATGCATCCATAAACCTTCCTGCTGGAACATCCTAAAGTTGCTGTAAGAATTATACATCTGTCATTTCTGTAGTTTCTATTTTAATACAATACTCCACATGAAGATTAGGAGCATGATTGGCTGCTATAATTGTTCTTCTGTTTCTGGATAAGTGTTTCCTTCTGTGTTTTGGTCATTTTAGTAGAAACTTTCTGCTTTTCTGGATAGGAACTTTATTAAAAAAGAATAAATAAAACATTTAAACATAAAGTATTTTATCAAATTATTTGTTTGTTCTTTGATGCAATTCAGCAAAAAAGGTTTTAAAAATGATCTCAGGGTTTAACATGGGTTAATCGCAATCAACAGATAGAATTATTGGTGTATTTACCAGGTAAATGAAAATAACCAATTTGAAACGAAAAAAATCCTGACTTCAGAACAGCTTCCCATCATGCTATGTGAAACTTAAATACTAATTAATCACATATATCAATTTCAAAACCCCATAAACTTCTGAGATGTATTACAAGGCATCACAATATAAAAAAAATCTAAACAATATAAATACAGGACATATAAAGTTTGACAGATAGGATCTTGGGCAGAAACCATCATTATCCAAAGGTACTATTTTTACTCTGCTTTGCAAAATATACACCTCAAGAACCATAAAGTTACATGAACTTTTAAAAAGGTTATAACCTATCAATCCTTTTAAATGTAATGTTTACCATAACAGTCACCTTAGTTTATTTTTATGTTAAACCCAAAATGTAAATAATTTAATTGTAAAGAAATTACTAAATACAATATTTATTTGTAATAGCTATTAAAGTTTATGTTCTTAACTATCATATACGAAACAAGATCTTGTATAAAACATTTAGAAACCCGTGTATCATGGCCAGATTTATCAGCATTAGGTTTTTTAAATGTTCAGTTTTTCGTCATTAATTTCTTAAACTATTGAGAATCCCCCAGAGGGTTTAAAGAGTCAAATGGGGCTCTGAAGATGCCAACGACTTTGGCTTTGAAGACAATGAGACACCAGAGCAAATACATGCAAAGGAACAATGAGAAACAAGTTCTAAACACTAAACTATTTGTGCTGAAGGAAGAAAGCAGCAGATGCAGCTGAGCCTGTTGAATAAAAAGCAGAGGGTCTTCAAAGCAAAACATAAGGTGATAATAATAGAGGAACTCAAATAAGCAAAAGATTAAATAAAGTTCGCAGCAGGTGTGGCAAGTCTGCTGTGATCAAAATGTTAACAAGATGATGGTGGATGTTTTTCAGAATGCGGAACGTAATGCAGCATATGTGAAAAAAGTGTTTCTTCTAGAGTTCTTGTTTTTTATTTTTTTAACACTGTTTCCAACAATCTCAGTAAGCTGTTACATTGGTGCTGATTTTTGCACAGTTTCTGTCTAAGTCAGTTAAACAACATGTTGCTGTCATTTAATTTTTTATCTTTGGTGTTGCGGCTATTTTTTCACATATCCATTACTGTATATTGATTACTTTTATTCTCCAGATAGAGAGTATTATATTGTAAAAACACTGTACAATAAAATAATCTATTTGCTATCTGTTATTTTTATACACTTTTCTAAGGTGCACAAGGTGTGACCACTTATACTATAACCTTTGCTGCTGTAACGCCACAATTTTCCCCATTGTGGAATAATAAAGGGATTTTCCATTCTATTCTATTCTATTCTATTCTATTCTATTCTATTCTATTCTATTCTAGTATTTTAGATCATCAAAGTTATTGTTTCTGACATAAGACAGACCTGAGTGAATGCATAGTGCTGTTCTATCTGAAACAAACTGCCTTAAAAACCTAAGATGTGCAGAAATTGACTGCTTTAGATTAAAAAAACAAACCGTTGCTGTTTATTGCTGCTTTTTTGTTGTTCTTATTGCGTTTTTGTATTTAACTAAATGGTCATTTTATCATTTCTTTAGTTTCATGTGATGCTTGATTTGTTTTACCATCGTTCCCTTATATGTATTTTGTTTGAATATGATTCAGTCCCTATATTTTTGGTAAAGCTCATTGAATTACCAAGTGCATGGATAATGCCATACCAATAATCCTCCCTTGTCTTGTGACATTTAAAGTGGGCCTCTCTGGGGTATTCTTAAACCCAAATACATAAGTCTTTATCAGGTTTCTGTCTATATTGTCTCATTTCAAGTCTAACCAGCTCTGAGTGTAGCGTCTGAAGCATTGCTGCCAATAAGTCCCAAACAGAAAGTGAATTTGTGGAGACATCTGTGTGAAAACTGGAAGCAGCACGATGCGTCACAATCGCCTCTGATCAGTTACAAAGGGAATAAATAATTCATGCTGGAGCAAACGAGTCTAATTAGCAGGCAGTTTGGGTCCTTTGATAAAGCCGAGGACTAATTCTGTGAAGGGCAGGAAGCTCTGTCATCAGTCAGCCCTGAACAGATTAGCATCTATTATGAATGAGGGACGAGCAGCCTGGTGAAACCGAGTGTGTCCAAGAGACAAACTTAATAACTCCTGCGATGGGACGCACCTTCCCCAGCCCACCCCCCTCTCTGACTGGAGCACACACACATACCCTCCCTTCTCTCACCCTCTAATCAGGCAACACAACCATACTGCAGCGCCATAGAGTGCAGGTAGCAGTGGAGTCCATCACCCTGACAGCTGTGGAAATACATTCGCCATACTGCTTTAAGGAGGATCCACCAGGATTTAATAGCACGCTTAAACACAATAGGGATCCCTGACAGCCTCACCCCTCTTCTATGCCTGTTCTCTACTACTCAAAGCAGATACCACTGAATCCTAACGCAGTGTGTCCTCCTTCTTGGAGGATTTGTCGGAGCTGCTCAGAGTTCAGAGTTTGTGCTCCGTCTTTTCTTCCTGCGAGAACAACACAATTGAGGCCAATTAGAACTGAGCATGACAAGCAGAGGTCCCGGTATCAGGCGGGACAAGCGTGGGTGGGGTGAACTTGTCAGCCCTACATTGAAGGAGATAACAATAAATAGCTAATAATGGCACTTAATTGAGCTTGATTAAGTTGATTTGTTATGGAAAAAAAAGCTGCAAATTGTTGAATTGACGAGAGATGGATTTTAATAGATAGAAAATACTGTTGGGGCTTTGCTGCACAAAGGGGCTGCAGAGGGAAAATAAGGTAGCGGATAGACCCTGAATAGGTCCTCAAGAGACATATTTGAGATAATTAGATAAATTTCCCTCTAACATACACCTCTCAGTCAAGGACACAGTGATGAACATGTTATATTTCTCATACATCTCCAAGAAACGGCTGCTCTGATTATTTTCACATTCCCAACAAGTGCAATATGTTCATACAGTATATGAATGTGGTTAAATGCTATAATGGGAGCAGTAATGACTACCAGATAATTATCCCTCCCACTCCGACTTGACGGCTGCTGAATTTCTTTCATTTCACCGCATAATTGTCTGTGATTGAACTGGAGATTTCATATAGTTTTCTGTTCTTTCAGGCTCAGTTGACTTTCCACGAAGATGGCGGATGGATGTCACGGGGGCCCCTAGATGTCTCCCGAATTGCCCCGCAAACAACAAGCAATAGTGAGCGAAGTTTCCCGTCCCTTTGAATGTGCCGCCGCCAATTTTCCCTCGAAAGCCTCCGAAAGTCAGATGAAGGGAAGTTTAATTAAGTAAGAACCTGTTGAGGAAGATTTCCAATCATGGTCTTCAGAATGAGAGCATTCAGCGTATTCATCTCCAGGCGATGTGCGCTCTCTTTATCCAAGTGTGAGCTGGAGTTCTCTAGAGGGACCCCAGTTAATTGAATACATTAAAGTGTAGCGCCTGGGGCTTTATTTATTTTTCTACTTTAGTCAGGCTTGTTTAAAGGAGACCAACTGCTGATGTTTGGCCCCTTCTAGGGTATAAATGGTCTCTGCACTGGGAGTGGTGTGCAGGAGCAGCGGCTTGAGAAGGGATCTGATTTAATCCACTGCTTCCTTTATTCACCCTGCCCCCTGAGACTGAACCTAGTTTGTATACTTGGCAGTTGTTCAAATGTGCATCTTGGCCCTTCAGGCCAGACTCGCATTATGCAGCCAAGGGACTCTGATATGGAAAGCTGTTTTGGTTTTATTTTGTTCCCTGCTGCATTCTTGTTACTTACAAGACACACAAGATTCTTTCCAAACATAAGACAACTCTGCTTGCATTCATTCAAGTTTTACAGGTGTGGCAGCATCTAAAAGCTAGGAGAAGGGTTGTTTTTGTTTGTTTGTTTTTCCGAATTATGTATTTTTTTACAGTTTTGTGCAATAATGTCTCACATTTAGACAAAAGTGAAATGTTTTCCTGGAATATAAACAAAATAATGCAAAAGGAAGAAATAAAACTAGCATTTTCTTGTAGAAGCTGATTCTCAATCAAAATAAAAAAAAAAAAAAACAATCAGTGCAACGTACATTTATTCAGCAAATATCTAACAGTGTAGAATTTTCCAAAGCTCAAATTAGTACTTCATGGCTTCCTGTTTTACTGGGGTGTATATATTATACATATCCATTTGTCTTGGCCATTGTTTCAAATAGTAAAAAGTAAAGACAGGGGAACATATAATTGATCTTTAAAGATGAAACGAGGGAGCAAGAAAGTGATTCCTTTCCTAAATTTGTCACTATCTGCTTTTAGATAAACAAGTTAAAATGACTGCACATTGCTGTACCGTTGTATCATCATATTTGATGTTGTTGCCTTTTGACAACTTGCCTTACTTTAGGGCCTTAGTTACCCAGCTAAAGGAACCTAGGAAGTAATATTACATTTGGGAAACACTTTAAGTTTGAGGAGCTTGGCCTACTTTAGCTGTTAAGCAAATACTTTCTTGGGCATCGATTAACACTTCTAAAATATTGAAGATATATTGATGATTTGTTAACACCAGCCTGGCTTCTCTTGGTGTCTCAGAGAATCACCATTATACAGTAAAGAGGATAAAGGAGGGGACAAAAATCCTCAGTATCAGTGAGCTTGATCTACATTTTTGTGTATTTTTAAACTTGATAAGGTAAATTTATTTAAAACTTTACCATGATTACCACAAAGGGTGATGTTACTGTCTTTTTAAAAATGGAGGATCAGCAAAGTCATTAAGTCTGTGTAAAGTATTCTTATTCATTACAGATTTGCTTGAAGACATTGGGCCTTATCTTTAAAATGTTTGCACGTCAAACATTTTTGACATGGAAGGTGCAAAGCGGTTCTGCATTCAAAATAGAAGACAGCATGTGCAAAGTTTTTTCTTGCATGTGTGCCTTCATGAATATACAGATCATATTCTAATGCCCAAACAATGAAACTGGGATATACGATATGCAAGTGTAAATATTTACCATGAACAAAGCAATAATTTAAATCTAAAACTCAACTGCAAACACAATTTTTATCAATTTTGAAAGTCAGATAATTTCTGCAGTCAGTGTAACTAGAAATAGAAGAGTAATTGAAGAGATTCTTTTTATGTTAAAATATTCGGACCATCAGAAATGACTATAATAGAATAATATCAAAAGAGAAAAAAGATATGTCTGGGCAGGCATAAATTAATGTACCAGGATCACAGAAAAGCTTTATAAAATTAAATAAAAATGCAATTAAACATAAATATTTTGACATATTTATAAAATGAATAAATAAATAATTTATATATAAGTATATAAATCAGCTATCTCTTACTTGTGACAAGAGGACTTTCTTTCTCCCTTAATGTTTTTAAAGGGCTGTGGACAAAGTACAGTGAGGTTTTATTAAATGATTATGGGCCTACCTTGTCTTATAGTATATTGGGTCAAGTTGCTGCTGGTGTTCATGGAGAATCCAGCTGTTTAGAGCATAGTCTGCTCTAAATGATCATGGCTCCTTTTCTCTCAGGAAATACAGAGAGGGAACAACAGACAGAGACAACTCTCCCATTTCTAAATCATTTTATACATTTTTTTTGTTTGTTTGTTTGTAGCAGTACATGTTTTAGAACCTCATCTTTCTTTTATGGCCAGTGGTCACTTTCAAACTGCCACAAGCAATCTGCTTATTTCAACCAAGGCGGTTCTGTGCGTCTTATCATTTGAGTTCTTCTTATTTGGAATCTTTAATCTTTAATCTTTACACCTTTGAGTGTAAAAGAGAAAATAAAATTGTTTAACACATCAAATCATTCATTCCATGTTATTTCTGTTAGTTGTTTTTTTTTATTTATTTTTTTTTTTGGTCGATATTCTCAAAATATATTTTACTGTCATAATAAATGTCATTGTTTCACACAAAAAAAGCCCTGATGTGAGATTGTTTTCTTAATTTCTTTACTTTGCATTAAAAACATCTATTTTTCTGTTGGTAATTGCCAGCTAACTCATGTGCTACTGGGATTTTTACATATTTTTCCACATTTCCAATTATAAAAGAAAAATATTATATAAATATTTAATATACCAAGCGGAACAAAACAATCATTGTTAATTTTAAAACACACTCACTTTACAAAGGCTTCATGTGAACCTGAGCCTGGAAATGGCAGAAGCTCAGTAGGAATCCCAGGTCACACTTTGCACTAGCAGCTTATCTGTTGGACTGTGGGGTGTTCCCATCAGGCGATGTGTGAAATTCATACTGCAGCTCTCCCCCAAGAGGGCAGGAGGTTCAGATCCCTGGACGATACTCATTAGTCAACATGCTCCTCACCTTCTTCATCACATTTATCACCACCACACAGTGAAAGTTACTTGCACAAGCATATTATATGCTCATTAATAACCTGCTGCAGCATTCATCTTGCAGAGAGGAAATTAATTCCCTTGCTCTTATGCACTTGTTCATTTTAATGTCAATTGTCAGAAAGCTTTTTCTTTGTTTTGCTAAGCAGGCCTTGCAGTGTCCATTCAATCACAGTTAAAAAGCTAATGGGACAATTTTTATTGGACATTGTTAGTCAAAGAGACTGTTTTGAAAGGATCAAAGTTCATTTCTTTTATTTTAGGGTAACAAACTTTTACAGGTTGAAAGGAAAAACAAAAGGTGCTTTTTAATGCCAACAGACCTGCTGAGAAATTTTAATCAGAGTATGTACAACACTCATTTTTAAATAATTGAATGCGCCTTGAAATAAAAGAGAAGGAGCAAACTGAGATTTTACAGGAGCAGGTTGATAAGAATGCATCTATGGGTCTTTACGGAGAGGGATTGGATGTGATGAATAAGGAGTCGCGTTTAAATTTAATTTTCTTTTAAATGCACCCAGGAAAGACAGCTCATTGCCTCTCTTTTAACCTCAGCTTAAACTCATGAATACTGCAGGATTATTGCTCTGAGCACATCCTAATTATTGTCCCACATAGCGGTGGTAATATCGTGCTGTGGTGGTAATTTTTATCATCATGGGAGAAAAAGTTGTAGGAAGCATTTTATGAAAACTCAAAAAAGGGCAAAGGGTCACATGTTTCATAAAACAAAAAACCACAGAGCTACAATATTATAGTTTGGATAAAACCTAATCCATATGTTTAGAGTTAGCCAGTCACTCAAGACCTGAATTCAAATGAGAATTTGTTGCAAGTCTCAAAAAATTATGTGTATAGAAACCTGCAATTCAGTTGCACTAAAAGAAAAGAAATTAAGATATAGAGACATGCTAAAAGTTTGTAACTACTTTATTTTAGGGCAACAGAGGCTTACAGAAAAAAAGAAACAAAATAGTAAAATGTTAAAAGGGAACAAGCTACTGAGTAAGTTTAATCAGCCTTAGTCTGTAAAACACTCAGGCTTAAATACTGGGATGCTTCTTAATAATAAAAGGTCCAAACTGCGATCCTAAATGAACAAGGTGATTAAGAGCCACCTAGCTGGACATTTATGAAGCAGGGTTGCATGTAATGAATGAAGATTCATGCTTTCGTCCCAAATTTGAATTTTTTTTTGCACAAAATGTGCCCGAAGAAGGCAGCTGTTAATCACCTCACTGACAGGAGTAACTGCTTTCATTTAACCTTGACTGAAGATCGTGAATTCTGAAGCGTTTAATTGGATACATCATTTAACAGAACGAACAGAGCAAATTTTCACGTATTCAAAGGCTCAGATTGACAGACAGTGGCAGTAAGACCCACCACAATTAAAGCTGATCTGTATTCACTGGCCCTGTCACCCATCGCCATTAGTGATGTGACTGTTTGATCATCTCCGCAGAAAAACTTTGCTGAACTTCACCTTGTTTTGAAAGAACTAGACACAGAATGAAAGAAAAGGGTTCAGGAGGGGCTGAGGGGGGGTGGATGACAAACCACACACACACCTCTAGACCTGACGTTCCCCCTTATGCACCTACTGTCCTGAATATGGACTATGACAGGACAAAAGAAAACAGAGAGATTCTCACGCCATTATGTTTATTATCTCCATCAGTGGCTTAATTGAAATGTTTCAAAATCAGAAAATGACAAACGTTGGAAGTAATGGCTTTGTCTCGACGCTCTCAGCAGACAATTGCCCCAGCGATGTGAGAAACTGTGTCAAGCGGCACTCAGTAAAATGTGCGGCAGACACTTAATTGTTTTCCTGCCTTTGACTTTGGAGAGAACAAATCCAATGTGCATGCCAGACATTTCCTCTGTGACTAAGCCTAACCAGCCAAAGCGTGTTTGGTTAAGCAACAAGCCCCAGGGTTACATTTCAGATTTTGCAATTACAGTTTTTGTTAATACACAAAATACATTGTGTTATTTAAATGATTATAGCTCTGGGATGTTTCTTTTAAACGGATCCGATGTGGAGCCTCTTAAAGTGGCTTTCCTGAGGGTCCCTTTGAGAGTGCTGGGAGGAATGCTCTAGAAAAATGGATTAATTTCACTCCCTTTTAACTTACAATTGAAAATGTATGATTTTTAGGTCATCAGCAAGATGTCTATATACTCTGCAGTGGATCGTAATCTTTCTAAAGGAATCATTTATGCATTCAGTACCTTTGAAAGCATTGGCGTATATTCGCATTTAGCCACTTTATACAAGTGAATCTCAGTGATGCATACTTTTTAAAGTTTTTCAAAATGTGTGAATATTATCAATTCAGTTTATTTGTATAGCGCCAATTCACAACACACGTCATCTCAAGGCACTCATTTTAATGTGTTATGTTCATTCAACAACCGGAACTGACTGAAGGTGTATAGTTGGTAAAAAAAAAAAAAAAAAAAAAAAAAGTCTGTGTGAAGTTTGATCTCAGTGTAGATCCTAGCTTTTCTGTGCTTACAGGTCTTAGAGGTTAAAGATCAACAAACACCACAAACACCCAGGAGCAGACCAGACAGGTCAGGGAGAAAGTCAGGGAGAAAGTCACACTAGGGTTTAAAACAGAATCAGCTTCTAAAACATTTCAAGATCTCACAGAGCACCTTTTAATCCACCATTCAAAAATTAAGAGACTTAGTTGTAAATCTACCCAGAGATGGTTGTGGAACTGAATGGACCTGACAGGCTGAGAAAGGAGAACATTGCTCCATTAAGCAGCTAAAAGGTGCATGCTCATTCTCATATGTGCACTTTGCAAATCTGCAAATAGAACCAGTAGAGCAAACCACCAAAGCAAACAGCAAACATGAAAAAAAGGTGTTTCTGTTCAGATGAGAACAAAAATTAACTTTTTGCCCTATAGGCAAAACAATATGTGTAGCAGAAAATGAAGACTGTATACCATAAACTCACATTTCCCCCCTGAGGCAGGGGAGTGGCAGTATTGCACTGTGGGAGGCTTTTCTTTAGATTGAAGACTTGAGATTGGAGTGGACATTGACTTTTCTGCAGGAGAAACTGCAGTGTTTGGATAGAATAGTTTATATCAAAGCATAAATAGCATCGCAGGACATCATCCATCTGGGACATCACACCTGACAACCATTTCAAGAGGGCTAAAAAACTGTGTAGTAACAACCAGCTCTCTGAGTATATAGATGGGCCTATTGTAAAAATTGCCCTGATACAGAAGTCTTGTGTTGCTTATAGTTGCAGTAGTCATGCCTGGAAGGTAGACAAACCATCTTTCTATCGTTTTCCAACAGAGAAAGGACTAAAAAAAAGCCTTGGGTGCGAGCTTTAAGCAGGATCGACGAAAAGGTAAAAACCTGGAGAAAGTATGTGTGTTAGAATGGCCTAGTTAAAGTAAAAACCCATATCAGTCTTAGAGTCCATGGAAAAAAACTTGAAAAAAAGATTATTCTATAAATTCAATCTGACTGAGCTTGAATTATTTTACGTTAGAATATGCAGAAATTTCAATTTACACCAAAATATACACAAAATGAATTACAACTTTAATTGCAGTGAAAGGTGGTTTCTAGAGGATCATGGCAGCTGCATGCAAAGTAAAGCTATTATTTTTCTTCAACTATACAATGATGTGATGCTTTCTGTTGGTTTAATATCATAAAATTCCCTGAATTAAAGTCTGAGGATGTAGTTTGACAGATGTGGAAATGGTTGGAGGTACGAATACTTCTGCAAAATGCTGTAACTGTTCAAGTTAGTGTGAAGCATTAAGCTTAGCAGCTCTGTGTACTTCATGCCATCCTCATGGGAAAAATCCTCTCAAAGACTTTGCAACTGTGAGTGATAACAACATCCTGCAGCTGGATTTGATCACTGCTGCCATTTTTCTAACAGAAGAAAGGAGTGCTAAAGGAAATGCAGATTAAGGAGACCAAGAGTCAAATCCTCTCAACTGTTGTTCATTCTGCCACTACCACAACACAAACCATGTGTGCTGCTTTAAAGTGGTGAAAATAATCTTAAGATTACAGAGTGGTCCATGGTGCTAATTGTCTGAGAGCTGTTTTTGTTTTGCTCCCATTAATTCTCCCTTCGAGAGTTCCCCAGAATGCTTTTTTTTTACTAGATTTGGTCAAACTGTTAGCTTTGGAGATATTATCTGATGTCAAACGTAATGAGGGAATCATCATTTCAACATGTGCGGTGGAAGCAGAGCCTCACACATGTTCTGGGGACAGCTGTCGTAACAGATTTGAAATGTGAAGAATTTCAGATGAGAGACTCTCAGCATCGGCTCGTCGATATGTGTGTGTTGGTCTCTTGCTCAGAGAGAGAAGGCGGGGGGGGGGTTTATCCCTTGTGGAAAAACTTGGCAGTCTCAAGGGTAACAAAATGCACTAAGTTCTATGTTTGACATACCGAAGTATAAAATATGTTTATAGAACATAAACATTTAAACCCCAAATTTTTTTTTCTTTTTTTTTAAACAAAAGAATTCCTGTTCTTTCTTGCCATTTTCTGATTTCAATCAAGGGAGAAGTCTTTCTGCTTATTTAAAATCTCATACAGGTTTATACCCCTCATCAATCAGTTGCCAGTATATCAGTTGTTAATATGGGACACTGGGAGATTTTTGGTCACCTGCAGGAAGGTTTCTTGCTTGGAAAGTGACTGGGCATCAGGCTCAGGTCCATTTAGCTTGGAAAGTTGATATCTTAGCTGCCCTCTTCTCTTTAGAGTTGTGTTCATTTGTTTGACTCAAACGGTTTCTTTAACTCCTCTGGTCCTCAGAATAGTTTCCTTTGTCCTTGAGGTCTAGGTACGCAGTTAAGTCTTGTCTTAATGAGCTGCATATGGCTTAATGTGTTGTTTGGAAACTCCCCAGTATACAGTTCCAGCCATGCCACTCAGTATATGACCCATATCAACAACCAACACCAGTCTGTCTGCAGTAGGTTGTCATCTATTACCTGAATAGATTAAAATAATGAATAATTTTGTGCTCTTTCATTCTATTTGTTATGTCATATTCTAAGCTGTTATGGTGAATTCAACAAGGCTGTTTCATGATAATTTTTTTTTTTTTTTTTTTTTTTATGGACCAAATTTAAAACCATGACTTAATGAATGTTTGGTTTGTTTATTTTAATCTGTGAGACTAGAATACATTTTTAAAAGTTTAAAAAAATGTCAAATGATTGAATGAATCTAGCATATATATATATATATGGACATAATTAAACATAACTGCTTTACTATGAAACAAAAACATGCAGATGTGCAGAAGAATGTTTTTTAATTGCTAAAGTACATCTAACAAAGTTATTTTCTAATGCAGATGTACCGTATGAGTAAAAGAAAAATGATGAAGCATAATTTCCTGCATGTATAATATGTGTGTGCTCTTAAATAATATGTCAAGTAGTGCATGTTTGTAGTTGGATGTATTCGCTGTCCCTGAAGCCAGCTGTAGAGTTTTAAGAGTTTTATTTGTAAGACAGATTTAAATAAAAATACAGGCCAAAACAAAATGTGTATTATTACATTCTCTAAATCAATTAGAAAAAATTTTGTTAGCTTCATTTTACTATAACTTTTCAAAAGAATTCAGTATTTTTTGTTGATTATGCACTAAAATACCATCACATGCCTATACTGTTAGAATAAAAGATAAAGAAGAAAGTGGTGCTTGGGGGGTGTGGGGGTGGTAGGGATTTGCTGGTGCCACAGCACACCAACCACCATCCATTTATTTACCTCCAGACAGCCTCCCTCTGCTATCCCTACGATCCAGCAGAGGCCGTCACTTCTGTGGGGTTAATGGTGATGCAGGGCATAGCGGCATGCACAGGCGCCTTCATGACTGATTGATATTGTTAGGTATAAGGCTATAATATTAAACAAATGGTCCATTCTAAAGGGGAGCCCACAGGGGACTTTGAAAATCCTTGCTGTGAGGCAGAAAGCGACTGCCGAAGCACCACTCAGACACAAAAAGTAAGAGTGGAAGCACTGCAGAACAGTTATCTTTTAAATAAAAGTATGTGATTGTCATTGTGAGTTGACTTCAGGGTGCCTTTTGTCTGTTGTAAAACTTTTACACCCTTTGCAGGATTACCTACCACTATCTAACAGTTACTTCACTTTTATATCATCTTTTTTCCTGACTTTGTCCAAAAGGCCACACATAAATAAAGTCAAATCCATCCCTAACCCTGATTTGTTTAGACAGTGTTGCTCTCTGCGCCTTCAGTAACTTGTGTCCGTTTGTCCGCAGCCTTGGCTTCATGACCTGCAATGAATCCTGTCTTGTAAGCTTTGAAGGAGACAGTTAATGAAGTAAAAATTAATGAACCACGTGAGAAGGACCATCTCCATGCCCCATTTATAATGCATGATCCCTATAAAATCAATCCAATGTACCAGCTCTTTCACTTTAAGAAAAGATTTACAGTTCAGAGCTCTGATCCTATTCACCCCCCAACATCAGCGTGTTCAAGCTAATAATGTTTTTTCTTAACTGGTATAAGTAGAAAAAAATTAAAAACTTTAAGTACATTTTTTGACATTCTGTCTAATCCCTTACTTTTTAGCTCCAAACCTTAGAGTTGAAGCTAAAATATAGAAATTGAGAGTTTCTTATAGATTCAAATCATTTTACATCTGTTTAATGATATAGTAAACAGTTTTTAAAGCCTTTATTTATTTGTTTTTAAGCACTAAAGACTTATGGAAAGTTGAGGAGCTCCAAAGTGGTCCAGGTTACCTGTATTAGAGCTCCCCCCTCAGGCAATGAGGGGAACTCTTTATCTCAATGGCAAACCCTTAGACATGCTTTGCATGAGAATGTGCAGCATAATTTATGAGAAATATGAATTGACTGCCTTATTTTCTTATTCATTTATAACTTTTAAAATGTTTTATTTAGAAAATATTTATCCATACTTGACTGAATTTCAGAAACATTGTTATGTCTTTTTTTTGCCTTTTTATTAACACTCATTAAACCGATTTAGTTGATACCTGATAAATGAGAAATGATGTATGATTATGACCACATTAATAGAAAAATAATTAGCGTTTTCTATATTATTATTATTTCACAATTTTGATAATGTTTTTCTTTATGTGATGCTTTTCATCAGCTTCTCCTGCCAAGTTGGCCTTGTATTCTGGAACTGATATGAAATATTGTGAACAGCAGGATTCCCAGGCAGAGCTATGCTATAATATCCCTAATTAAACTTTAACATATCTCCAAATATGTGACTTCCCTGCAGAATAAGCGGCAGATGTTGTGTTAGACGAAACCCACAGTGGCTTTTTGGACGTGCACGCGAGGAACTAAATTGCCAAGTTCAGCTGCCTGATGTGCTGAGCCCTCCACCTCTTGCAAACAATTCCGTATTTATAATGTCATCTTATCATGCTCCCCTTGAAGGCAGCAGCAAGTGCACTTATGCCTTCCTTTGTTAGGGTGAGTTGGCAATTTCCTGCAAGATGGAGCAACTGCAGGCAGCCTTTTTCTTTGATAATGTCCCTGACACCTGGACCAAACTGCTGTTTCAATCACTTTTCCAGCCAGGAAAGGAACATGTCATAAGCCTCCTGCCACCCAGAGTCACTCACTATGCATTTAGCAGCACTTTCCTCACTGTACTTCACAGGATGTAGAGGTCAGAGCCAGTAGGAGAGACTTTATGTGGAAAGTCTACATGATGAGCTGCATCAAAAAAAGAAACAGTCGTTTTTTTTCCCACTAGATGTTTGCTCCTATCACATTTGTCCAGGCGTTATTCTGTATTCAGGGAAATAGATTAGTTTTAATATAGTCCACATTATTGTACCATGTAAAGCTGGTTATTAAGCAGCAAGCCTGAACAAGTGTTTATTACAGAGGCCTGACAGATTGATTCTAAATTATAATTAATCAGTTGATTTTGACCCACAGATTGTGATTGTGCCCTGTGAGTTTCATTTATTCAGCTTTTCTTCTGGCTCGGCTACAATCACCATAGACCTGCAGGACTCTCAAGCAAATTAACAGTGTTCATGCTACCCTGCAGCCATAATGAAAATATCAGTCAATCAAAACCCGTATTATGCTGTGAAATCCTACCACATATCTCCAGACCTGCATGCAAATAGAATCTGCAGGCAGTTTCAGCTTCATGGCCTGCAGAATATCAGGAAATCAATATTTTAAAAGCAATGTCTTCTATCCCTCTGCCGTGCCTCTGTTGGGGATCATGTTTAGGTGCAATAAGGAATCGTATTTAGATGTGACACCTCATGGTGTTGGGTCTTGCTGGAATGTGAGGTCCCATCTGCAGCCTGTCTGCAGGCATGCTTGTGAACATCTGTAAGGTGGACAGGCTCAGCCAGCATCTCCATGTTGTTGCTCACCACACCGTGCTACTGAGGGCACTTCAACCCCCAGACCCTCCTCACAGGTACCCCACAGCCCGCCGCCGCACGCTACTCATTTACTGCTACGCTGGTTTTCATAATTAGCGCCGCAAGGCCTCATTAAATCTGCTCTAATGAATAAATATTGTATTTCATAGCCTGATTACCAGATCAGCTCAAGGCTTGAGCGTTGTAAACAATTACTTCCCTAAATATTCATCACCCCAAAGTGGATGATCATTGATATCTAATACAGGACCAGTATTCTCAAGTGCATCTTTATTATACTAATAATAGTTTTAGAAATCCTTCTTTTGGA
The DNA here is from genome assembly GCF_000732505.1 of Cyprinodon variegatus. Lineage (NCBI taxonomy): Eukaryota > Metazoa > Chordata > Actinopteri > Cyprinodontiformes > Cyprinodontidae > Cyprinodon > Cyprinodon variegatus. Next base: position 687,027 of record NW_015150585.1, read on the forward strand.
AGGAAGAGCATAAGAAAAAGAGCTGATGTTATAATTGAATGTATGTATAGATATTGTCTAAAAAGAATGAGTAATTATAAACTCATCTGATTGATAATGAATAAATTATCTAATGCTAATTAAAAATGAGATATAACTACTAGTTTATGAAATGATTGTTAGTATTAAGTACATTCCTGATTTAAAAACATTCAAAACTAGAGGTAATAGTTTAACTTTTCCTGAAAGGCAGAATGCAAATGAAAAATCAGCATTTCTCGTATTTCTTGCAGAGTAAATGGTTGGATGTTATTAAAAAATAAACTCTATACTCTGATATGAAGACTGAAAGAGCAGGTCAGCAGTACTCCTGCATCTCCGCTGATTAATCACTGTATATAACTTTATATTGGTTCATTAACCCTTTCTAATCCTGCTCTGCAGCATATCCTGCTAATGATTTTTAAACTATCTCAATATTTCAAAAAGGAGTGTTCTCATGTTCTGAACAGTTGCAGGTAAAATAAGTTTATTTATTTATTCATTTATTTACTAGGCCAGTTTAGTCATTTATAGGTTACAAAAAGTAGATGCATTTTTGTGAAGATGCTGAAAAAGAACTTTCCAAGATGTCAGACAAATGAAATGAATCAGAAACAAAAGAATATGAAGAATAGTTAAGATGCTGTGCAAAACAATTCAGAAATAATAACAAAAACATAAAAAAGAGAAATGCTAATATCACATGTCACAATGGGTTTCCACAGGACTTTCAGAAAGAGATTCAGATTGTGTTAAAAGGTAACACAGGTAAACATGCTTGACCCATAGATTTAGGTTTGCATTCACAATCATGTTTGCTTATGTGAACTTGGCTACAATAGAATGAGTTGTGCAGCTGTGCGGATGATTTATCTCATCTTATTCTCAGTGTTCTGCATGACTAGTGTCATGCAACTTTAGTCCAACTGCTGTCTTCATTTCTGCTCAACAACAACAGCATTTGTACCAGAAAGCCTGCGGGCTCTGATGATAATAATAGCAATAATATACAGATAGGCGACAATGTGGGCTGTAAACAAAATGCTGAAAGGCTGAAAGTCACTAAGCAGCAAAAGCACAACAAGAACCAATATTCTGATCAGACAAATTCAGCTGAAATTTTGATAATTTAATTGTTTCAAACCTTGTAAGAGCAGAATCCCAACAAGCAGGTTGTTCTTACCTGATGTTACCATCCATTTGCAAAACCAAATTAGTCCTCAGAGTTGGAGCAATTCATTAGACAAGAGGCTGCAGGTCATTCAAAATAACACATCGATAAATGCAATTCAGTCAACAGTTAATCTAAGATCAATTTCTCTGAGTTTTTTGAGGAAGCTGGATAACCAGAAATACCCAACCAACCTCAAAGAACACTAAACAATGAGGTATTTGGCATGTTTGCCTCCACTTCCTGGGCTTTCAAATCCATCTAAGCCTATGAAATGTTGTACAGCAGTGATATAAGAATCTAAATGGCTAAAAGTCATCATATATATGTCACGGGTAAAGTCATATTTGTTTAAAAAAAAAAATATGAATTGTCATCCTGCTATACTTTATTTGCAGCAAATGTGTTTTTATTGAGCTACCAGTTACCTTAAAAGTTGCTGTTGAAGCTTCAATTCAAAGAATGAAGCCAGAACTGAATCAAATAGTTCATACTGAATCAAACTGAAGGGTTCATACCATTTTCTGATAGTAAGGAGAGGAAAAGTTACCATTTACTAATTGTTTAGTTTTTCTTCTACTTTGGGCTGGTGGTGCTTGTTAAATGTTTATTTTTTTAGGTCACTAGCTAGTACCATTAAATCATCAACAAATAGAGTATAGCTTAACATTTGTGAAACGTTCTTTGACCATCTGGAGCCTCTCGGCACATGGACTTTTATATATTAAAATATGGCTGCTTTTATATTGCAGATTTAGCTGAACTGCCACAAAACTAGGTATTAAGGTAACTGAACTCAAGGTAGTTACAAAATGTCAGAAAAGGTTTTTATATTGAACACAAGTCTTAGTCACTTCTTTAAATGTATAACCGTATTTTAAAAATACAAATAAACATTCAGCCATTGGTCTGATGTGGAAATGGAGAGTGGTAAAACTGTTTTTTTAGTAATTATATTGTAAAAAGGTTATTACAATACAATTACTAAAAAAAAAAAAAAAAAAAAACTGTTGACCATTTGACTCCTGAATCCATTAGCTTACAAGAGTTGATAGTCAACTCACTGCTTGATTGCCAACTGTTCTGGTGGCAAACCCCCCCCCCAAAAAAAAAACATGACCAAATCATTACTCCACCACTACCGTGCTTTAGTTTCCCACTTTAGGATGTGACTGTTTCACATTAATAAAGCTTTGCATCTGTTGTGCATTTATATGCTTGAAGTTAAATTTTAGATAATTCCAGCTCCTTGCAGGGTAGATTTATATATATATATATATATATACATATATATATATGAATTTTAATAAATACACTTTTCCCCACGACCTCTTATCTATATTAACAAAGGTCATAACTTTCTGACCAATTGGGACTCATCTGGTTTGAAAAAAATACCCTACAGGGATTTCTGCTGCTGCCTTAATGCAGCACCATGCTGATGTGCATGGTTATTATCTGATCCATTCAAGCATGTGCAAACAGTAAGGTTGTGCTGCTGATGGTGTTTGTAGGACATCAGCTTTTTTCTGATTATTCTGAAGAAGTTAAGGTTTTAGGAAAAGAACAAGCTGTACCTCCATAGCTACAAAAAAACCTCCTGGTTGTATTTCCTTCCTTTGGATTGTCTGTTTCAATAGCAGTAATTACAGCTGCCACTGTTAAAGAGACGACCACTGACATGATTTGCACCAATTAATGCTTTATTGAACAGGTCCATAAAACACAACAAGCACATTTCCTTTGTGCTTTGGACATTGAACCAACAGTATAAAAACCTCCACCTGTAATTGTCACCCAAAAAAAAAAAGAAAAAAAAAAAAGAACAAAACTGATCACATTTTGCAAAAGCATCTTAGGATTAAACATCTTTAACCACAGGTTCAGTCTAGAGATGAAGAATAGCAGAAGGGTTGATTTTCATGAGCGCTGTGAGCAGAAAACGCAGCCTATAACTCTGCCACCACTTCAGAAGCACCTCCAGCCATTTCTGCTCAACAACTGAACGGCAGAAAATGAGCTGCGGAGGCTGGTGCAGAGTGAGAACGTGCTTTAACAGGACAAAGTGATTTACAGGTATGAGATTCCCATTAGAGTGTGCTAATTGTTTCCACACCATTAGTGACAGTTATCTAATGAAGGATATTTAACCAGGCGCTGCAGTTTATCACATCTCCTCACGGTTTAGAGGAGGAAGGCAGTGGACCTCGCCCTATATGCCCTTTTTCCAACCTACAGCCGGAGGACCTGGGGACGATTTTTTACACTATAACAGACAGGAACGTTCTCATTCCAGCAAGCAAAAATAAAAGCCACTTGTAAAAACACAAGCATTAAAGCCGAAGCCAGGAAAAAGGAAGATTCGGTTTAACAATGTTTCAAGAGAATACATTTAAAACAATGTACAGCAGAAGGGGATCGGTCTAAAGCCGTCAAAACAACATTTGCACCCTTGGATGATTAATTCGATTACAGAATTAATTTATCTAGATATCAATCTATGGCTTAAAATCTGTAGCTTTGAAAATTGGATAACCACTTCGACTAATTTATATCCAGTTCCCATGCTGCAAATACTGAGCTATGTAGTAGAAACTGGTCAGGAACCATGTCAGTCATCAACAATATCTGCAGAAGATTTGTCTCCACTTTTCACTTGCTGCTTTCTTCCTCCATCTCCTTTTTCAAGCTGCAAAGAATAGAAGTACATGTTACCAACACTTCACGTATATCAAAATATCCCAAAGATTAACCTTAAAGTCAAGCTGGATGATTTTTCTGACCAGCCGTTGAAATTGCAATATTTTCCAAGTTAGTATAGTCAATTAATGAATGTATAACACTCTTTGGTTTAGACGACCTAGGAAGAAAATATCCTTTTGTGTTTGTTTTAAGATTTAAGTGAGGTTTGTGGAAAAAAAATGTGAAATTTTCCAAGGCTATTCAAAGGGAAAGTATTACTACTCCATGTCTGCTGGTTATTCTGCATTAGAGCGAGAGAGAGCAAGACTTTCAGCAAATAAGAGCGAGCCTGTATCTGATTACAGCAAAACTGAGCTGCTTTTTATCCATTTAAGGCATCAACTCCAACCTGACATTTACCTCACATGATTGATCAGCTGTTTCCACTGTTAGTCCCAGATGCTCCTATTATGCCCGTAAACATGGCCGGCAAGTTGTTCTTGTGTTAACATAAGAACAACTAGCCAGACAGCAACACATTGATTAATACTTCCCTCCAATACTGATCTGTGGTCCATGCAAAGTTGCAGCCTCTACATCCTGTTTATTACAGCCATGCATGGCGACGTAAAGTGGAAAATGAGGTACGACGACATTGAGCTTTGCACCGCTTGGTTAATTTGCTTCAAACCAAATAGATACACTGCTAATACCATTTCCTTTTTTCAAATTAAAAGCCATTACCAACTAGTTTTATATACTAGCACTCATGGCAGGAAGAGCAGAAATGTATTGTACATGATCACTACCGTGTTATATTGTCGTTTCTGGTTAGAAATCCAAAGAGTCAAAAATAGAAATCAGCAGCTGTAATGCTTACAAAAAATAAATAGCAAGTGGAAAAAAAATAATGAATATACAGTATTTACAGTGGACATATACAGTGCTTCAGTATGTAGATGCACTGTATATATATCCTTTTTTCTTCCTTTGGCACATTTTTCTTTGACTATTTGAGTTGATGTTACGAGTAAATTTCTCTACTGTGAGATGAATAAATTCTATTAATCAATACCAGATTCCGTGATCACCAAGAAAATAAAATTCAATTAAAAGGTCAAGGGAACTCTCACCTTTTCAAGTAAGCATGCACATTATCAAAGCCATGGTATTTAGCCAGGTAGACCAGAACCCCCGTAGCACAGCGGCCTTCTCTGGCCCGACAGAAGCTGCAGTTACAGATCCCTCTGCAAGGCGGACATTGCCACTCCTGCAACAGACACAGGTGTTATTAACCACTAACATGCATCCCTAAACGTAATCAAACTGCTAAATAACGCAGTACTTACTGGATCCAGCAGAGCATCCCGGACCTCCTCGCCATACCGGTTACGGAGGCACGGGCCACAGAACTGCCCCCTCACCCCAACACACTCTGGATTACGGCAGTTGGTTTTTGTGTCGGTCGTCTTCTGTCGGCACTGGTGGCAGGTAGAACCCTGAAAGAAAACAGAATAAAATGATATCAGTCACTCAGCTGAACAACGCTTATCCTTCTCAGATGTCCAATGATGTAGGACTCACAGTGGAGCTGTTGTAGACCTTCTCTCGGACATTGTAGCAGATTTTCTGTAGCTCCAGCTCGCTAATTTCCTCTACCGGTCGAACCACATGAGGGATGGCTTTAGACCTGTTATAGGATCGGCTACGGGGCTGTAAGGAAACCAGTGTTACCACACTATCAATGCTAAGAAGGTGGGGTGATTTTTGGCTGCTAATGATTAAACTTACAGCTTCATCATACTCTTCGTAGTAGGGGCTTTTGCGAACCAGGCTGAACTTATCGTTGGAATCTTCCTCAGGAGGCGGGCTGGGAGGTCCCTCCAACTTGGAGCGAGACCGTGTGGAGATCCGCCGACTGGGGGTTCTCAACTGATGCCACGTCATCCGTCTTGGCTGAGAGAAAAAGACATTAATATATGCAAAACTGTACTTTTTTAAATAGAATATTCATTGTAGGTATCTCTTACCGTAGCTGAAGCCGACTTTGCCATGCGTTTCCCTGGAAGGAGTCCAGGTACTTTGTTCAGCTCTGCTAAGAGCTTTGCAAGCTGAAAATAAATCAATAGACATGATGAAAGGGCAACAGGGTCACAGAGATGTACAAAGTAATCTAGAGGTGATGAGGTGAGGCAATTAAAAATTTAATTTTAAATAGAGTAAAGAAAGTTTCCTTCAGTTTCAGCCTTTGTACAGAAGATAATTAAGATTGAATGTTTTCTCTCCATCATTAAGTTATAGTTCTGGATGAAAACTAAAAATGGCAGCTTAAAAAACTGGTGATCAAAAGTCATTCGCTAAAGTTTAGTACATATCTAGCTCAAGTAGTTTGACCAAAAAGAGACGGATCGTACCATTTCTTTATTTTCCTTAATATTCAAGGCCCTCTTCGTCATGAAGTTCTCCTCTTCCTCATCCTCAGAGTCCTGCACTTTAGGCTGAGGCAGAGGTTCGGATGCAGGTCTCTTCCTGTCCATCTTCTTTGTTGGGAACGTCATCGCAACTTTTAGGACATTTGACCTGCGGCCATGTTTTGGAGCCTCACAGTCTACTTTCTAGGAGAAAATAAAATAAAGATATATATCCAAAAGAAACCTACAATATTTATAAAGCAGTGTTAAAATCTCAGCATTATTTACCATTGCTTTGATCTGCCTGCTGATGACTTTCTCCTCAAACCCGCTGCACGTGTCCTCCTCTGACGTGGCTTCAAACCCCTTTGGTTTCTCAGTAGTCCTCCTTGTATGATTCAGGCTCCTCCTCTAAAGTCAGAGAAATTTATAAGCTGCAACGATCACAGCTACTTGGCAAGACTGCAACCAGATCCTGAACTTTGCATTTAATCATTACCGTATTCACAAAGCCTCCATCAGAGCCGAAGCTGTCGCAGCTGTCATCAGAAGAGGAGGATGAGGTCTCCATGGGGACCAGGGGGACACTACGGAAGCTCCTCAGGCTCATCTTAGTTGTTGAAGACTGGGCCACCAGTTTCTATGTGAAAAACATAAAACCATATGATCAGATTGGGATTCATAGTACACTGAGTAACCCTTTCATTAGGATTAAACACTTTAATATAAAAAACTAAATAAATGCAAGCACTATTAAACCAAGATATATATATATATATATATATATATATATATATATATATATATATATATATATATATATATATATATATATATATCCAGTTCAGAACTCATAATATCAACCAAGTACCTTATAGTTTTTAAACTTTAACACATCAAAGTTGAAAGAATTTAATATTTACGATTTCAAAGGGTTTAGGGATTAATATCACATTTGCACAACTATACAGTCCAAAGTCTGCTGAACAATGTCCCATCTGTAGTTTGAAGGACACACCCCTGAGCACAAAGTTCAATGTATTAAAAAATAAAACTAAATATATATTGAAAACTTCGTTCTTTGTTAAAAGCCATGCAAAAAGTTAAAGTACACATTAGAAGATACATGTTTAAAGATTTTTTAACTACCTAACGATAATTGAAAATAGCTCAATAGTTATATTTCTATTCAATATAAATTATTCTTAAAGGACTTAAAAGTGATGAAGTAACTGTAATTAAAGGCGGCTGGTTGCTAATCTTACCTGGGAGCGGGTGAACGGCATGTTTGTCCTGTAGAAGTGGTCTAAATCGCCTGATAAAGCAGCTCACCGTGCAGCAGCAGCTCAGCAGCGAACAAAGCAGGACTTGCAGCTGCAAGTAGCCACACACCGTTCATTTCCCGCGCCACCGTAAGGTCCTGGAAGCTACATAGTAATATTCAGCGAGTTGTATCAGCCTAAAATAATAAATATACTATTATGGACGTTTAAATGAACACTTCGTTATAGTTTTACTGTTTACTTTTGCGCAATGTGTATTTAAGTTCTGATATATTTTTGATCAACGCATTAACCGCGGGTTTTGTTATGGAACTTCCGCGTTCCTGCTAGTGGCGCGAACATATCGCTGCTTAATTAGCATACAAGGCGCGTAAAAATGTTGTGACCCCATCCAAGTTACCGGGTTTCATGGTAAAAAAAAAAAAAAAAAAGGTTTATGAGGGGTGACTGTTAAATGTAGACATTTTTCTGTGTTGATGAACGCTATGTAGGAAACATGCGGTTCTTACATAAGAGAATATTCTGGTTTAAAAAAAAAAAAGCTGAGGTGTTTTTCAAGCTGTTCAAGGACTTTCTGACTTTTGTAAAGTAAGACTAACACAACAGAACTGTGATATTTCACTTTAAACATCAAACTGAGAGCAATATATCAACATATATGGTATCAGTATGTTTTCTGATAACCAGGAATGGGTCATGATTCAAACACTTCCAGTGTTTTTAAGCAATTAATAAGTGCAGTGAAGGATTTTGTTTGTTGTTCAAAGAGAATAAAGTGTGAAACAGTACAATGGCTTTTAAAGTACTCATACTTAAGCTACTTATTACTTTAATATGGTCGAAATTAATTAGCCATTTTGTCTTTCATGTTCTTTTCTACTCTGATTTAAACTTTTGAAATTGAATTTGTTTGATGATTCAATGTTTTTTTATGAGGCATCTGTTCTGTATGTGGCCATCCTCTCCTGTTTTGTTTTGTATGTGGAATGTCTTGTAAGCCCGTATCAGCTGGGCACCATGGTGCATGGCATTAAAAAAAGCAAATCACAAATCTTAGCATATGAGGGGAAAAAACCCCAGAAAAACAAGTGCTTTTGTTAAACAAGAAGCCTTACTTTGATATGAAATGTCATTGTGCATGGCTGATCAGTGGTGCAGTGGGTAGCACTGGTGCCTTGCATCAAGAAGGTTCTTGGTTTGAACCCGTGCATGCTCTCCCTGAGCATGCACAGGTTTTCTCCGGGTACTCTGGCTTCCTCTCACAGTCCCAAAACATGTCTGTTAGGAAAAGAACCTGTGATGGACTGTGGACCTGTTCAGGGTGTACCCCGCCTCTCACCCATGACAGCTGGAGATAGGCACCAGCCCCCTCATTACTCCACCTGCGATTAAGTATGTCAGAAAATGGATGGATGTCGATGTGCATTTTTCTGGTGTTTAATTGGGGAGTGGCAGTCTAGTGATTAGGGAATAGAGTTTGTAATCCTGAGTTTGACCCTTAATCCCAAACTGCTCTGGGAGACTGCCATAGTAGGGCTGCCATCGCCCACTGCCCCCCAAGGGGATGGGTTAAATGCAAAGGTAAATTTCTCCAACGTGAGATCAATAAACTTCAACTATTATTATTATAGTTATACATGCCTGTTCTTTATTTATTTAAGATACCTACAGTATGGTGGATTGAGTAACTAGAAACTATACTCAAGTAGGCACAGTAATACTTCCAGTGAAATATTAGCTTCCAGTGAAGCTAATATTTAAACTGTGCTGCAGTAAAACTACTCATTTGAGTACTTTTTTTGTTTTGGAAATTGTTACTCAAGTATATGTAACTAAGTAAATGTAACTAGTTACTATTCACCTCTTTTTATCGATCATTTATTTTTAACAATGGACCATACTAGCCTGCCTTGCAAAAGTAGGGGGTGGGGGTGTTACAAGCCTGAGATTTTAACCCAGGTCCTACTTGCTGCAAGGTAACAGTGCTGCCAACTTTTCCACTATGCAGCATATAAACCTTTAAAAAACTGATATACAAACAAAAAATGTGAAGTAACCGTGCAATAAGGTAATTACAAAAATCTCACAATCAACATGACTGTTTAGAACTCACCACTTTAGCTCAATAAAAATCATTAGTCTTTTACCTACTAAGTAGCTAGAGCATGCTAGTACATATAACCATTCATTACCCTGTAATTTTTCTAGTATTACATCAGGATATTATGATATTGCTGTTATTTTCTTCACATTAGGGCAGGGTTTATGGTGTTGCAGCTGTTAGCACTTTTGCCTCTCAAGGATAGGTCCTGGGATTTAAATCCCAGCAGGAACCCCCAGCTTCCTCCATCATGCATGTTAGGTTAATTGGCCCTGATAAACTGCCCCTTAGGTTGAATGGAGGTACCCCCAGCTCTTGACAACCCGATGAACACAGTCCCACAGGCAGATTTAACAGATAAAAAAAAAAAAAAACAGATGGATCATTCACTTCAGGTGAAATAGGCTTTCAAATTATGGATTATGTTTTTAACTAAATGTTGTAAAAAGCAGCTGGATGTTGGTTCAAAACCCAATCTCCAACCACTAGTATTAGCTCAACCTACAGGGATAGCCAAATCCCCCTCCTTGGGTTGTTTATAATATAGAAGGTTTAATAGGAAACTGGATTATGGGAAAACAAAAGCTCACATTTTACTGAAATGAGTAGGGTTCTACTGGAACCAAGATCTGGTACCAGGTCCTGGGTCTGGTGTTGTTCAGTATGAATAGATGGGTTTCTAGGCCTGAGTACTTCTAATTTTATGATTTACTTGTTATATACATAAAATGAGTTTCAAAAATAAGAAAAACAGGAAAAGTTCAGATAAAAATGTAGAGGATGGTGACAATTGTGAGGAAGTATAGAGAAGGCCAGCTTTCAGAAATGGTCTGAGTCACTGGAAGCAAGCTGTGTAGAAAATTCATTCAAAAATCTCTGCCCAGAGCTGTGTTTATAAAATCGATAAAAAGCACAAGGACAAAAAACATGAGAAACTCCAAAACTTTTTAAAAAATTTTACTTTGGTGTTTTGTTTCCATTTGCATAAAACCAGTTATAAATACCTTTTTAAAACTAGTCCATTAGTGAATAGCATCTTTAATTCAGCCCATAAACTAAAATTAATAAAAGACTTAATTATCTGTTTGGTGTAATAATAAATACATTCATAGCCCAAAGACATGTTTATCTAAAAAGGAAGATATAAAAGTAGTTGAAGCTTCACTGGTATGCCCCCAATCCTCAGTGTGATTCTCTTTAAACATCCTCTCAGAGAAGAAGCTGCTGAGGTCCACATTATAATCTTCCTCCAGCACCACGTCCTCCCCGTCCTTCTCTCCTCCCCCGACCTCTGACTGGTTTAATATCTTGTCGGGTTGTTTTTTTGTGTCGCTCTACTTTAATCCACCCTCCATCACTGGCTTTGCCCACCTCTTTTTCTTCACTGGGGTTTCCTGTCACAGACCATATACCTGGTATCAGCGGCGGGCGGCTCTGTGGCGTGATGCTGTAACTGTTTGATCGAGGCCTCCCTGGCTGCCGTGAACCTTTTCCACTCTTACTGCTTCCTCTGTTGTTTGTCCACCCTTGCCACCTCCCCTGCCCGCCTCCCACTGCTAGCGTCTTGCTGTTCCTCCGTTGGTCGTGCATGCCTCCAGCACTGCGAGGGCGCTCCCGCTCTGATGTGCTCTCTGAGGTAGTGCTGGAAGGACTGCTGCCCTTTGACCCGAGGTTGAGCGGCAACAGTTTGGCTGACAGACTGGCGGTAGGTGAGGAGCAGCGAGAGTCGCTCCAGGGAGAGGGGCGGAGGTGGTTTGGAGATCTGCGCACGGCGGCGGCGTATGAAAATGCCTGGCTTTCATGGGCAGAGAGGAACTGAGGAAGAGTTTGGGCATCAGAGCTGTTCAGACGAGTCGTCCTCTGCTGTGACTTCTGGGTCATCATATGCTTGTGCCTCACATCATTCATCCATGCAGGATCAAAATCTTAAATAGATCATACACCAAGTACTTTAAGTAGTGTTTAACTGGTTAAAACAACATTTTACCATTCAAAGAATTGAAGACACACTTACTACAGTTGATTTTGTCTCTGGGGTCCACAGTAACTGGAGCTGTTTCTATGACCAGCTCTACGTTTTTAATCTCATCCTGTCCGCCGCTGTGGGTCCACACTAACAGACTGCTGTGTCTAATCGACTTTGGTGACTTCACATCATTCTGATGGATCACAATTAAAACAAAAAACAGTTTAACATTTTTACTTCCACAAAGAATTAGGGGTTAGATTTTGTTTTCTTAAAGCGTTCAAAGACTTGCCTCAAAATTGACTGTGTATTCTATTTTCTGGTTCTGTTCCAATCCAACAATCCATTTATCCATCAAAAAAGGCGGCTGCAAGAGAAATATCATATATGTCAAACATTTGATTGTTACGGAGACAATATCTCCATTCAGGTTAATTTACAATGTCTTAAACTTTGACTTTTCAATTAAGGTAATATGTTTCTTGAGAGGTTTAAAGTAGGGTTAAAGGTATAGTGGAGGATGTTATTTTTCCGGGTACCTAATCAAAATAATTTGTCCTGCTAAGTGTCAATCATTCTGGTGATATGTTTACATAAGGCCCTCCTACGTGCTCGTCCCCATTTTCACTACCAGTGGTGAGTCTGACATAGTGGAAAACTTGCAAATCTTCTTTTGGAAAGTAAGCTTGTATTAGCAATGCAAACAGCAACTTTTAAACAGAGCGTGCACAAGGAGAAATGGGCTTTTGCATGCTCTTGCATGCATTTACCGTAATAGGCGTTCCCTCTTGGGAGCAGGTACAGGGTTGAGCATGTGCATTTTGTTTTTTAATGGAGAGGGCGGGTCTTTTCAAAAATTTGCATAAATCCTCCACTATACCTTTTAGGACATTATAAACAGACACTGTTCAACCCACCATCTAACAATGAAAAATGAAATGGCACTACAGCAAACTAACAAGAAATGGTCGTCCACCTAAACCAAAAGGCAAGGCAATGAGAGGAATCATTATAGGGGCAGAAATGAGACCCATGTTAACTCTGAAGAAGCTTTAGAGATCAACAGCTCAGGCTGGTGAATCTATTGAAAAGACAATTATCAGCTGTCAAAGCTATAGGAAGTTCAATTAGCAGTTTACCACAAGCAATAAATGTTTGGAATATGAATTAGAGCTAAGACCACCAATCAGGCAGGATCATGATGTGGAAATGCTTTTCTTTTTGGTTGAGTTTGCTTGGAAGATAATGATTTAAACAAAAGCAGCAGTTGAAGTGGAATATGTTATATTAAAGCACATCCATGAAGTCAACCCCTGTACCTGACTGAACATTTGTGGCTAATCGATAAGAAGTATAAGCCAAGATGTAAATCTTGTGAGCCTAAAAAATCCTACAAAAGAAATAACAAAGAAAGAAGGGACTGAGAAGAGCTGAAAACATCATAGGAAATCCAGAAATATGTCTAATGTCATGGCAGTATATTTTCAAATAAAAAAAAGATTTTCCTTTTGATACCCTAAATAAATGTACCAGCTTATGCAAAAAGGATCCATCGTGGGAGTTTCAGAGTTAAGAGCTGCAAAGAAGGAATTGCCTAGATACCTCTAATATAAACACAGAAGATCATTATGAATTAGATGATTGACATACATGTATTAGTAAATAGGAAAAGCAAGAAGAGAGCTGCACAACCAAAAAAAAAAAAACTTCTTTTTTTTGTCCATCAACACCTTAGTCATCCGCAGGACTTCTACATCTGGTCTGTTGGGATTAAAGATGACATCTTTGATGTAGGTTACAGCAACCTCATCTCCATCAAGCTCCATGTACATTTTCCATTTGCAGTCCTGGAAAGAAAGGAGATAGCAGGGAGATAATGTACCTCTGCTTCACATGCATGACAAAGTTTCTAATTACACCATTATGTTGAGGAGGAAATTACTTCTTCTTCAGCATAAATCAACAGCACAACCTACAGGTAGTTAACTGCAGTGGCAGCTTATGGCCTATAAAGCCTCAAATATCTGGTGAGACTGAGAACTTTTGTGCATTCAAAAGAGGAGATTTAAAAAAAATGTATACAACGCGTTAGAGAGTCTGATTTCCTTTGCCTCAATGCTGCATCATGTTAACATATAAAAAAACGTGGGTGCAAATGTTGATAAATATAACTAAAATCTGAGAAAAAGACGGTTTTAGAAAAACAAAACAGGAATAATTGTTTACAGAGAGATTGTTTTCTATTTCCAATGAACTAGTGCAGCCAGCACACATCATACTATCTGGCAGGAATCAGTGCACTTGCCATGTCCTCTCTTTCTGCATGCAGAATGCTGACATCGCAGTAATGAATCCTCCTATCCTAAAGAACTGGCTGCGGAGCCACAGGTCACCGCTTAGCCATGCTGGGTTCACGGCTCAGGCCATTTCATTGTGTCGAGATCACAGAGAGAGACATCAGAGGAGTGGCGCTAACACACTCGTCTGTGGAGCCTTCGACCTCTCCTTCATCGTCCCCAGGGGATGGAGACGGCTCAAAGCTGGAGCCTCGGCAAGCCTCTGGCTCAGAAACACACCAGTGGCCCCCGTGCTGGCCCCGGCGTCAGCCCTGGACGGTCGCACCAGGGGCTTCCCAGGTCCTCGCAGTCTAATCACTCCAGCAGAAACAATGTCTGGTAATGATGCCTAGGACCCAAGTGCGTCTAATGACAACTCATACATAATTCAGCACCTTTCACTTGGCTGCACGGTGATATCCTCATTAGTAGGGGACCCTCAGTGGCTGTCAGATGGTGGCCGCACAATCGCAGGCTCTCATTTTGTCTTTGAGAAGTGCAGCTGCTTCCATGACATCGCCAGCAAAGAGGGGCAAAAGGGAAAAAAAAAATGCAGCGCGGGTTTGTTTTATTTAGTGCAAAAAAACCTTCCAGTTTGTAAAAACAAGGCTGACACAGAACCTGACACCAGGCAGGGGAAAATAATTAGCTCTCATTTTCTCAGCCTCCTGTTTCCTTCTCCCTGCTGTGTTTTCTACCCACTAAACCACCACATGTCAGAAGAAATGGGAGGCAATTAGCAGGCTCGTTTCAGCCCCGCCGAACACACTGAAAGAGGACTATTTATGATGGGACAATGAACAGCTGAAAGATTAAATAACGTTTGCCTTTTAAAGGAAAATGACTTCTGGCTAAATGGGCTATTTTTGATTAAATTCAAACAGCAAGTGAAGAGCGCCCCTTTCTACACAGTTTCACACCCTAACAAAGGGGCTGTGAGCGAGTCGAGGTGGATGCGGTACAAGGCTGAGAGTGAAATGTTTATTTGTCTGGTTTAATACATGTCTAGTGATGCCCTCAATGGCCAGTTTAACAGGCCGCCATCATGCATCTTCAGAACAAATAGCTCCACCAGCAAGCAGGCTGAGGAAAGTATCCATTATTATTACCCAAAAACATTCAAAGTCAGCTCAGCATCTGTGTTTGGTATTCATTAATTGTTGGCTTCACAGAGCCAATAAGGAGCTACATCAGACGCTCACAGCTGCTGAACACGTTCAAGTCAGTGTGTCTCTGTGCAAACTTACAGACTTTCCTTTTCCTGGTTTCCAGTGGTACCCAAACACCAGCTCCAGACTGACAATTTTACTTTGTTCCACTTCCTTTTCCAGCTCATCCTTACAGAAAAAAAAAACATTAATATATTATGAAAACCCAAATATGATCAGAAAATAGAGAGATGCACCAAAATAGATCAGCTGGTGACTAAAAACAGGTGTTTAGCTTGAATAGCCAAGAGAATGGAGACTGGTCCCGAACTCAACACCACATAACCCTGGATAACCAGTGAGCACCACCAGGTTAGGGTAGAATAGCCATGTGATGTGGAAGTTGTGACTGAGGAGAACAGACTCAAATCTAACTATTTCTAGTATTGTTAAGTTGCTTAAAATGAAGTTGAGACAAAACAAAGATGTAAGAATCTTTTACTGAGGACTTTCTGCGACATGTTGTGATGGTCACATGCTCAGTAACCCCACACACAACCACTTTTCCATAAGTTTTAATACACAGTAGTATAAATGTATCGGTTTGTTTATTTTGACAATATTGAAGACATTAGTTCCAATTGTAGCGCGCACATTTGGTTAATTTTTGTATATTTAATTTTGTCAAATGCTTAATATATCTTGTGCTTTATTTTCTGGTTTTGTGGGGGCCCCATCACCTGGGAGATTGTGGCTGACATAATCATGGACTGATTGGGTGGTACCATCTGGAGTTTCACTATGGGGGAAGACCATGGACTCCACATTTTAAATATGTTGCATAATTTCTTCTTCTTGCTTTTGTGATTTGCTCATTTTGTTAATTTGGTTAATGATTATCATTTAAGTTTAATCCTTAAGCTAGTTTAGTTATTTTTGTCAAATTGGTGTAGATGTTCTCCCTACCTCTTCCTCAGTGTGTCAGTCTGGTCTGATCGGCCAGTATTTTAGACCCTTTTTTCGCTGTGTGTCAGGTCAGTTTTGTTGTTCAGTTGGTTTGAGGTTTGATATGTTTGAGCTTGATATTTTTTGCGCCTTAGTTAGTCTCTTCATTTGACCTCTTTTAAGGGCCCTGAAATCTTTGTTTGGATTATTGTTACTTTGGGGAAATAAAACCCTGTTTTTCTTGACAATCCCCACTGTGTCCTCATGCTTGGCTGGCTCGGTCCCTCACAATGTTGATAAATGTCTGGTTCAGTTGGGCTGCATGATAGCTATTTTTTATCCTCTTTTTTAAGCTTTTAAAATCAGAATTTTTTTTTGAACATGCTGGGTTTGGAAATTTAGCCTTATTGAAATTTTATTATTAAGCTTCTACATCGGCGAGGGAATCACTAAAGCTGAGGTCACATGATTTTGCACCTGATTCGACCTACAATTCTCATTTGGGTAAAGTCTGCACTAATCTACATGTTGACCATGG
Source organism: Cyprinodon variegatus (assembly GCF_000732505.1). NCBI lineage: Eukaryota > Metazoa > Chordata > Actinopteri > Cyprinodontiformes > Cyprinodontidae > Cyprinodon > Cyprinodon variegatus. Next base: position 703,629 of record NW_015150585.1, read on the forward strand.
GAAGTGTAGGTTGGCATGAAAATCTCAATGTTAGGGATAAAGATGCACATCTGAAAAACTGTGAGAGGTAAAAAAGTGGTTCCTCTTCCTGCTTTTTTATTTCCTTCTTTTATATTGTCGTTGCTTCTTAAAGTTTAACAAGCAGTTGCCGAGTTATATTGTGGATATAACCAACAACAACTGTTGTCAGTTTAACCTCAACTGTTGCTCTAGTAAAAGCTATTCACAGTCAGTTACGCTTTAGTTGCTTTAACAGTTCATGTAGGCTGCAAATTGTTATCTTTAAGCAAAGCCTTTAGTAAAACAGGAGATTGGTCACAAGCTCATGATCACTGCATCTCTAACTGAAAACAAACTTCTCTCAATGAAAAAGACAAACTCCGTACCTTTAGCAGTGGTGGGAAGTGGAGGAATCCAAGGTAATCATTGGTTAACTTCTCAATCTCTGCCTGTTAAGAGAAAAATCAGTAATTCAAATAAAAGTATTGTTTTAATTTATCCTTTAAACATGTGATCAGGTGGTAATGAACTTCCTGCCTTAAGGTGCATGACGTGGCCTTTGGACTTGACTCCCATGTCCCGCATGTCGCTCTCTGTTAGCAGCAGCAGCCTCTTCCCAGTGATGTGGTTTTCTTTAAACAGGTTGGCGTAAAGCTGCATGTCACACGTACCATCTCCTGACACCAATGAGCAAACAATCAATTAACAGCTGGAAGTCTTAAGTAATAATCCTTAGAATAAGCAAATTAAGGAGAAGTGGCATACCTGCACCAAATAAATGATTCATCCAGAAATACTGTAAAGTTAGGACATATGTTGCATTAGTATTAGCTCTTAAATGACATGTTAGCTACAAAAACAGTGATACTGACCACATGCTCCTCTGTCCAGGTGTATATGTCAAGGGTGGGTAGCAACTGCAGAGAAGCACAGACGAAACAAATGATCACAACCGATTATGGGTTAGAAAAATAACATTTCGGGCTGCATCTTCAAAGATTCAGAATAAGGGGTGTTCAGAATAAATTGGATGTGCTATTTTTCCAAGTTCTTGCAATAAGTGGGTGTGTTGCAGATGTTAAAACATCAATTTGGTTCTGCCAAGAACGAGCAGATGGCATGTTCTACAAACAGCTGAGTGTGGCCTAAAAAGAACGATGAGGTTCTTAGCCATATGTCTGAAAACAATAATGAACAAAATCATAAAAATAATCATTATTATATTGTAAAGCTGGAAAGAAATGTATAAAGCGATTTACATAGGTAGCTTATCCCTAAGTGACACGGACAGAAGTTCAAAAAATTTAATAATGAAATGAATAAAGTTAAATATAAAAAAAGGAAATATAAAACATGACAAGTTGTCTTTGTCTGTTGAATGCACAATCTATTTCAAACATCTAGATTTATATCAGCGCCTCCTTTGAAGCCACAATGACTGCAGATATTTTTGCATGTCAGTTTTGCACCTGACTTTCAGAAGTACAAAAAAAATGGAAACAGTGTAATGGCAGTTGAGTTGAAGATTTGGAAAATGACTTTGCTGCATACATTTGCATATCTTTAACCCATGGATCTGTGCAGTTTGGTCATTAGAATATCTGCCTATTATTGAAGGCACAAACGCAATTTTTTTTTTTTACACATGCTGTCTGGTGATTTTCAAAATCAGTTCACTTTCTACCCTTTTTGAAGATCTGCTCAGCGGGTACAGACACATTTCCATGTGTTTAAAAAATGCAAACTTTTGGAAGATCAAACCCTGTGTTGGTTTATCTATGATAAATTTCAAGTGAATTAAATATTATAGAAACATTGTAATGTATACTGAGTTTTTAGCAACGATAATTTATGGTCCTCTTCACATAACAATCCACAAAAACTAGCAGAGTTCTTGCCATAGCGATGAAACTAAGTAAAATATTTAAAGCGTCAAACAAAACTCCAAATATAGAATATATAAAAAGAAAGAAATGTCATCTGGATAGTAAATCCTAAATTGCTTTTAAGAGGAATGAATCTATTTGAATTGGTTTGACATTTTTTTTGTATGCAACATTTCTAACATATAAAAAAAAATACAGCAAATGAGCATAAAGCTGTGATTCAGCCAACAAACTCCCTTTTCCTCTGTTTTGAGTCGAGGTGAGTCAGATAACAACAACAACAACAAAAAGAAGGATGTACTTTTCACACCCTAGTAAGAAAGTGCGTCTCAACAACTGCACTCCACCACATCCAGGACAAATTGGCCAATCTTAATGTCAGCAAAATGTCACTTCATCATAAAAGCCTGGCCCTCTCTAAGCAGTCAACTCACGCTGCAGTTTTTACACAGCACAGCACTATACATCCCGAGCACCAGGCCCACAGGAAATGACCTCCAGAATGTCCACAGGTGGATAAATGTCAATATCTGACTCCCATTACCTGCTTTCTGTTCAGCGTGAAGCTGTTAGTTATTTTGCATCAGGCATCATAACATATATATTTTAAAACATTCAGTTATATTTGAGACCTGCAAAGTGTTGGTAATCTTTCAACTTGACTGTTTTTTCTAAATAACAGCCACAAACTTTAATCAAGTTTATCAGGATTGTATGCCACAAGCAAAAATCAAGTAGTGCATCATTATGAAGAGGAAGAAAAACAGAAAAATCTGAGAGGGTGGCATTTACCACTTAACCTCTAAAGAACCACAAACAAAAGCCCATGCAGACAGGACTTTATAGTTCACTTAGTATCTATAAATGATATATATATGCAACAGCTCACAATCTCTACACAGACAAATAACTGTTAATGGACATGCATAAGTCGTGCACATTTTAATGTGGGGGTGGGATAATATTTTCAGAAAAGCTGACAGCCAGTCAGAATAGCACAGTCACAGTCATTAACTTAAATAATAATTAATTGCAAGATACGAAAATTGATATTCACAGACACTCTATAACATGTCTAATTGAGATGGAGCCAATATACAGAGAAATCCCAATAAAGTGCATTGGATTTTTACTATATACTTCTAGTAAAATTGTAGAAATATAAATGCATTTGCAAGACAGTGCAGGTTTACAAAGAGGTGGGTTTTTTCCTCAACTAAAACAAAGTAACTGACTTAAAACTTCAACTATTAATGATTATAGCACCTAAATAAGGTTTCCCATCCTCTGTCATAGTTTATCTTGTTAATCAAAGACCTTCTCACAAAGTGGAGACAGACCTCCTCACATTGGTAATTTAATACAGTTTGTTATAAAACTGTGGACATTTCTTTAGAGGGCCAATTGAAATACTGGAGCCCGTCCTATTTTCTTTACAAGCATCTGGTTTAATTAGTTAGTATGAACTTCCATTTATCAACACATTTTCACACAGTTTGGAAACGTAGTTTAGAGCCTTTAACCATAGCAGCTATGAATCAATTTCGGACTAATGCTGTTTCGGTTTGATTTTATTCTTTTAAATCACATTCTGGCTTCTCTGTATTAGTGGAAATCTATATCTCCACTCTGAAGGAGAACCTACTCTGATTCAAATGACGGAGACATTAAACAATTAGGGTAGATTAAAGACAAATTGTTTTAAAATAAAAAGATTTAAAGGACAAGAAATAAGATATAATATATTTCTTAAGTCATAAATAACATCAGGAGGAAATTTATGTCTCTCAATGAATATTTAAAGGATCAAGAAGATCCTAAAATGCTAAATCTTATGCAACTTCCCATCTTCTTCATGCCACTGAAAAACGGCAAGCAAATGGTTCAACTGAAGCCATCATCACTATAGTAACACAGCACTTCAATCATTCTAACAACACTTCAATGCTTTCATGCCCAAGTCAGGCTACAGAGAGAAACACTCGAAGGTAAACCAATAGATGTGACAATAGAATTGTAAAATTGAAGGTGAATCAAAGTGATAATATGCGTCTCACCGGACTGTTGGACTGTTCGATGAGCTTGCGCTCCCACATCTTCAGACGGCGCTCCCGCTCCTTCAGCTCCTGCTCCTTGGTGCTGAGGTCCCTCTCCAACTTCTTCAGGCGCTCAAGAGTAGCTTCGATTTCACACCTTCAACAGAAAGAACATTTATAGGGATGGTCGCCTTTGGAAGTTTCCCATCAGGAGCCATGTGTCTGCATGCTTTAACATCTGTCAGAATCAGCTCATCTATAAATGTCTCACTTCTGCAAAGATAAAGTAAGGAAGTTCTTTGCCTGAATAAACCTGGACAATTCAGATAGCTTTTGCATCAACTTTTTTTATTTCTGAGTTTAAATTGATCAACAGAGTTAAAGATCATTTGGTTTCAACTCCAAAAAAAAAAAAAAATCCCAAAGCTCAATATATTACATATTTAATTACATAAATGCTTACATTAGCAGCCATTCAAAATGGCCCTTCCCAGTCAAGGCAAGGCAAGGCAAATTTATTTGTATAGCACAATTCAGTACAAAGACAATGCAAAGTGCTTTACATGATTAAAATACAGGAAGATAAAACAGAATCAAAGCAAGTAGGAAAAAATAAAAAAATAAAATAAAAAATGCAGAAACAAAAAAGAATATTAAAAACAGTTGGACTAAAGAAAATATGTTTTAGTTGAACTGTTTAACTAGAACAGTCGAAGGCAATCCTAAACATACTGTATGTGTTTTTAGTCTTAATTTAAAGGAACTCAGGCTTTCCGCACTTTTACACTTTTCTGGAAGTTTGTTCCAGATAAGTGGAGCCAGTCAAACGCCAGCCGAATGGCAGACAACTTCCTGCCGATGGCCTTCTCTTGGACGTGCATATTTTTTTACTCTGACTCCACCCTTTCACTGAATTACAGGGTCTGACTAGGAGATGGTGCTTCTATTTAGATCTTAATGTCCACAAATCATGACAGAAAGAATATTTAAGTTCAAAGATGGATGTTAAAAAGAAGCAAACTCAGGGGACCATCTAAGGGCCCATCAAGGTAACTAGGGAAATTTTTAATGGCTACTACTGTAGCTCTCCATCTATGCATGGAGCAGGTGTGGCTGGCTAGCTCAAGTGGTAAGTCAACCGTCCTGCAAACAGGAAGCATGGCTTCATATCCCAGCTGGGGGGAATGAGCTGCCAGTGTCGGTCCTTAGGCAAGACCTTAACCTTGATTCCTGCCTTGGGGAGTGGTGGCCTGGTGGTTAGGGCATTGCTCTTGGAAGCTCCTCCACTGAGGCTCCCTGAGCAAAGACCCTTAACCCCTACACTGCTCTGGAGTTTGCACTGGAGTTTGCATGTTCTCCCTGAGCATGTGTTGGCTCCTTCCGGGTACACCGGCTTCCTCCCACAGTCCAAAAACATGACTTTTTCTCTAAAATCTGCGTGTGAATGGTTGTTTGTTTGTCTCTGTTTTGCCCTGTGATGGATTGGTTACCTGTCCACAGTGTACCCCACCTCTCGTCCGTAGACAGCTGGAGACCCTAGATTAAGGGATTTTATAGCTTTGATCCAATTTGGTCCCCCAGGGTCCCATTATAACCTAACTGTCATTTAACAGGGACCCTGGTCAGTTGAACTTTTTTAGTAAGATTCTTTAAACCATGATTGCTTAACTCTGTTTGTCAGGATGTTTTTGCAAATCTGATCTAGCTGCAATATTGCCATGGTAAATGGTCTTTACTTATGTAATGCTTTTCTAGTCAGAGGACTTGATCAAAGCACTTTACAAAATATTCACTCATTCTCCTATTCATGCACACACTCTCATACTGATGGTGGCAAACTATATAGTAGTCACAGCTGCACTGGGGCTCACTGACAGAAGTGAGGCTGCTGTACACTGGCGCCACCAGTCCTTCCGACCGACATAACAGCTACATTTTTATTCTGCATTATTGAGAATGTCAACCGCTACACCAGAACATTTTTAAACAAAACTCATTTGATTGTGTTTAATTAAATTCAGCATTTTATTGTTGATGTGGTTCAAAACTGTTTCTATAAGAATGTCTCCACTACAGGTGTTGAGTTTTACCAATATTTGCAGAAAGGTAATACAGCGGTCAAATCAGTGACTGAAGTGATGTTTTGGGGTGTCCTGAACAAATCATGAAGTTAACCAGAACATAGGTCAGCAGTAAATCTAGAGATGTTCCAACAATCCAAACCCCGAGAGTGAGCAATTATTCTGATGTTGAAGAGGTTTATTTCATCCAGCAGGAGGAGCTGCTCAGTACTGTACTCAAGCTTCTCATGTGTTGATCATGAACAAATGTGTCCCAGACAGGAAGGCCAAACCTTGTTTTTCCTGTTCTTCCAATTCCTCAACACTGAAAGCTTTTTCCTGGAAATGCCTTTTACTCACATACTCCACATATACAAAAAAAAAAAAAAAACAACTTTAATGCAAGAGTATTCAACTTTTTTTATTAGCTCTAAACTTTTGATTCATATTTTGGGCCTTCTGAAAGACGTTTAACAATGTTTTCTGCATTTTGACAGATTTAAAAGTCATGTATTGTTAAAAAAAAAAAAAGGAAATAAAAGATTGGATGGATGCATTATCTCTCAGTGTATCATTAGTGTTTTTGACATAAGCTTTGAATATGAATTTTTCTAATGACGGAGTAATGGTTCCCTCTATTCACTTTCTGGGCTGCTTCTGCATAACTGATCATTTTAGCCATTTGCTGTACTTGTGCTGCTCTCTTCCACATTTCAAAACCCACAGTTAACCCTATCATGACCTCACAGTAACAGCACTGGTGTTTCTTTTTTTTTTTTTTTTTTACATCACTCTATCCTGTGTTCCTCTCCACATTTTAAAAACATCTCCTTTCCCTTTAAATGCTGCTGCCACATGTCCACAGAGCTGGCTCTTGGTGTAGGAAGAACAACAGGCTTCACTGGGGAGCACAAATCACCTATTTTTAGTTTTTCCTGCAAAACTGACAGAAAACTATCAAGGGCTTCTTGACCTCTTTCCGTGACCAGTACCATTTTAAAAAACTCTCCTTAGATTTTTAACTTTGACCCCAGGAACGTCTCTTTCTAGATTTTTTTCTAAATCATCATCATTGGTATTCCTGTATTTACACCCTTAACTTATGAAGAATCTGTAAATGTTGTTCTCTATTACATAATTTTTGTAAAAAAAAAAAATAATTATACTCTCTTTCATTGGCGGTTCTAATACAGGGACCCCTACTGAAAGCATAGCACTAAATCAGCTTCTTATGATGATACATTCCAGCACATAAAGTTTAACTGACTGGTTGTTTCAACCAGTTTAGTTTCTCACTTAACGCTTAAAAATGACTTTAACCTACTGTTCCTATTGGTACAGAATCCTTTTATTTCATTTAGCATCATAACAACAAGAAAATACTTTATATATTCTGAACTTCTGAAAATGAATAAAACAATTATTTGTAAACTTTAGTATTTATGTAATATTGATGCTTTTATTTTAAACCACTCTAGATGCGCTACGGTTGGGTTATTAAAAAGAAAAAAGTAGTTTGATGAAAAATATGTAGCTTTGACCACGAAGGAGGAAATATCTCTGGGTTTTTATGGAAGGGGTTTCTGAGTCACACTACTTCTTCATCAGGCCTTCCTTCCTCCAACTCGCTTCTACTTGGCACACCATCTTGAATCTCCTACCCGAGTTGCCATTTCGTCCCATTTACATGCCATCTATCAATTCTAAGGTATACCTGAAAATAATTGGGTCAAAACATTGTTTTTAAATTTCTATGCTTCTCTGATGTAAACCTTTTGCCTTTATGCTTCTCCTGCTTCAACACACCTGACTTCTGTTGGTGGCTGATCAACCTAATTTCTGCTGAATTGCACTCATGTGAATCAGGTGTGTTAAAGCAGAGAGACTATTAAAACCTGAGGGGCAGCAGCCCTCGATGACCTAGTTTTGCCACCCTTTCTTCTAGAGGATATTAACCCTTCAGTTTATTTCACTTAAAACTCAACTGCTCTGTATTCTAAAATAAACTGCAGCATATAAAGAGTTTTCCTGAAAGAAAACAGGATATGGACAAAGATTGAGGCAGAAAATCAGGACTCCTAGTCAAAATCAGCCTGAACCAATCTAAACATGTTGATTTTTTTTCTGATTACGGCCCACTGGGATCTAAAAAATGTGTTTTTCCAACCCATGGAAATGCTACTGTAGATTTTACTATTTGGATAAATGAAGTTAGAGGAAGCATTGGTATGTTAGAAGCTTTAACAGAGAAATTATATTTACTTTATGTAGGTAGGAGGTAAGCTAAATGGAATGTGGCAAAGATTGCTCTGTTTTGTCCTCTTCTGCTTTAACCTCTTTTTGTCATGGTGAATGAAAATAGGGCTTTCAGTCTCATTGCAAACATAGGAAGTTACTTAAGAAATATCAACTTAATAATCACTTTGTTTTGGTTTTACATTTATTAATGAAAATATAAATAAACCATAAGTCCTCATTCCCTAGGTTAGAAAAAAAAAAGATGTGCCGATTATATTTAATTCAGCTCAAACGATAATTGGAAGTATGTTTGCTTTAATTGGAGTTAAAGCAAACATGATAAACTAATGAATGCAAACTCTTCATCAGCTCTGCTGGAGTTCCCTCATGTACTTATCAGGCACAAGTCGTCATCCAGAAAACTTTCTGTGCAGCAGATTCTGGTTTTCTTCTTTCCAGAGCTGAAATTCCCTCCACCTGCAGATGGCTGCGTGGACACGCTGCCACCGGCACAACTTCTGAGATGAAAACGGTAAAAACTCCTCAGCGAACAGACGAGGCCCGCAGAGAGGCAAACAGAGAATAAAGTGACAGCTGAGACTCAGGCTGTGCTGAACACCACCAAACATCCAGCTGCTCATACAGGCCAATTAAACACTTCTACTTGAAAAAGATGGTGATTATTTTTAGGGTCTTATGGGTAAAGAGAGGAAGTATATCCAGATGGATCATTCTTTGGGGGTTTTCATGTCTTTATGTAGTGATCAGTGTAATTATTAAGGATCTATATGCATCATCTCCAGCTCTTTTTTGTGCCTAGCGGCCCCCATCAGCTACATTTCCACTTCATTCTTAGCAAACAGTTGCACATTATCTTATGCTGAGGCAGTATATTGGCAAGAGAAAAGCGTCATAAATACATTTAGAGGCTGTGTAGAAGAGCTGATCACATTACCTCCATTCAGCTTTGCTGTGAAGGAAAGAGTTGCACTGTTCAGGAAGCTGTCTGTCTTTAGACATAGACTCCAAAGTACCCAGGATCTGCTTAAACATCGGCCTTTCCTGTGTGAAAAAAAAATCTAATTAAATACACTTATTACAAAGTTTGTCATGTATGTGACTCAGGAAAATATACATCCTTCATCAATGTGGATCCACTTGCTTAATGTGACTTACTTTTGGTTCTGCAGACCAGCACTTCCTCATGAGCTCTGCAAAGCTGGCAGGACAGCTGCTGGGGATGGTAAGCCTCTGAAAGACCCACAGCAAAGACAAGCATTGCTAAGAATCAAGGCAATAGATCACTGAATTAAGACTATGTTCTCCCTACTGAATAAAACTCTATAGTTAGCAGCTAGTGGACATTTAGGAGGGCACTGTTTAAATTAATGCACTCAGTCCATGATAAAGCTGTGATCAGGTTCTCATACAATCGACATGATGTGACCTTTTGATTTCTAAAATCTTGGTTTTAGTTATTCTATAAGCGTGGTCAGAATTAAATTATGTTATATTAGAAGACACTCAAATATATACATAAACCCTAATTTATAGCTGGTTAAATGTTAGTAAGTTGCATCAAAATTACTTTTACTGGATATGTGACCACTCCAGAATTGGTAGTTCATTTAAACTGGTTAGTTTTTTGGGTACTGATCCAGCATTTAGACCCAGTCCAGAAATTGTACATAGTTTTGAGGTTTGTGGTCATCCCAAAAGCTCTTATCACTGGCTGCCAAATGGTCCCTTAGCATGATTCTACCACCACCATACCTGACAGTCTGCACGGTTTGAAAGTTGTACCTAAACCGCTGAACACATCCGTTTTATTGCAGTTAACCAAACTGCTCCATCTGATTTCAGTTGTCTTTGAGTGCATTGGTTTTGCGGCATGGAGTTGATCTTTCAGACAGCACCTTCTCAGTTCATACATTGGGTGAGACTATTTAAATTTTGAGGTAAAATGGTGTTCTGCCAGGAAAATGACCCAAAGCAACCAAAACCAACATTTTTGTTTTAAAAACCATTCCAAAGCCCTGACCTCACAATGGCTAGAATAAAATTTAGGGAATCAGAGAATAAAAACATTTCAAATAACTCATTCAGAGCCAAATAAATAATTTGCATTTAATTTTGTGAGGGTATCTTTACTTCTCTCAATAACTTTACATGGGTTGGATTTCAAGTTTTGGTAATGCTGACATTTTTCAATCCACTAGAAAAACTGTAAGATGTTATATTATCAATTGTTTCCATGTTTTTATATCTGAAAAATCTTTATAATAGAGAAGCATCAGCAGAAACATGTCCACTAGTTATTGTTTACCTAAATTCAAGGGGTAAATCTAGTAGTACTGAGGCGGGTATCTTACAAGCATTACCATAGCATAGCACAAGCATAACCACCCACATCTACTTAAAAAAAGAGCACACACAAAAGTAGCAGTTATTTGAACGTTTATGAAATTTGTGTTTATTTTGTTTAATATTTTTAAGTTGTTTCAATAATAATAATAATAATTGAACTTAATTGATCTCACATTAGAGAAATTTACCTCTGCATTATAACCCAGAATGATATTTCTTCCCGATCGGATTAGAAACCTCAGTCTGAAATGTTGCATGAAGCATTTTTGATCTGATCAGGCTGTTAATCTGATTATTTGTTTCCGTGTAAATGTAGCTATTGATTGTTGACAACTTCACAAAATTGATTTCAACTCAAAGCAAAGAGATAAACAAACAGAAGAAGACAGCCTCTAAAACAGAGTAGATATTGTTATCTGATCACATTACCTGTAAAATAATTGCCATCATGGCTTTGTCAAGCTGCTGCCTACCTTTGTAAAGCAGGAAAAAATCTAATACAAAGTGAAACCAGTAGAACTTTTTATTGCATACCTGGAATGGGTGACAATAGTTGAATAAACTTATGGCTCTCAAAATGGTATCGGTGCCCTATTTGTTGGTACTCGCCGATACCGACACCACCATTTTAGGGCAGTATCGGGGCCCCGTCCGATACTGGTGTCGGTATCGGTGCAACACTAATATTAAAGCCTTCCTACTTCTTTACTCTGGGGTAGTTTTGATAATCCTGTTTTCTGGAGATTACCTCTCGTACCTTAGAGAACAAATTTTGTCCCTAACAATAAAGACAATGGATGGTATTCAGGTAGAAAATGTCTGAACCAAATATGTAATCAAATGAAGCCAGAAGTGCAACAGGCACAGTAATGCTGTAAGTGATGCCATATTTTTGCCACAGAAGTAAAGATTTATTTGCACTTCTTTGTAAGAAGAAAACCATTGCCACAACAATGAACCTGGGGGTAGAAAAGATGCGCTCAGTGCAGGACCAGCAGGTTCTGTTACAGCTTTTTCCCTGCTGCCATATGACTGTTGACGTGTTAAACACCCTAATCAAGTTACAAATCGAGACTCCGCATCACACTAATAACATCATTTTTGCACTACATGGTGAATCTTCAAAACATAAACTCAACTAAGCGTTTCTACTGCATTTTGCACCATATCTATTTATTTATTTTTGCACTGCTCGGAATTTTCAACATCAGTGCCTTTTGCACCATGTCTCTCCTATACTGTTTACATTTTGATCACTGCTTCACTTTATAAACAGAAATGTTCATTTCACTGCTAGGCTGCTGCTCTTTCACTGTCAAAAAGCTGTATGTGACGAAATTTCGTTTTGTATACACTGTGTATACTAAATGACCATAAAGTTTGTCTAAGTCTAAGTCTCAGTGATAATACTCAGTGTTGGGGATGCCAACAAAGATTATCACACGGTCACTTCAAAACCACTTTTACTGGAGTAAAATACAATTACTCAAATTGAGGAAAAAAATTTACCCGGGTACAGATAACATTTGGTTTCCTCTACATAAAGTAAAAATTACACGTATGATAGAGCTGCTTTAAAGGTGATATTTCTATTACTCAATTTTGACTTACAGCTCCCATATTAAGCAAATTTCACTTTATAAACATTTTGTAAAGGTCATACGTGTCCTGAAGCCTGGCATGAGATTCACAAATAAAAAAATACTTTCCCCTCTCTAATTTCCTTTCTCTAACTTTTAGCAATGTGTGGTCAAAATGCTCTGTAAGAAAATCGTGCCCTTCATGATGTCATCAGGGGAAATACGCTGTCCTGAGCAGTATGTAGCAAATCAGTCAAGCTCCTAGGCTAGCCTTTTTTTTTCGGCGATCTTAACGAAGTCTGACTGGTTGTCATGGTTGTGGGGCAGCAGGCTTTAGGATATCAAGTCACCAGAGGAGGACTGAATGAAAAACAATTTGGTAAAGCCTGTCTGCCTAATCTGAGAAGAATTTTCCTGCAAAAACTACAAAAATGTTCTCTGGGGATTTACGAATAATTCCTCATGACAAACTAAATAATGACCTTAAAACTAAAAGGGTCAAAAGTGTACATGTGTATCTAAGTAATTGATAAAGTACCTCATTTTTCTCCACCACCAGCCAGGCTACCTGTAAGCCTTCCAGACCTTTGAAGGGGATTTCTCGAGTGAGCATTTCCCAAAGCACCTGTAAAGTCAGAATAAACAGTCAAGAGAGAGTCAACATATATGTTTGCTTTGAAAAATGCAAACATTTGAGAATATCTATTTCTGCTTTTTTTTGGTCCAAACTAAATTTCTGTGATATATTTCTATTCCCAACATTATTCCAATATAGCACATTTTAGAGACAACATCATAATAGAATACTTTTTAAAATAGCTTTATTTCGGTTATTAAAACTGCAGTTGTGCTTCAAAGTTTACAGACCCCCCAAATAAAGAAAATGGTAAATTCACACTTGCAGTTCAAATAAAAAAAAATCTGAAATGTAAAATGAACAAAATGATACTTTAGTAAAATAAAATATGGATGTTGAATAATTGTTTAAAATAATTATTCTATAAAAACAAAACAAACAGCAGTGATTAAGGTCTGGGGTCCTCATGGGATAACGCTTTAGATTGATCTTTTCTGATAATGACACAAGTCATAATTATTCATTTAGGAGTTAATGGTTAGTAAGTGATGTAATATTCTATGTAGTTTTAGCCATTTAAAAATAATGTCACTATGTCCTTAATTGTTAATAAAACAGCAGAGTTTGACAAGAGTGGCACAAATGGTTATTAGGTTTAGTGAGACAGGCTTCTTGAAAAGACTTAGAAAAAAATACACATTCTCCTAGAATCATTTAATAGAATCATTTGTTTTTTTTATGAAACATTCAAATTAGGCACAAAAAAAGGAAAAGACCAAAAAAAATAGAAGTAATGTGTAAAGGGGAAAATATAATTTTTTCATAACCCAGTTTTTACTCTGAGTAAAAGGACTTTTTTAAGAATGTAAACTGCTTACTGAGGAGACCATTTTATAGAGAACTGGATCTAAATGGCACTCCCTGGGCCCATCTAGAGTGGCTTATTACGCATCTTGAATTAAACATGTTTTTCCTGTCCTGCGGAAAGTTGCATGTCCTCTGATAGAAAGTTTAAAAGTGTAACAGAGAAAAGATTCGTTTTATGCCCACTTCCAAATGCCCCAAGGGGCTTTTAAGACCAATGGAAAAAAAACAACATTTCTAACAAGTTGTACGTCTGCAAAGGTCATAACTCCTGCTTTTGACCACCCACGATGAATAAAAAAAAAAGAAAAAGAAAAGATATATAAAAAAGTGCCTGACAGCCGAGAGAGTAAAGTGCAATTTTGTGCAAATGTATTTACCATATTAGAATTTTCCACAAGTTTGATTTCTTTTTGCTGGAAGAAAAAGCCTGTCAGTCAAGTCTTCACTTTAGTAACAAAGTGGCTCCCAGATTCTTCAGCTCAGGCTTTTATCTACACAGTTCTAATCAATCACTCTCGTGCCCTTTAACTTTTCATCATGGCTACATTTCCACTTAATCTGGGGTTTATTTTTAGGAGGAAGAAATCACTCAAAAGGAAGAAAAATGTACAAATAAGTTAAGCAACTCTGGAAATTTGGGAAGTCAAAACTTTGACCTGTGCGAGATGTTCCACCCGATTTATCTGTGTTCTGGAACAATGTTGGAAAAGAGGTGGGATTCACTCAGTGATGTCATCAGTGCAAAGGCAAACAATTAAGCAAGACAAGCTGCTAATAAATCTTTTTTCAACAATTGTCTTATTATCAGTGCTTGTACATTGCAGTTTCCGTCTGATTGAGGGGAAAATAATCAGTGATGCAAATGTTTAGTCTAACATCTATCATCAAAATTTGTGCACACTCCAGCCAGATTGGATATGAGATTAGGGATGGCAAAGAATCTCTGAATTTCCATGCAAAATACCAGCTTCATCAGGGGTTTCAGTAGAAGAATATTAAATAACAAATTAAACATTATCTCCTAGATGAACAACTATAACTTATATAGTCATCATTATCGGAAAAGATAGATACAAAGTGTTATTGAATGGCGACACGAGACCTTTGTTACTGTGTATATAACGCTTTACTGATTATTAGTTTTCTACCTGAAGACAAGACGAGACAAGATTAAATGTGAATTAAAAAAATATGTAAAATACAGATTTTTTTACATTTCTAAATGGCCTAAATTGCTGACCATTACTCAAGTTTACAGTAAGAAGGTTGCATATGTCCAGAATAGAATCTAATGGAGGAAATATAAGTGTATCAGCAGCAAAGTGATGCTAATGGAGGCATGCAGATTTGCACACAGGAAAAAATCTTAAAAAATTAGAAAATAATGTACAGTACATGATCGTTTTTACAACATAAGAAAAGAAAAATAGAGTACAGTTATCAGTTGTTAAAATAGTATTTTATTATTCAAAAAATAAGATTTTTTTTTTAAATGTATAATCATGCAATAGGAAAAGAAAAAAGAATAGAAGAATAAAATACAATCAACAAAAATTATATCTAAAAAGTCTAAAAGCTGCTGGAAAGTAGAATCTGTGATAATAATTGTTTGTGTTTAGGATGCAGAAGGTTGTCAGTGAAGGAGTAGTGACAACTAGAATGCAATATAAACCCACTAAACTGTTTAAAGGTCAGTATAACTATAAACTAGTGAATATCTTTTATTCTTATTTGTGACAGCCCTTTGGGTAAAAATAAAAATCAGAAGCTGTGGGTTAAACCTAAAAAACAAAATCAGAATCAGCCAAGAAACACTGGATCAGTTAATTCTTTAATTTGAGAAACCAGACAAAGCTAACAACTACAACTCCAGAGTTCAAAACTATCACTCCAGATTAGTGGAGCATAACAACTAAAAGCCGCTTCTCCATGTTTGGTTCTGGTTGTGGGATGCAGAGTAGACTTGAGACAGAGGATCTGAGAGGTCTGGCAGGTTGACACACTGATCAAAAGTCTGTAATGTATTTTGGAGCTAAGCTTTTCACGATTGATAATCTAAGCATTATAAAGTCCACTCTCTGAGAGACGTGGAGTCAGTGTAATGATTTCAGAAGTGGGGTGATGTGCTCCACTTTCTTAGTTTCAGTGAGGACGCGGGCAGCAACATTCTGGATCAACTGTAGCTGTTTAACAATTTGGCAGACTTGTGAAAACACCTTTTGCACTAATCAATTCTACTAAAGATGAACTCATGACTTCCTTTTTTTAAGGCCTTGCTTAAACATTAGTCCTTTTTATCCTGGATGTTCTTTAGGTGATAAAGCTGTCTTTATCTGCCTCTGGAGGTTCAGATCTGAAGGTTCATTTTCTAGCTGTATTAGTTGAAGCTGTCTGCTATCTTTTAAACTCTCTTCCTTTTGGTCCAAAAATTATTACTTTTCTTCATTTTAAATTCAGCTTCAAAGATTTTGGCACATCCATGCACTGATTTCTTTAATACATGGATGCACCCACCACTTACGCTTACGGTGACCAGGTGACATGGTAATTTATAGCAGCGTGTCGTCTGTTTAGTTATAGTAACTTATGTTGTTTTCTATGATAACATGAGTTTGAGAGAGCATCAAATAGGAGAGGGCCTTAGATTGACCCTTGGGGAACCCCACATGAGATATTTGTGGTCTCTAATGGAAAGTTGCCAAATGTCACATAGAAGCCCCTGTCCTCAAAGAAGGAACTAAACCAGTTCAGTGTACTCTATCAATATGGCTACTCACCACACCATAGGAGAAGGTGTCACACGTCTCTGACACAGGAAGACTCTGGATAACCTCTGGAGCCATCCAGGGAAAGGTTCCCACCAAAGACATGTGTGTCGTGTGGGATAAAAACTTGGATGCTCCAAAATCACAGATCTGAGTTTACATAAACAAACAAAATAATTGGACTACATCTCCAATAAGTCTTAATGTGCAACAACAGGCTGCCTATATTTTTCATAATAGTATATATATTTTTAGCTGGTTTTTGCAACAAATTATAGAATTCATAACTTCTTAAACAATTAAAAGCAGTCTAGAAAACGCTTCAAAAGATAAAGTAAATGTAAACAAAGCAAGGACTTAATCACCTATTGAGTCTTGCAGCTATAAGCTTCATTGTAGAAAATTATCAAAAGAATCTTGCAAACTCTGAACTGAAATTTTTGTAGTGTTTTTTGCTTTCTTTATTCTCAGGTGATCCAATCTGATCATTAAGTTACAAAAGCCCACTTTCAGTCATAAATTATACATGTAAAGTTAGTCACTGCCCTCTTGTGTTCATACAGCAGATAAATAAAGGTATTTCTTTTTCCTGCATCAAAAATCTAATTCAACCAATTTTGAGTAAAATGCAGTACATTTAATTATTTTTTTAAAGGGAAAAGAAGAAATAGACTTACCTTCAGAACTTTATCTGCACCCAAAACAACTAAAAGGAAACATAAATACAGGTTTTATAAGACATTAGAGATGTAAAAGTTTGCAGTTATTTGTGAAAATGTTGTTGCTCTGTATGTCGTTTACCATTCCTGGACTTCAGGTCTCTGTGGATCACCTTCACTGGGGCCTCTGAATGTAAATAATGCATTCCTAAGACAAAAGGGAGGGTAAGATCAGTGAAAATGTGCTTCACAGGAAGTGATTCCTATCCTAAAACACGAGCAGCAGCAGGTACCAGAAGGAGCAGTAAAATGCTCACATATGTACTGTTCAGAAAATAAAATGACTTGTTAAAAGCCAGCAGGTTTTATGACAGTAAATCTATCAGACACGGTTATTATGACATAAAAAAAGACAAAAGGTGGAGGATCAACTTTAATATTGTAGATGATTGTGTATTTTTTTAAGATGAATTAGTTACACATTTTGTTTGATTTAAGGTCTTCTTGTTTATTCAAATGTTGAAATGTACTGTTTAGATAAGACTGAATGAAGCAGAATCATTTATGACCTTCTATGAGGGCGTGTGCATTTTAGTGGCCTAAATATTATTCTCTTTTTCAAACAGCGTGGGTGGATTTAGATGAGTAATTTTTTGCCTGTTGCATCACTAAAAACAGACCAAGATAAACACATTAAAACTAACCAGATAAGTCAAAGTCTTTTCTAATTTTTTTTTTGCTCCTTTTTATCTTTTGGTTCAATACCTAACTTTCTGGTGCCTGATTCCCTTATTCATTTAAAAACATAATCCGTTACCAGACTCAATTGTCTGGATTTTTCTAACAGTTTTTCTGAGATCCTGGAGGATTCAGTTTGATGCATTTACCTGCAAATGTAAACAAAGGTTAGGTTTAATTATCTGTATGTCTTTCAGATTATAAAACAGATAAAGGCAGAAGTCTTGTTTCAAGGTCTGATGATTAGTATTTTTTTTACAGTATTTTCCTTTATGCTTTTTATTTTTCCAGGTCTAGACAAAATTCTAGTTTTTTTTTCTTCTGTTATTAGGTTTGAAAGAAAAAAAACTATTAGCTGTTTCTACACCTGGTTTGATATATGTACCAAAACCCCCACATGCAAGCATACAGATTTAAAAAGAAAATTGAGCTTATTTGTGTTTCCTCAGACTTAACTGCAAATTTTTGATAGCTACAATGTAAAAATCAAGTTGCGATGGGACAAATCAAAGATCAAGGATTTCATTATCTGACTCTATGGAAAAAAAGCATTTTATTTTTCCTATTTTCCAACTATGCACATCTGAAAAAAAAAACTAATTTCTTACCTTATCCAGAACTTTTAAGACTACACAGAAATTCTAGCACAAACATATTTAGTCATATTCTATTTTCTGCAACTTCAACAGTTTTGTTTATACCAGTTTATTTATTTGGAACAAATTTGTAGTTTTTTTTATACTGCAAGAAAGAAGTATTAATTCCTTAAAGTTTTTCACAGATTGTCATGATAAAACTACAACCCCAATATATTTAAGAAGGATTTTACTGTATAGGAAGAGGGAAATAGAAGAAATATGTTACTATAGGTTAAATGTTACTAAAAATTATAAAAGGTTTGCTATCATGTGTATTCAGCCATCCTTAATCGTCACTTTTAGAACTACATTGATTGCAGCTGCAAATGCCTTAGGCTAAGATCTCTTCCAGGTCTGCACATGTAGAGGCAGAACACTGCTGTCAATTCCCTTTGCAAGATAGCTCTACTAGATTGGACAAAGAGCAATAGGTAACATCAAATCAGAATTTTTCAAGTCCTGCCACATGTTCACAGATTACATCAGGACTTTGACTAGGCTATTTTCACACTAGAGTAAACCAATCTCTTGTAGCTGTAGTTTTAATGAAACCAAATGTGAACAACTGCAAGAAGAATGAATACTTTTGGGAGGTCCTCAACTTGTCAAATTAAAGAAACAGAAGAATGTAGGAGCATCCAAAGAAAATCTTTAAATGAATCAGTGCATTAAGAGGCAGCATATTTCCTTGTATTTTAGAATTGTAATTAAGAAAAGGACTCATGTTTACCCTTAGCAATCTCTGCAGCCCAGCTCATGATCTGCCTCATGTCCATCTCCTCACTCTCATCACTCGACAAGTAGTCGTACAGGGAGCCCCCGCTTGCATACTCTGAAGAAGCAACAAAAAATAATCTTTGAGAAAAGCACAAAAAAAGTACAGTTTTTGGTGTTTTTTTTTTTTTTGAGAGTAAGGTTATAACATAAGTGTTGGTATACAGATCACATATGGGTGCAGTTTGACTGTAGCGACTCTCTACCAAACTGCTGCACTTCCCTCTGCCCTTTGTTCCTTCTGGTGGTATTTGTCACTTTCTCACAATCCCACTGACACAAAGAATTTATAATGAGCCATTAGTGGTGTTTACAAAAGGACAATCACACCGCATTCTGCAAAATCTGTTCTGCAAAAAATAAAAAGCTGCCCAAGATGCAGGAAGGAAAGCTTTGATGAAGCATCTGAATATCAAAGAAATGTAGAACAGGGAAGGTTTCATTTGTAGACAGAGGCTATTTAGGTGCTTCAATAAAGATAAACAAGCAGGGGCTATAACAGCAGGAAGGGTCTGTTTGTGCATAATAACCAATATATCCCAACGCGGTTCTGTAAACATGCACAGGCACCGAGACAGGAGCCTAATTAACAATATAAATAAATAATAAAACAGAAAAAAAAATCCCCATTATTACATCAACAGACCTCATGTGGCTTTTTTATGCTAGTTTCACAGCAGAGGAAGAAATATGTCTAAAGACATAATAAGTTTCTTCTTCCTCATTTCAATTAAAGCTTCTGCACTTTGCACCAACACAAGCTTGTCCACATTCCACTGATTAAAGCGGCGGCTTGGTTGTAAAAATCACTTTCAGTTCAGTTCAGAGAGGTGAAAGGACCTTATTACCTTAGATGCAGTCAAACAGGAAAACCCACCTTTACCCTCAATCAACTTCTCACTGAAACTCATCAGGTCTTTATTGCTGCCAAGTGACAGCAGATATGAGTAAACTCCTGAGGGTCAACATATGAACCGCTCCCTCAGACATTTCATTGAAAGAGGATACTAGTGTGTCAATATTCAGAGGCAATTTCCAACACTGCTGTGGACATGACAAAGCAAACATGCCAAACCTTTTTTTTTTTCCTTCTGTTGATTGTTTTAATTAGATTCTGCCATCATAAACTGATACAGCATCAGGAGGAAAGGTCAAGGTTTCTTTGACTCAACTAACTTTTTTTTCCTTTTTTTTTTTGTTTAGACTTTAACAATTTATCCACCTTGTTTTGCATTTGTCTTTCCTACAACACAATAGTTGAAGTTGAAGTTTTATAACTGTGATCTCAACAGAACCTTCATATTAAGCTAGAATGCATCTTTCTAAGAAGAGGTTTTATTTTGTTAATGTTTCCCTACTCGGTAAGGTTATCTACAGGTTATCTTTACTAGAAAACTATAATCAGTATTAGATTCCTCATACTTTTACTTAAAATTACGAAATATTTTCTAAATTCTTAATTTAAAAAATGAACTTTTCTAATTATTTTATGGCAGTGTTGTGAAAATAAGTTGAAATTCAGCTATCTTATTGCATTTTAACATCTAACACTTGCTATTAAAAGTCTCAACACAAATGTTAAAAAGACCAGATTTTGTAACGGTACAAAATTAGACCATGAAGAATAATTTTCAAAGGATTTCTTTGTTATAAGACTTGTATGTTGCACAGTAAAGTTCCAGAAAACACATTTGTTAAAAGGACAACACTTAAATAAAATCTGATGAAGCCCCTTCGATTTTTATCTCAGCATCTTGAGTTTATTAGCATCAAATCATCTTATATTGAAAACGTTTGTCTATTCTACCTCACTAAAGATATCCAGATCCATCATGAGCACATCTCTTTTCCACAGCCTTCTTTAAGTGATGCCTGCTGATTTTCTGTGAGATTGCTCCAAAGCTTTAATACCTTTTACTCTCATTATGTTTTATTTTGATTTAAATGTGCACTACAGTATGAGGTTAATTTATATCAATAATTCAGTGGCAGCTTGTCTCTCAAACAGGGGAGGATCATTGGTGTTAATTAAGTCCAAGTGTAACGTATTACAGAAAATAAATGCTTAAACACATAAAGTACATTACTGTAGTGGGTGAAAATAGCTGTTGTGAAGCGCTCTGAGATAATAAACTCCAGAAACCACAGTGACAGTTCAGCACAACATGGCTGTTCCTGAATGATCGCTTTTTCTTCAACGCATTATAGAGTACATTTAATGCAGTTTTAATGACTACATTTATGAAGTTTAACAATGCATATTCGACCAATTATTTCAGGAAATTTACAGCGGAGGTTTAGCATCGCTAGTATTCAATGAGGAATTGCCACTGGAATAATTCAACTCAAAAAGGAAAACTGGGCCAAAAATGCTTAAATGGTCTTTGGTTTTTATCCCTGTAATTTAAGGACCTTTATCACTGCAGTTTTTTCTTATACTAAACTTTTCATTAATATTTCATTAGTAGAATTCATGCTGTTTAGCAATGATTTTCCATATGTGAAGGGTCCAGTGACGCTTATGCTTATGTCATTAAATAACATTTCTATAATTAAAATATTTCCTTATATATGACATATTCAAATTTCTGAGAAACATGTTTAAGAATTACATAAAAAATGATCAAATTAACAGAAACAATCAATTGCAGGACATGTAGTGATGTGGTTACCAGTTTGAAAACTAAATATCCAGACAAATAATTTGCTGGAACTATTTATGAAAACATCATAATAATGAGTGCAGAGGAAATTTTATTTTAAAAAGCTACAACTGATATCTATTTTATTTTACAAAATTTAACTACGAAATCATTTAGATTGAGATGGAGTAGAAAGTTTTAAGAAATAAAAACAAATTGTGACTACATACAAGTCTAAACTTGTGACATCATTTGCAATAAATTAAGTTGAAGATATAGTTTAAAAAGTGATTGCTAATCGTGTTTCCTCTGTTATATTGTATGAGACGGAGTAAAGTGGGTAAAATCAAATAACTTGATCTTTTCAATCCACTGAGAAGTACCTGTATATCATACTGAATTTTTTTATGCATATATTTTGATTTGGGATGAAAATTTCAGCTTTAAGAAATGTGATCGTCAGTTAATCATGTAAGCGCCAAGCCTGGATGAAAGGAGGTGAAAGGGCTTGCAGTGGATGTGGGTGTGACTCGACAGCAGCTTTCATTCACAGCATATTTCCTCAACAAAGACTGATCTTTGTTTAAATAGGGGCAGGACATTAGAAATGAGGGAGAGGGTTCTGCAATCCTTTTTAAACTTCACAGATAGTTGGGCTTTCAGTCACCGAACACTTACTTGTTTATGTAAACCAAGTTCAGGCTGCAGCCTTTTATTACTGGTTCAGGTTCTGAGTGGCTGAACCAATCAGAAAATAACAGATGTAGCCATGCCTTTGTCTATTCAAACCTACTGTTAAGGCATATAAGAATATATATATATATATTTAAGAGAAGGGGAGTTGGTGACCCAGACAGTCAAAAGTACTGATGCCTGTCCAAAAGTGGAATGTCCAATAACTGATTACATTATTATTATTATAAAAAATATATTGCCTGGAAGTTACTAAGGAATCGAAATAAATACAAAATAAACCTGCATTTATAAAACCGAAGCCCCTCTGGTTTACTCCTTTATAATCACATTTAAACTTAATAAATTGGGAGCAAAATACTGAACAAAAATTATTCAGACTGACCTTAGTAGTTTTTCTTTGTCAAGATACCTGAGCTGCTTTGATGAGCTCTGATAGCTCACTGTGAAAAACAGCTGAAACCAGTCTGTTTAGACAAACCAAATCTGTTTAGACAAACATATAAGAAAAATTTACTTTTTGGCTGAAAAAAGCTTTTTTAATTTTCCAATTGGGTCCTCACAAGGAAAACAGATCCCAGCCCTATTTTATTTTACTACCTAAGAAATAAAATTTTTTTATGTACCCCTTGCGATGCACTTGCGGACCACTAGGGGTACCCCAGTTGGGACTCTGTGCTCTAGAAGATGGTTTCAGGTCTTTTGTTCAGCCAATGTTCATTGCTGTGTTTCATTATTATAGGAATTTTTCCTTTCCACCTGAACTAAAAACTTGGCCTTTTTACTTCCAGGATCTCTTTGTAAAGAACCAAGCTGAGCACTGTTAACTGATCCAAGCTCGGTCCGAACCTAACACGGATCGGCTTCAGAGTAGTGTAAATAGCATAAATGTCTACTTCCAGTTTTATTTAAGCTCTAACCTGCTGATTCACCTAAAATTTGCTTATTTAAACAAAGTTTTATGCTTTGAAAGATGTCTGATTATTCCCAACTTACAAAAAAAAAAAACAAGCAACATATGATGCATATAATATGGGAAGGTTCTAGCTAGTCACATTTGTTAAATGAAGAGAATAATCTGATTTATTAGTGTTTTGCAAAATATAAATATATGTTTTATATATATTATATTTGATTTTTCTTTTGGCTTTCTATTCAACACACAACCACTCATGTAATCTCAAGGTACTTCACAGACATTTCAATCAGATTATTAACTCTAGAGA
Organism: Cyprinodon variegatus; assembly: GCF_000732505.1. NCBI lineage: Eukaryota > Metazoa > Chordata > Actinopteri > Cyprinodontiformes > Cyprinodontidae > Cyprinodon > Cyprinodon variegatus. Next base: position 727,375 of record NW_015150585.1, read on the forward strand.
TGCCCTGATCCGATATGTGGATCAGATAGAAACCTCCAGCAGAAGCAGGCTCAGTATGAGCAGCTTTCTGCTGAGGTCATCTGGGTTCAAGGAAAAAGACGTACGACACAAGCACTGAAGCCAGAGCTGTGTCCAGAAGAGAAACAGGACAGAACACAAAAAGAGAGACCAAACTCTATCATCTATAATGTTGATGGCACTTTAATTTATATGATAATTTGGTTTTGATGAAAATATCATAGACATTCTCAGGATTATATATAAGAGCCCAGAAGCATCAGCTAAATAAATAGATCTTTGTGAAATACTTTTATTCTGTATGGTGTTTTAAAGCAGGGAGATAGCCTCTCCTCATTGGTCTTTGCTTTATGTCTGGAACCTGTAGCAGAAACTATTCGACAAAATGAAAATATAAATGGAGTTTAGACAGATGAATGTGAATATAAATTGGCGCTCTAGGCAGTGTAATGTAATGATAACAATGACAAATGTTGAAAACTCTCTAGAAGATCTTATGAATGAAATTCAACGGTACAGCGATTATTCAGGGTATAAGCTAAATGTACATAAAACTGAAGCAATGATTATGGGGAAACTAGATAAGGTGGTAAAGAGTAAATACAATTTTAAATGGGGCTGTAAAAAATCTAAAATACCTAGGGGTACAGATACCAAAAATCATGGGAAATTTACTGGATATAAATTATGCCAACTTAATAGAAAAAGTTAGGGCGGACTTTAATAGATGGAAGATACTGATTCTCTCAATTTTTGAAAGATTAAAATCAATTAAGATGACAACTGTAGCTACATTTTTATTCCTATTTCAAAACTTACCAAGCTATATACCTCTCAGGTATTTTGAAAATTGGGACAGGTTGCTAAGACAATTTTTATGGGATGATAAAAAACACTGTGTTTAATTAAAAAATCTAAAACTACTGATATCAGGATGAGGACTGGCATTACCAGATCTGGATACATAATTCAAAGCCAAACAAGTTCATCCATAATAACCTGGATAAGCAAGAGGTTTTAAAGAAATAATGGTTCATGAAAGATTTTGACTTGGGTAGATAACATAAAAAAGGAAAAGTTATTTTTGTTACGGTTTTTTTTGTTGTTGTTTTTTTTCAGAAAATCCAACGTAAGAGTGCAGCCATTTATTTTCGGAGCATAATGAACACATGGCTAATCCCCTAAATTATACAACCTGGTTAAAAAAAAGGTACACAGCAGACTTATTACAGTAGGTCACGGTTTGGCCTACCGCAGGCTCAGAGTACAGCATTGCTAAATAGAGCAGGACTATTTGAAAAAAATGTATGATGGATGCATGCAAAAAGGATGCATGAAACTGTAAACTTCCTGAATAATGTATTTACTTTTCATATTTGCTGTACGGAAACTAATGTGAGAAAAGATGCAAATGCAGCTTTTGTTTTTATTGAGTTTTATTTTTGTAATTTTATGGCGTTTGATTCCTCATAGGGCAGGAAAAGCATTAAAGGTTTACGATTTTCACACTCACCAGTGACAATTCCATAGTTTGGAGCTTCAACAATCGCACCATAAAACTGGATGATGTTGCGGTGACTGAGGACGCTGAGGATTTCCGCCTGAGCAACAGAAAAAAAGGACAAATATAATTTATTATTCTTTTTGGTCTAAATAATGTGGAGTATAGACAAACTAACTTTAAGGAATCAAACAAGATAAAACATTGACAAAAAAATTCTCACACTAGTACATAAATGTTGATCTGGGGAATCTTACTGATCATACTTTGGTAGGTGGCACATCATAAAGAAGAGCGCAAAAGAATAAACTTTGTCTGCACTGGAATTAGCTGAAAACCAGAAAGGTCCCAAAGAGGTCATGGAAAAGTTTTTTCTTATTTGTAACGAGACGATAAGTCACTAATGCCTACAAAACCTTAGAAAAATTTAAACACCCAATATTCTACATATTTAGTGCAGATTATGTAAAACATAGAAACATAAAAATTTACTTTATATTGAGACAATGCAGGTTAGAAAGTTGGTAATTTGGTATATTCTACAAGCACGGTAGCTGTAATGGGTTATAAAAACCAACAGTTTTTATATTCTCAGTATTTAATGAACAGTCGATATCAGCATAACATGATTCTAACAGCACATCAAATAAACAGTCTACCTCAATATAATAGACGTCTTTGGACCAGCAGATTTAGAAGTCATGGGGTTATTAGTAGAGGCCACATTCGACCCTCTAGATGCCCCATCGTGTTAGTGTCATATCTACTTTGATGCCCAACAACAACTTTTAATTTAGTTTGCTCTCATGTTTTAAGGAAACTCAGAATGCAAAAGCAGCATTCTGGGTCACATGACTCCTTCAGTGACGTATCTGACCCTCTCAAGTTACAAAGGTGAGGTTTTGATGAGAGCAGCATGCACAGAGCATGAACAGCTACCACGTTCTCTACATTAACCTAAAACATACTTAAATATAATGAAATAACTGCATTTCTAACTTGTAGCAAGTTAGCTTTGCTCCAGTAATACCTTGTAAATAAATACAAACTAGCAGAGACCTTTTTACTTTGCGCTATAATTTTGGAAACATTTTCCCCCAACTATTGCAATATTTGCCATCTGTTTAAAAGAAACATAAAGATATGTGGCTTCTATACTAAAGCAAATATGGCCTAGGATTTAAACCTGTCTGTCACATATTCTGTGAACTCCTCAAAAACAGTTGTATTAAAACAGCTATGGAAATATCAATTCAACAAGACAGTAACAAGTTATTTAATTCAACGTTGCACTATTCACACACTTTGTCTGCACTACTGAAGATTTCTTCATGTCTGCATGTTTTTTAATTGGAGTTGATTCACGGAACAGGACAACTTTACTAATAAACTCAACAAATAATGATCTGATTACTTGTGATCACTAGTAGATTGTAGAGCGGTCAATAGTGAATTCAACTTCCAGCCCAAGATAGGCTAATTATCAATATTTGTTAAAAAAAAAAAAAAAGCACTGTGATGTTACTGCAAACATAACTTACTCTTTGCTTGTGCAACAGCAGAATTGACGCCTATATAAAGCTGGGGTTCATCTTATAAAACAATCATGCATAGGAATATATACAAAGGTTTAGACACTAAACATGGATTATGTTGAATTTTATTATTTTTTTCACATCCCACTAGCAAAATAAAGCCACCAAATCCTCAGAATACTTAAAAAATGTTAAAACACTTTAAATGTTGAACAACTTCACATCAGCAATCGTTCTACTATTACTGTCTAAAGAGAGCAGCGAGAGCTGGGATAAGTCTCTCCATACTTCCCTGAGTGCTGTCTCACAGGCACAGGCAGCTGCCTTATTCATAAAGCTTTGCATGCAGTCAGAGCAAAGACAGCAGTTAGGATACCTGCTCAATATATAATGCATGCGTAAAGCTGCCAATGATCCCATCATGGGTTACAAAGATGGATATAAATATGTAGTAACATAGTCTTCAATCTAGTCTTTTCTTTTCTCTGAAACTGTTGTACTGAAAAAATTACCACAAAGCTTGAATCACTTAATCATCTTATAGTACATGTGGCTTTATGGAATTGTATACAAATTCATACATTGTTTCTTAAAGTAGTGTTAACATAAGTTGCATTTCTAGGACATTTAAACAACAGTGTATATTATTATTGAGTTTTGTTTCATATAGTCCCATCTGGCCAACTACCCTGCTGTGTATTTTATGAAAAGACACTGTTGTTTTCTTTAACTATCATTAAATCAGGTACATCTTTGATGTTTTAGGTCAGTTAGGATAGCCAAAATAATCTTCAATATCTTAATGTAATGTTTCATACATTTGTGACATTCTATTAGGTGATTTCATAACATTTGAGTTAACACCAGGGGATGTTTATAATTTTAAGGACAGCTCAGACACACTGATTCCTTGTGTCGCATTAAGTGAAAACACAAAGAAATTGACAAGAAGAATAGAACTGTGGGTTTCCAGACATTTGGTTCAAGCCTCAGATCCTTTTAAGCCGGGCTTACACTGTGTGATTTTTTTGCCCCTTTCCAGGTGACTTTCCAGTCGAGCAAGAATTTTTCAATTGGGCCAACTTTCAGCCTGATCGTGCTTCATGTAGTTTACAGGGGGTAACGAGGGCTGACCAGCCTCTGACGACCACCTACTGCTCAGGATTTGTAAGGTCAGGAGAAAATCTAACATGTTTGATTTTCAGTCGACCGTCGTGGGCAAATCGCTCAGTGGGCATGTGCAAACAAGGATTCTTCTTCTTCTCAGATGAAAACGCAGAAGCATGGTGGGGGTGCAAGTGAATTGTACTACTTTCTGTAAAATTTACAGGCCGTAGTATCCACGTTAGCTCAGCCATGTCTTTGTCCAAATACATTGTCGCCTTTTCTTTTTAGGGCTTTCAGCACAAAGTTGCACAAATCTCCATGGCAACACGTTTCACTCTAGTGAGCTTCATATTCCTCTTCTACTGGTTTGGCTTCCGGATAGACGAGTCCGAGTAGCTCCATCTCACTGCAGAGCTAAGTCCGACGTGGTTTTCAGACGTAGAGTGTGAGCAGGTAGATCGCATCAAAGCGTCGCTCTGAACATGCATTGTGAGCTGTGAACTCACACTGTACAATGTAACACTGCGGTTTTGTAGCTGAGCTGTAGCTGCGTGCAACGATTGAAAAAATAGCACAGTGCAAGCCCGGCTTAAGGTGATTCCTTAAAAGTATAGAGGATGAACTTTTATTTCCGGGTGGATCATCAAAATAAGTGGTCCTCTTAATTGTCAATCATTCAGGTCATATGTTTATTTAAGGCCATCCTACCTGCTCGTACCGTTAGCTATCTTTTTCTGCACATGTGCACATTCAGGAGCATATCTGTGGTGAGCTACGGATTCAGACAGTCATTGAAGCTCACCTTTTTCACTGAGGTTCTTTGAAAATGGTCATGGAGAAAAAGTGTCTACGAAGTGTAAAAGAAGGGCAGATATATCCCTGAATGATCTGCGTGGAAAGCTCTCCTTGCAATACTTTCAGTAAAACCTTTTAAAGTAAGAAAAGATTACTTTTAAGTATTTTCAAATGTATTTTCCATCCTAAAGTGATAAAAGATAACATATATATAGATATATATCTATATATCTATAGATATATAGATATATAGATATAAAGACCTATTCATGTCTCCTTTTTGCCCAGAAAAGCTTACGTCTGGCTGTTTCTTGAACGAACAGAAACCTGACAGAATGAGTTCATTTAATTGTTATCACAGTCTATAATTAAGGGAACAATTGGTTCAATGTGAAAGGATTACATTATCATTTTCACTGAACAATCATCTCTTTAGCAGCTGAGTGAAGCTGAATGGATATCTGTAATCTCTAAGAGTTTCATAAAAGAAACAATGGGCAATATTCAAACGTTGAAAAGGCCAACAAATGTAAAACAATTTCCAGTGAAAACATTTCAAAGATAAATCTTTTCTTTTTTTTATTGTCCTCAAGACAACTAGTCTGTGCTTTCAAAGAGATCTCAAGAGCAGTTTTTGCAGTAATTGTGCCAAACACTTTCTTTCCTTTGGCAATAAATGTTTCTTCTTGCAGTACAATTTCTCAGAGTGGGCGAGCATAATGACCATGAGTGATGGGTAAAAAAAGTCACCACATCCAGCTAAATGGGGTAGTAATTAAAATGATTACCACACTGACAATTAAAAAGTATATGAAAGGGCCCCCAGGGCAATTACGTCTCCTACCTCGTTCTCAATCTTCAGCAGTTTCTTCACTGCAACCTCTTTGTCCTGGGAGATCCACCTGGCCCGGTACACGCTCCCGAAGCTGCCACCGCCGCAGTTCTCATAGAAGAGGATGTCTTCGAACTTGATGTGTACGAAGGACACCCTGGGAGACGACATCTCATAATGAGGCTCAGCTCTGACTCCGCTTCGGGACAAGGGGATGAGCCCAACCTAATGCTATAAAAAATAAATCAATAAATCAGCTATGCTCCAACTAAAAATAAAAGGCTACTTCTCTGCTTGTATCAGGATGCTGGAGATGATTCAGCCACAGCCTGACTTTTCCTTTTGTGTTTGGGTCAAGTCAGACTACAAGCTGGGATTATGATTATAAACCAATGCAAAAGCAGGGAGGGATTCTCATATTCTCTTTATCTTTCCGAGCTGAGAATGAGCCATCTCTGCTCACGTTGAGGCCAAACATGATTTGTAAACCCATGTAGGGAGATGCCACAGTAGAATCCACACAGATTGATTTTCACCTCCCTTGTTTGTCTGAAACAGCATAAAAGCATCTTGTACCAAAAAAAAAAAAAGAAATAGAAAAAATAATAATAATTCCATCATTACAGGAAATTGTAGCTCTGTTATTATTCCCGGGTTTCCCCATTTACAGCAGAGCAATTACAGCTCTTAAAAGGCTGTTACCTTGGTCTTCATTGGGATTACTATCCATCACAGTGGGAAATGTCTCCATTGTCGCAGAGGGGAGCCGCTGCTTTCTGCTGATTTACTTGTATTCATGCTATACTTAGCTTCAAAGCAATTTGCTCAGTAGCCCAGCTCCCTCCCCACCCTCCGGTATTGTCTGACCACTCAAGAAACCAGGGTTACTGGGATATAGTGGCACTCCTCCGGTTATTGATGCCGATTTCTCACCTGACAGCAAACACTGCTTCATTGTGCAATCACATCTGACGGCCATATGGCAAATCCAGGAACAGCCCCCAGTATAAGCAAACAACAGTATAATAAATTATATATTTATGGATATTAAAATATATGATTTAAAGATGAATTTTAATCAGAATTAAGCATACCTTTAAAGTTGCATCTAACTTTACTGGATGACTAATTTACAATATTGAATTTGAAAAGAAGGATATAAAAGAAAAAAAGAACCAGACAAATATGTCACCTGCAATCAAAGTGAAACTTATGGTTATGGTTCAACTTGAAATGCAATATTAACAGATATTTGTGTTTCATTTCTTTTGGCAGAAATCAAACACAGATTTAATATTTCTATTTCTGCCTGAGTTAGCCAACAATGTCAATATTTTTATATTTACTTTTTTAGTAAAATAAAACATGGATACATACTAAGGACGTCCCGATACAACTTTTTCATTTCTGATACCGATATTGCAGCTTTAAGAATCGGCCGATACCGATATTGACGTGATACGATATTAGCACAAATAATACCAGCTTTCATTGCTTAATTTGTGTAAAGTGAACCTCTGGGTAACAGAAACTTTTAACAGAAGCAGAGTATTTCTATCAGCATGAAAAATATTGGAGATTTTAGATACTGGCTGATAAAATCCAATATTAGCTTTTTGACTAATATCGAATCGGGATATTCCTAATACATACTGTTGATATTCCTATTTTAGTGCATCAAAAATATATATTTTAGATAATTTCACTAATGTGATACAATGAACACCAAAGCTTGTCCCCGTTTGTGCACTACACTTCATCAACAAGATTGATTTTAGTTTTTTAAAGCAAACCATTCATAAACCTTTTCTGCATTCCTAGATGTCTAAAAGACGATCCAATTCATGGGACAGGTTTATTGATAAATTATAAAACTGAAATAAAAGAATTATGCCATACCTCATTAACTTCTTAACTGACCTCTTTTCACAGCTGAAAACATAATGTGCACCACATCAAAATATAATACATTATTTACAAGCTCACGGAAAAGGTGGTGTCTGACTTAATATTTTAGAGCTTTTCAAGCTCTGATTTACTGTTATGTGTGATAAAAACCATGTTTTCTATAATTGCAAATGAAAAAACAAAAGAGCAGCCTTTTTTTCCCTGAACGTTCATTTTTATCTAGGAGTAGAGGTGCATTTCTCAGTATAAGAGAGAGACAATAGGTTGTGTTATACAGATCTGCTCTTAAACACAATTGTAGTATTCTATTAATGATAAATAAAGACTGTCTTTAGGTTTGTATATTAGTAATTGATGCTGTTAGCTTTAGCATTCACTGTAAAGTTTCTCAGTTTGGTCAAACTCTTTCCCTATCTGTGATATTTCCAGCAGATGACCAACATCTCAAGCAGTTCCCAGGAAATAGAGAATAGAACTAAAAAAAATTATAATCTTAAAGCAACAAGAAAATACATTTTCCTTTTCTACCTTCAAACCGTTTTTGTGTTTTTATTCACTTTATTTCATAAGTAACTTTTTGACCTGTTGAAAAAATAAACAGAATTTAAAAGCACTGTATTACAACTAGTGTTGCACCGATACCGATACCGATACCAGTATCGGCGGTATATTCAACTATTGTGACCCATTCCAGGACGGCAATAAAAAGTTCTACTGGATTCACTTTGTACTTTTGACAAAGCCATGATGGCAATTATTTTACATCCAAGTAGTATGGAGTTCTTCATATATACACACATCAATTTCAAACAGATGGTATCGTTATGGTATTGGTATCGGCCAATACTGCACAGCCAGGTATCGGGGCAAAAACATAGCATCGGCGCAACACTAATTACACTAGGATCATACCAGAATACATTCCTATTCTAATTTATTAAATTATATTTTTGTATGTTAAAATGACCTTTTTGGCTTGTAGCATGTTTTTGAAAGACATTTATCCTATCAAAATAAATTGAAGTCAAACTATTTTTTTATCACTCTGATGATGAAACTAGATCTGTCTTCTCTCAATAACTTCCTCACCGAAGAGTGATCCTAGCACAACTACATTCATTACTTGATCTAGGGTCAATTCATGGCCAATCAGGGCTCTTTAAGCTCAACATTGAATGACTGTGGTCACTATTATTAGTGTAAATTTAATGCTTTTTATTTATTCATATCTGGTGGTTGTGTCTGTGCTGCACAAACATTTAAATCTCACTCAAAGTTATTATTGTTAGCTAAAACTAACAAAACACTGAACACTAGAATAAAAAAAAAAACACTGGGTGGGAGTGGCCTAGTGGTCAGGGCATACAGCTTGGAATCCTAAGGTTCTGAGTTGAAGCCCCACTCCCACAGATTGCCACTCTGGGTCTCTGAGCACGACCCTTAACTCCACACTGCTCACCATCCACTGCAGATGGGTTAAAAGCAGAGATACATTTCTCCAGTGTGAGATCAATAAAGTTCAATAATTGTTTATTAAATATAAAAAATAGCTTGCAAGAAAAAAACTAACTAAAATAGTAATAAGAGTTTACAAAACTAATTAAAACTAATCTACTTAGTAATTGTTTTTGTATTTATCATAATGTATTAATATGTTTGTTTTTTTTGCTTTTTTGCTTGATTGCATTATGACACCAGATGGCAGGTATGACAGTCAGGTCATTTATGTCGCTGCGGTGGTCTGTGCTTAGGGATTTCTGTAATTTTTCTTTTTTTTTTTGTCCTGCCCCTTGTATGTAAATTGTATTATATAACAGACCAAAACCACAACCAAAACAGAAACGAATACAAACTAAGCATTTTCAAAAAATGTAAACATTGACTAGATGATAAATACTAAACTAGAATTGAAAAATCGGAAGTCAAAACTAAATGAAAATAAAAACTGACATTTCAACATTTCAAAACTATTTAAACCTTAATCTCATAATCTTGAAAAATCACTCACATTTCTTTGTAGATCATTGCTGATTGTACCAAAGATCTGTATCTCTAACTTGTCTCCAACATTTATTATTTGCCTTTTCTGATGAGTCATGAAAAGTCAATGAACAGATGTTTAAGCGATATGTTTAAAATACTGTCAATATAATAGTTGAATTGCTGATAAATAATATTAGAAGCCCATTAGTCAATTAACAGAAGTGGGGCCCTGCCACTCATCATGAAGCCCTAGTTAATCTCAGGGGTGGAGCTAGATGGGGGGCCAGGGGTGGCCATGGCCACCCCATTGGCCACTTCTACCATTTTTTCCCTTCTAATACAGATGGTGGCAGCAGTAATACTCTCAAGTGGAGTATTCATTTAAATTTTTCATATATTACTTACTATTTTTTTTATGTATTCATAATTTCTTGACAACAAAAACACCGTGGTTAATTATGCACATCAATAGTACTAACATTAAAGATGATAAGTACAGAAATCTTGCTCTTTTCAGATCTAGATTTTGTGTTTTATGGGGTAAAGAGAAAATGATGTGTATCTGCATTCATCTAGGAGTCTTCAGTGAAATCATAGATAAATAACTATTTTAATAAAAATGTAATAAATAATCAATTTATGTAGATATTAGTATTTGTAAATATCAATTTTATGCAGAATGATTACTGATAAAAGTAGGGAAGTAATGACAACGGATGTTTGCCCCAGAACTCAAACATGAAAGTATTTTATCCACTATACCTTTTATCTAGAAAGCATGGATGTTTAAATATATGTGTCTGTTTTAGACTTGTCCCGATCCGATCCACGTATCGGATCGGACGCCGATATTGGCAAAAAAATGCGTACTCGGCAAAGCATGTAAAAATGCCGATCCAGACTAAAAAAAAAAATCTGGTCCGATCCATTCCACTATTTTGCGCCAGTGTTCCCCGAATCCGGTCCGCATTTTCCAGAACACCTTCAACACACCCACAGGTCTTTTTGGGTCTGTCTCCCGGCTTAACCATTAAAACAGGTGAATTGGAAGATAGCGGGGAAAATGTCAACCGTGTGGGATTATTTTATCCTTCACGACGTGTAGATGGAGACTAGGTGTGGAGGAGATTGGGGAGTATAAGGCATTTTTGTGTAATAGTTCACTATTATTTGCACTGATTTTTTTTTAAGCATTGTCTTTTTTCAAGAGTAGAGTCCTGATTCTAAGTTAATAGACTATTTTCCACTCTTGTCTGTTTTGCATTTTTATTAAAACTTACAGTAATACTTGCACCTTTAACTGTTTACGGTTTTACTGTTCACTGTGCAATTTCATAATTTTGTCCAGTTTGTGTTTATCTCTTAATAAACAGGTAAGTTTGTTGTTACCAATCATTGTGTTTTATTCAATCTCACCTAATTCAGCTGGCTAGATGTTATCAAGAGTACTAAAACCCTTTTCAACATGAGTCTTACAACTAAGGCTAAATACTTTAACTTAAACTTAAATACATGTTCGGATAGGCTGGTATCGGCCAGTATCGGTATCGGATCAGAAGTGCAAAAACCTGGATCGGGACATCTCTAGTCTGTTTGTTAGCAAACGCTGTAGGAAAGTATAGTTAGTCTTATCTTTCGCTTGACACTATCAGCCACCCCTCAGTGTACATTGGTTGATGCCTGGCCACCCTTATAAACATTTTCGGGCTACGCCTCTGGATAATCTTGGACTGGCTCTGGTCAAAGCTCAGGTAAGAGCTGTGATCAGACCTGAAGAAAGACAGATGGTCTCCAGAATAACTACTGATTGTGATAAATACATACATGCTTCTAACAACACGGAAGTCCCTGTTACTCTATCACGCCCTGATCTCCTGAAACCGCATACCACCACACTTGTCCGTCCCGTCCAGGCTGACTTTGCTACAGTATGTTTCCCCGCTGTAGAGGGGGAGAAAGGGGCAATCAGAGGAGGACAGCAGTTATTAGCTCTACATACCGACATAAGTTGGATGTGAGGCGCTGCAGCAGCAGCTCGGTGGTCCTGGACGAGCCGGGCAGCAAACAAAGTTTATAGAAGAAAACTCCAAGTTGTAGGGAAATCACGTGGGACGCTCTTTCATTTCTGATTTTTTTTTTTTCTTGCTTGTTGCGCAACCCGGGCAGAGAGAGCGATTACTGTGGACTGAACAGCCCATTTTCCAGAGAGCAAAGCCATGACATCAGCACCCTCTGCTGGAGAACCATGGGATAACCTTCCACCTTCTCCATCTGTTAACAGCTGTATAGTAAATTTAGTAATGGTCAAAGATTATACTCAAGGATACGGGAGAGGATTAGGGCCAGTGAAAAAATAAAAAAAAAGTTAATTGATTTTTAAATAATATTTCAGTTTAATATGGGAAAAAGTCAGAATTCTGACTTTAATCTCAGGATTCTGACTTTAAACTCAGAATTCTAACTTTTTTCTCAGAAGTCTAACTTTAATCTCAGGATTGTTACTTTAATCTCAGAATTCTGAATTTTTTCTTAGTATTCTGACTTTAATCTCAGAATACTGACTTTTTTCACAGAATTCTGACTTTAATTTCAGAATTGTGGATCTTAATGTAGATAGGCACCATGAAAGAAGAGATGTGGGAGAACTTAACTTCACTGACAAAGAAGTGAGTTGTTTGAGAGGGCCAGTAACACATTGGTGGAAAATGTCAAAGAACATTATTTGTATTTTCAATCACTTAAATTTATGAAGAAGAAAAATGGTATAAAATTATACAATTTTGTAAATAACTGTAAACTGAATGTAAACCCCTAGCTATTATTATTTTATGTTTATTTTATTTATTAATTTGTTTATTTCATTTATTTATTTATTTTTCTTTACCTTCTATGTCTCGTCTTTCTTAAAGTTATACTTTCACCAAATGTTGAATATCTATGCTTGATGTTTGAATAATTTTGTATTGTTACACGGAATTGCCAATAAAGCGCAACAAAAAAAAAAAAATGAAAATGAAGGAATTAGATGACTTTTTACGTGCCTGAGGGGTCCCCGTTGCTATTTTATTAAGGGAAGCGCAGAAAGGTGATTAAAACAAGAGAGCTAGTTTAGTCTTTAAAACAGGCATGGATACAGCTTGATGCTAACATATTTGTTAGCTGTCAGAATTCAGTCAGAATTGTAAGATTAAAGTCAGAATTCTGAGATTAAAGTCAGAATTCTGACTTTTTTCTCATAGTATACTGAAATTAAATTTAAAAATCAGTTAATTTTTTTAATTTTTTGAGTAATACTTGACTAATACTCTTCCATACAAGGATAACATTCCGGGTAATATAAAAAAAAATTAAAACTTAAACAAAGTAAGAATTTGTCTAACATCTGATTTGTTCAACTGTTTAAATGAGTCAGAAATATATAATTATGTGAAAAGTCTGATATTTCAAATAACAAAAATACATATCTGTGACAAGGCAAAAGCTAATGTAGCTTTTTGAAACAAATGTTTAGATTATTCTAAATGAAAGAGACCCCTGCTATCAACCACAGTGAGTCAGAATATTCAAGCAGAAGAAAACTACTGAATAAAAATATGACAAAAAAAAATGTTTGGTCTCACATCAAAATTATGATTCATTTCCACTCGAATACGTTGTTCCAGTCACTTTCTCTTTGATGATATTTTTAGTAAAAATGAATTTTCAATACTAAAATAGTTTCAGTTTTAAATAATAAAACGCAGTTTTTATTCAGGTTCACAATTATTAAATACAGTATAATTCTAATGAAATCCACTTTCAAACCAATACATTTAATTTTAAATATTGCATAAGGGCAATTCAAACTCATTTTCTGATATTTAAATTCTGCTTCTGACAGAACAAATTCCTGCTTATATGATGAATAATTTATTATGTCCTTACATTATAAATAATTCATCATGTTCATGGTGAGATACAATAAATTTACTAAATTCACATGAGCAGAAAGTAAAAAATGTGAAAACTGTGTATATGTTTTTTGTTTTTTTTCCTTTGTGGCACTTTTGGCTTTCCATACAATAATTTCTTTTGTTTGGCATAGCATGGTAAAATAATTTCACTTTCACCATATATTCTACCTTTCTAGAAATACTCAGTCTACCATATACCTTGATTGAAATTGTAGAATTACAATTTAACTTTCTTATTGAGTAATAAATCTAGGCCTTTGAAATATTTAAAAAATTAATATTTATTTATTTGATTGTTGGAAGATGGAATCAGAAGTTTGAAAGAATCAACTTGAAATGTTAAATATGTTCATTTTTGATGTGTCACAGACTTCTATGGTTTGGGGCCCCATCAAAGATTATTGTGTCCTGTTTCCAGACAAGGCTGTCAGCTGAGCAGTCCTGTAGAAAAATGCAATCTCCATGCAGGTAGGACCTCAGCTGACCCCTGACCTTCTTCCTGTAGGGTGACAGCGCTCTCAGCTACTACACCACATGCTGCATGAGAACATGTTTTTGAAATAAAACCACGGCAGATGAAACATACAGTTAATAGTTTAAATACATATAAAGATTTATTATTTTTAATTCTTGCCTGATATGGGCAAATATATTTAAAAAGCAAAACATGATAAAAACACGTTCTGAGATGACAGTGAGATGTTTAGACTTCAATAATTCCTTAAACTACACACAACTTAAGTTGGAATTTGCTAATTTGACAAGCTATGACTAAAATATACTAATAGAACATCAGACACCAACTGCATTACAGTACACAAATACATTGATATTTTATTTTTATATCGCATGTTTGAGGCTTTTAAGGAAAAGCTTGATGAATTAATAATTAAAAGTGAAATAAATATCTGTACATAATTTACAACAAACCTAAACAGGAATAAAAAACAGTTTTTTTATAAAAATACAAAGAAAAAAAATACAGGAATACTGAGAGTAAAGCATTAAATTGTGTTTATATCCAAGATTGCAGACATTGATCTAATAAATTAGACCCCCACCAACCAGAAGTCCTCATCTACTATGCCTATTTGGGTTGGATATGATATGATATCTGCATGACACCGATATAAGAGGTACTTCATCTCACAACAATTACAGTTGTTGAAAAATCACAAATGACTGTAATAAAAGGCTCAAGGCGTCGCTGAAACAATATCTCATTATCAGACACCTCATCAGGTCCTCCATGTGATTGCCTGAGTCAGGAGTAAAAATGATACGAGTACGAGTGCCGCATCCCGTCGTGCAGCAGCGTCAGAAATTAAACATTTCTGCCCCCGACTGGTTTCAAGACCTGCGGGGCTCAAGGCTGTGAGAGAGCTGGGATAGGGTCCTTTGGTTGTCGATCACGCTGAGCTGACGCACATAGGTCCAAACGTCCGGGTGGTGCTTCCCAGCCAGAGGGGATTCAGGGCCTGGTTTGATTAAAAATGACGAAAGGGCTAAGAAAAAATCAAAAATATCGAAAACAACAATTCAACAATAGCACTTACTGAACGTTTGACTCCTGCAATATCTCATAGTCTTCACTGTCTTAGCCATCATCCGCTGTAAGACAGTAAACAACAGTCAGCAGTGTGCAATTGCATGAAAACTAAAAAAAGAGAAAGAAATTCACACCAATTGACAGACAATGATCTGCACCTGCTGAGCCTTACCATTTTCTCAAAATTGACCAAATTGTCGATAAATGTTTTGTTGCCCTCGTGAGTGAATGTCATGTCTGTGGGAAATAAAAGGAAAACAGAAAGACAATTGTCGAGAGTTAAAGGTGCTGGAAAACAGGTGCAACCCCAAAGTAATCAAACTGCAATGAGAGTGAACAGCCGACAGGTCAACAGGGCTGACCTTTTATCATCAAGGGCATGAAGGGAATGACGGGAGGGTCCAGTTTGGCAACAGTGAGTCGATACGCCCGGTGGTTCCTGGACGGATCCTGTAGAAACATTCAAACTGTCCTGAGATCTTTACTTGGCTACTTCAATTGCAAAAACACTCCTGCAATTTTCCTACTTGTCAAAATACAACCATAAACTTTTCAGGTTTTTATGTGTTAAAGATAAACATCAATTTATTGGAAGCCAAATTATATATTGTGTCAGTTTTTCCCTAGGGTAGCTGTGCCTACAGTGTAGTTTTCCACCATCAGTGTGTGAATAAATGCATGAATGACTGAATGTAGAGTCTCCTGACTTGAAAAGGTGTTATACAAGTACAGGGGAGGTTATTTACTACTACAGTTACTGTGCTTTATCTTGAGCTTCATGTCATGGCCACTATTATGTTTCATTATAGGGATCAAATGTTTAGAGTGATAAACGATTAACTTTTTTCACTCACAGGCAGCATTTGTATGTACGATCAAAAAGTTTTATTAATTGATGAGCTGCTCTCAAAACCCTGAATTTAATGAAGAAGAAAAATCTGAAAAGTTATTTTTTGTGTTCAGGCCAGTTTACCCCAATCGTTATAATGAAATCTGGTAAAAAAAAAAAAAAAAATCTTACAGAAGTTGCCTTAAGTATAATTAAATGTAAAACATTCTCAGTAGAAATTTAGGTGCTCTCCAAAGGCCTCAGAGGTTTGTTAGATAATACACTGCAGACTTCAGGCCAAGGAGCAAGGGTCAGGTATTTAAAATAATATCTGGTGCTTTCATTGACAGACTGCTGCATCCTAAATGCACCAGGTAGCGTTATCACAGATCCTTCCTCCCAGAAGCTCTAAGACTTTATAACCATCCCTGTTCCCAACAACTTCAATAAGTTGTGACATTGAGGCTGATTTTTGCACATTTTGTACCTTAGTCAATTAAATAACATGCTGCTGTCATTTTTTTTTTACACATTTCTGGTGTTGCTGATATTTTCAAATATCCATTACTCTACAAATGTCCACAGCTGTATATTGATTATTCTCCAGATACACAGTATTTATATTGTAAAAACATTATACATTACAGTATTTTATTTGTTTATTTTCTTAACTCATTCTGTTATTTTTATACACTTTTTTGAAGGTCCACATTTATGTGACCACTTCTGCTATAATGTTTTGCTGCTGTAACGCCACAATTTCCCTATTGTTGGACAATAAAGGATTTTCCTTTCTATTCTATTCTATTTCTAATCAACATCATATAGAGCACCAAACAGGAGAACCACATTTCAGTACGCTTTTATATCTAATCCTATAGAATTCACTATTGACTGTATTTTCTTTTCCTTCAAAAAAAATGTTTTATGAATCGATAGACCAAAATCTCATTAATTCAGCAGTAAAACCAAGTGACAGGAAGAGGGCTCATCAATATGCAACGGAGATCTGCCATTTTATACTGTTTTGGACTTTTATTCAGTTTAAGTTTTTACTTTGCGCTTTTCAGTTACTCTCAGATTAATTTTATTCTGTGTTTTCTTTTATCCTGTTTTAAGTTGTATTATATTATGGTTTTCTTTGTTTTAGATGTTTGCTCATGTATTTTTTTTAAGGTTTTACTTTTTGATTTATATTTTCCTGTGTTTGTATTTAAGATTTGCCTGGTTTTGATTTATATGCTAGTTTAAAGTTTTTCTTGGTGTTTCAGTTACCTTTTTATATTTATTTCCTATAATAATAGGATAGTTTATAATTTAATTTAATTAATAATTTAATAATTTAACTAAGTCTTTTGTCTGGCCTTTTCTTCTTTAGTGGTTACAGTTATCTTTAGGTTATGTTTATCCCTGGGTTTGAATATGTTAAACCCAGGAAAAAGTTTTTTCCAGCCTTTTACCCAATCACCCGTATCTCTTTTTGCTCCATCTCAGTTTATTCCAGTTAAGTTTGAATTCTGTTGTACTTCCCAGTTGCTCTCTGTCACCCTATACTGTCCGTCTCCCTTAGTTCTCTTCCAGTTCCTACAAACCTCTATACATTCTTGACAGGATCATGATTATTATGATTATTTCTTTTATTTTTATTTTATTCATATTCTATAGCTGCTCCTCTCCTCTCATATGAGCTGAGCCAAATTAATATGTAAAGAAATTTAGCCTCCATTTGTTATCTTTAAATGTGTGTTTTTATTGTTAAATATAATATTCTATTCTTAAATGTTGTGTTTTCATTAGCTGTAAGTAGAAACCATCATAATTTATAAAAATAAAGGTTTAAAAAAACAGTTTGGGTCTGATTAGTATATACGTTTCACTTAGTTAATGACACAGGTTAATCATAATTATATTTATTAAATAAGGCTATATTCTATATTTACAAATAGTGGATATACGTTAATATTCAAAGACTGTTTTTCAGATCAAAAATCTGAATGTAAATCAGGGAGCATTGTTCAAACATGAGAAAAGTTTGGCATAAATGGAAAACTGCAAAGACATGGCAATCCCCCTGTGAAGAGGCTGAGGAGCTGCAGAGAGCAGCAGCTCAAGGCTGATAGTCTGTTCACACCACATTTATAAGCCATGCACTTCATACTTCTGTACTATGCGGAGCTTAAAGAGGAAACTCGAAATAAGAACTGTTTCTGATTCACCATAAATGGACACATGGATGAAGAAACTCTGATCAGACATGACTAAATTTGATCTTTTTGGGTTACATGCAATAGACTGTGTGTAGTATAAAACAATTACAGAACCATCTTCATGTTGAGATTGCTGGTGTCAGAGTCATACTGGGAAAATGCTTTCCCACAGCAGGGAGAGATAGGCTGGAATGTGCCGATGAGGTAAAATAATTCTGGAAGAAAACCTGTCAGAGGCTGCGAAAGAGGTGTGACTGGGACATAGTCTCACTTTGAAATAGGGTGATGAACCTAAACACACAACCATAGCTACAATAGAATGACATGAAAACAAATCTAAAATCACAAGTTGGCTTTACAGATTTCCATTATTAAAAAACTTTAACTAGTGATTATTTTCCGTCCTCTTTCCAAACTTGTAATTTTTTATTAATCTGTTGCATGAAACCCCAAAAGAAAAACAATTAAGATTGTTTGATGGGTGTAAATACTTTGAAAAAACACTCTTAAAAAAAGGGGAAAATGGGAAAGGATTACCATCAGGTTTTCAAATTCTCCGAAAAACTTCTTAAATTTGCTGGGAAGTTTCTGCAAACATTAACAAAAGAAGGGAAGTTAAGGTGCTGCTAAGCTAGAAGTTGACCAAACAGACGGTCGCTCACCTCCCAGGTCTGACTGAGTCTGCTCACCGCCGGGTTACTCAAACCCATAATGATGGCAAAGAAGGCATTTAGATTCTTGTACTCCTTACAGCTATACAGAGGATATGAAAAGTAGGTTAAAATATTAAATCATTTTAGTAAGCAGCAAACTGGCCAACTCCTTAGAGGAAACAGAACCACGTACTGAGCAGCAATCTTGATAAACTTCTTGAGGAGCTGAACCCTTTTGTTCAGCTGGGAACACAGACAAACCTCTGTGATTACCCAGAACTGAATTTCATTAAATCTCTGCAGGAAGAGATCCAGGTTCACAGTCGTTTTGTTGACGTTCTGTCTCCCAAACGTGTGATAGATAAGTTCCAACTGGAAGAGAACAAAAAAATGACTTATCTTCTGGGTTTAGTGTCTTAAAGGGTCCACTAAAATAAAAAAGTACACACCAGCATTAGATGCAAATTTAATTAAACAGTTATGTCTAATGGTCTGCATTACTCTGAAATACCTCATGTACACAATGGAAAAGCTCCCAGTCATAGAAAGTCATGTGGTAAGCCACGTCTTTGGAGCTCATCAACTCGAAATTGGCAAGCGACCCCACAGATGGACCCTCCTGTTCAGGTAGAGGCATCTAGGAGGCGCAGAAGATCAGATTAAACTCTCAAATTATCCATGTCTCTTTTAACTATTTAACCAGATTGTAACGGATTATGTTACGATTTTATAAGATAAACCAAAGAACATGTTGCAGTAAGGGGGGGGGGAGACGGTGCATAATTGACGGTTTAAGTTTTTTCCATTGTAAAAAGCCTCACAATTAGTCCACTTTATTAATTCCAACGGGGTCAATTCATTTGAACAGTACACGAGACAAACAAACAAAAATAAACAAACACATAAAAAAAGATTATTAAAAAAGAAAAAAATGTGACAGTGATCTTAAGGACCAACATTAATAAGAAAACAATAAAAAAAAAAACATAGAAAGACAGCAAAAATCTTAAAAAAATAAAATAAAAATGAAACACACCAGCCACCCTACATAAAATTTAAAAGTGTAATGGCTAAAAGTACAAGAGCGAGTGCGTTCTTAGAACTTGTCTACAGGAAATCCCTCTGAGAGTCTGTTCTAGATTTAACCATCAAAAGAGACTGAAAATGTTCTGCAAAACATCACAACTCAGCATGTATAGAGAACGTTCCTTAACCGCATCTTTAAGTCTTTCCACAGAGTTCCTAATATATTTGGACCTTATCTTAATTTCACTTGTCTAATAGATTAAAAGGTCTTCAACCCTCGTTCACAGGAGCCACTGTCCTCACACCTGATATTATTAAAGCCATGTGAATCTGTGAGGCTTAAGGAGACAATAGGTTTTAGCTGATGCAGACTACTAAGAGGTTAAAAACACACACAGATGGACTGGATTTAATAATTATAATTACCTCAAGGCAATATTATTTCCTTTTAAAACCAATGAAGGCATCAAGTACATAAAAGACAGTGAATTGACACTTTCATAAAGAGATTTGAATATAATTGTTTTTAAAAAGCAAAGAAAAAATGTGTTTATTAATAAACTCAGGCTATTTAATAACATTGATGGAGGAAGTGTGATAATGCAGCAGACTGTAGACGTTATCATGATAAGATCCCTTTGGTTGAGTCAACACACCAACACATCCAGCTGGTCCCTCTGACAGGCAAAGAGTCGTCCATTTATGCTCAACGTGGAGAAGACAGAGACATCGTTTGGCTTGAAGACAACTTTCTCTGCCAAGAAGAAATTATTAAAAAATTAAGTTATTCAAAGTTTTGAAAGTATATGAAAGAAAAAAAAAGAAGCTTTCATTACAATGATGTGTTATTCTCTATACAATTAATCTGTTTGGGTATTTAACAACACCAAAAGTCTGAAAATAATGGCAAAACAGGAAAAAAAAAATGCATACCTTTAATTGTAATACATTTAATTGTTTGAAAGCTGACTTAAAAGAATTGTTTAATAATCAAAAGATTTAGTCATGCTAATGCATTTAAACATGATGAGACTGAGAAGCCTCCAGCAATATTTTCATATATTCATATATTTTTAAATCCAGATTTCTAACTATAAACAAGAAAATGGCTTTAAGAAAAGCCTGTAGACTCTTGTGGGTAATTTCTTTTTTTAAATAAACTTCTAAGAGAACAGCAATCAAACCGATTACCTTTATTTTAAATATTGTTTGGTAAATGTTTAACAAAAATATGACAAAATACTTTAAAAAAGTCAAACAGAATTTTAAAGCCATCTAAACAATTCCTTAAGGTCAATTTAAATAAACAGCATATTAATTATCACATTGATTACAAATGCAAAAGGCCACACTATAGGATCTACTGAAGGTTTAATTAAAGTCATAAGGAATCGATAAGGAAAGAAAATTTATCATCATATCTGTGATCCTGGTATTTCATTCAAGCAATTTCCTTGTCATGTCCAGCTGTTGCTTCTGCCTCTCTCACCTCCGGCTGAACTGAGGCCCACCAGGATCAGATCCTCTGCTGACCCCAGCTTGTCCGCCACAGCTTCCAGGACCTCCCCGACCGAGGACGCCACAGAGACCCTGATGGTGGTGTAGGTGTGGTCACAGCAGAACACTTTGAACAGTACTGCATGGAAAAGTTGGAAGAGATAGAAAAAAATAGATATAAAACAGGATTCAAGCTCTGTAAAGGATCAATAGAATCTAAGATGCGACAGATACATCAGAGAGGGATTGTATTAAGCCTCCTACCTGTGATACCTTCAAATAAAATGTAGTAAATTGATAGCAGATTCTATGCTGTTATTATTTGTTCAATAAAAAAGGTCATCCTAGCATTTGGAAGCTTCTAAAATCACCTTTGGGAGGAATTACTTATTAGAAGCCATTTTCTGATGGACTTCCTCACATTGGTTTGCATAAATATTGTGTCTTTTATGCTATGAATCCCTTGCTTCTATAACCAAGACTGCTTCTATTGCTTTGCTTCTATAGAGCTGGTTACATCAGGTAAACATTAACTAATCAAGCACATCACTTCAACCGCACTCAGTGGTTACTGTACTGCTGCTTGTTCCAAATTTGTCTAGATTTCCGGGAAACAATGATGACAGAATTTTTTCATACTTTGTGCAAATCTAATGGATTAAAACACATAATTAAGAACCTGTTTTTTTTTTTATTGTGTCCTAAAACGTTAGAAGTGAAAGTGGCATCCTTTATTTTCTACCATCACTGCACACTGCTCATCAGCACTCACTTTCATCATCTCCCTTGATTGGCTGCCGTCTCTGAGGCTTCTCGTCTCCCAAATTGAAATGCTGCAGAAGGACTTTGTGCTGCAACAGGAATGATCTTTACAACAGAGCAAAATGAGCAAATTTCTGCATAAAAATGTGAGATTTTTTACCTTTCTCTGTGCGGATCTGGCATCTTCTGCACTAAAGGAGAATCAGGAAGAGCAGTTTGATCTGTGCCTTATTGTTTACTAATGGGAAACAAAATATTATATAGAATTTATAATACATAATGCAAACTAACCTGCTTTTTGTTATTCTTTCCAGCTCTGTAAGCTGATCCCTGAGGTCTGGAAGTACTTTGGCATCCTCTGATACAGCCAGGACAAACTCCTGTACAATACAACAGTCTTTAAGTGCAAAGGTTTAAAAATGATGAGGTTTTTAGCTAGAACAGAATAAGGAAATTTTTGCAAGATGACATATAAAAAATGTATAAATTGATGTTTTGTTTGGTTTTTTTGGGAGAGGGTGCAATTAAAATGCGGGTCCAAGATCTAAATCTGTAATAGTACCTGAATGTTGAAACAATCCAAGTGTTTTAAATCTGGGATGTCAACCTCATCATTTTTAATATAGATACTTCTAAGCTCTTTATAAAAAAAAGTTGCATTTGTTATCCTCAACAGCATATATTATAGAGTCACATATGCTGTTTAAGTGCCCCTGTTTTTATAATAAACAAACTAAGTCAGTTAAATAATTGTTACGACTGACCTCCAGGAAGACCATGTCCTCCTGCTGCAGGTGCTCTCCGTGCACGCTAGCCCATTTCATCAGCAGACGGATCACCCGCCGCTTGTTGTTCAGAGTGTAGTCCAGCTTCTCCAGCTCAGAGCCCTGCGAGGCCTGAGCGTGGTAGCTGCAAGGCCGTTAAAGAGAAACACAACTACAGTAAAACCTGTTACACTTCTGATGAGTTTCACTTGGGGATGCCTTTTCCTCATGTCCAGAAAGCTTGGGGCAAAAGGATATTGGTCTCTTAGCACCGGACATAGCTGACTGTTGGGGATGAAAACGCAGTGCGTAAGCACAAAGTCATCTAAGGCTGAATCTGAGATGAATAACATAAAAAAGATTGGGTTAATAGCACATCAAATACACCTTCAAACACATGGCTGCTCTGTCCCCTCCATATGTGTCCTCATACATGGCGTTAATTAGATCAGCACTGTGATGTGGAGCTAATTATAGACGAGAACAAACGGGTCAGTGCAGAGCAGACCACAGATGTGGAGCCAGAGAGAACGAACACACAGCACAGCTGAAACAGCTAGGGGCATTTGCATTCACCCCCCTTACTTTGATACCCCCCAAATGAAAACCAGTTCAAACAACTGTACTACTACTTAAAGGTATAGTGAACGATTTTTGCAAATTTTTTAAAAGACCTGCCCTCTCCACTTAAAAAAATACAAATAATGCACATGCAAAACCCTGTACCCCTCCCGAGCGGGAATGCCTATTAAATGCATGCGAGAGCATGCATGAGCGCATTTCTCCTCGTGCATGCTCTGTTTAAAAGTTGCTGTTTGCAAATCCTCCACTTTACCTTTAAGTAATTTAATCTGATCTGAGGGGCTTGTTAGAGAACTTTGGTGAACAAACAACATCATAAAAGAAAGAAACACAGTAGACAGCTCAGGTAGAAAATTGTAAACGAGTTAAAGGTTAGATTTTAAACCAACCTTGGACATCTCAGTTAACCACAACATAGCCATGTTTCTAATGCTCTTTCCTAAAAGGTCAGGGGAGGAGCATGCTTATCAAATAAGCAACCATGAGACCAGCGGTAACTCTGGAAAAGGTAATACACAGTTGGTGATGGTATTTTTACATACTATTTATGTGATCTTCATGGTAAGATGAAGATCACAAACCAGGCAGACACACAAAACATGTAGAAGATGAGGCTGGGCTCGGGTGACACCGAAACTGAACATTTCTGCTTAGAAGTGATCATTATGTTGGAAAAACCAACACAGCCTGATAGTGAAGCCAGAGTTCCTCACCAAGGTCAAGGAAAAAAGTTTTAATGCTTCAAAAGACTTTAGTTCAGGATGCAGGTTTAGCTTGCAACTGACCAGCAGCCCTAAAAACATAAAACCAAAGCATATCCATGTATAAACATGGCCAGATGTAAATCCAAGAAACAGTGGTAAGACTTAACAACTGATGTTTACAAACTCGTTCTATTAAACTTGAATGTGTCTAAGCTGTTGTGCAAAGAAGTATGAATGAAAATCTCTGCCCAAGACCTGCAGGTCAAACTGCAGCGAAAACAAAAAGTCTACAGTGAAATAACTGGAGGACTGAACACATATTCACACAACACTTAGACATAACTTCCAAAGAAAATGTTGAAATATGAATCTGTTAAAGCTGCAACACACTTTTACAACACACTTCAGTTTGTGTTAGTAATGTCAGAAAATCTGAGAAAGATCAAGGTAATGTAAATTAATAATGTGAAACTCTGTGTTTCATACGATGGGCAGCACCTGACTCGGTGAACTGAGAATCCAAACGCATCATTTCGAGAAGGTGCTCCAAAATCTTCTCTGGTGTCCCGGAAATTATGTTGTATCTGGAGTGACACAGAACAACAAAAAAACACACATATACCCTTCACTAATCAAGATAAACAGACTCTTAATCCATAGTGGCTCGGCTACGGGTCCTCAGCTGATTTCTCTCCCTTCAGCGTGAGCCTGTGATTGCTTCATTTGATAGCAATCCTATTTACAATCAGTGTTCCTGAACATGAAGAGGAGGATCAGATAAGAGCCAGGAGGAAATTCTAATAAATACATTTATAAAAAAAAAAAGAGGGAAATGCAGGGGCTGCTTCCACGTGAAGGAGAATGAACACAACCCAGACTTGGTTGTTTTTATTACTTGATAACAGCGTGACAAGAGGGATGGGAGATACAAAAGCAGGGACATGTCTTCCCTTCTCATGGGGCAGTACTGACACTCTTGTGTGTCAAGAGCGGAGTTGATTAGAGGGCAACCCTGAACAAGTAATTGTGACTTGCCAAGCCTTCTTTTACCCCCAAGAGCCAGGCCATCATTACCATTAATGTGTCTCTGTGTATTTCAGCCACCGTGGGGCCGTGACAGATGCCTCTATTAGGAAGCAACACTTGCTGCTGATGCAGCTATAGCTACTTCACACTGACTCCACAGATCAAGTTGAAACAAATAAGGCCGTTTAGTGGTTTGAGTTAGTTTGGTGTAAAATAATACAGCCCATTCAATAAAACTGAAATGTTTTTTTTTATATGACTGCACTTTAAAGCTGAATTGATTTCAAGCATATAAATAGAATTAATTAATTTGACTTTCTGTTCATTGTTGATATAATCAGTAAATGTCTGTGATGGGTATCCGACATCAATGTGTGAGTGTACAACTAAGTCAAACATGTTTTTTGAGGTGGTTGGTGAGTTAGTTTACTTGTGGTGAGCTGCAGAGGATCCGTGAACAGAGTTTCGGCTGCTGCTGAGACTCTTCTCAAGCACCAGAACATCTTGACCATGCTCCTTTAGACGCACAGTGTTGGCCTCAACATCCTTCGTGATGAATGAAAACACACATAGAGAACATTAGGGATCTATTCAGTTAAATACTTGAAATACTAGTGTTTAAGACAGGTTGAACATATTATAGAAAGTTTTGGAAAGCTGGTTTTACTGAGAATTTTTTGTAGACTTTTATTAAGTGATACGACTCCCATTATATCAGGGGGCGGCATTAACAAACGGCAATAATTGATGGTTGGTAAATGTTTATTAGCCATAAATGTAAATGGCTTTTGCTTGTTTTTTTTTCAGTTTTGCTTTTATTAAATTTTTATCTATATTTCCAAAACTAGAATTTAAAAAGGTTTTAAGAAATTTCACAGCCTTTTATTAGATTTTTTGTTTGTTGAATTTTACCCCAACTTGTATTAACTATGAAATGTATATGTTGGACGAATTAAGTCTGTGTCAAAGCCTGGCAGGATAATCTAAATATAGGATATTTTAAAGAATAGTTTTCACATTTTGTATGCCTCTATTATGCATCTATAGCACAAAACTTCCCCAGTTCTAAAACCGTACACAGATCCTATATAGATCGCCACAATCAAGAAAATATGAATGGAAAAATATATATATTTTTTATTATTATTATGAAGAGCTAAGTTTATGTGTGGGTTCTCTTCTACCTTTAAAATTCAGTCCTTAAAAATGTGTTTTGATTACTTATCTTTTGGTTCTTTCTTTTTTTTCTCATTCTTTTCTTTTAATTCATGAACAAATGTGGTTAACCTTATAAAGACAAGGAAAACATTGCGAAAAAGTTTTGGCCAAATTGGTATGTCAAAAAACAAATAAAAAAACAAATTAAGATAAATTACATCAAGTACCAGACAAAGACCTGTTGTGTAGAAATCCACCATTATTATCATTGATGAAAAGAGTGAGAATTTACAGTATGTGGGAAACTCCATATTCTTAATTCTTATCATATTAGCAAAACTTTACATTCATCCAGGATTTTTAAGTCCAACTATGAACCTTGTAAGTTGGATCATGAAACACCGAGAAAACATTCATCAATAAGCTCTTACTTTTTATTCTTTAACCCCCTTAGGGCATCAGAAACATTTTATATGCAGAAAAGTCTAAAAAAAAAAAAAAGAGAGAGAAAACTTTTTTTTTTACTGATCTCATATTTTTATTGTTTATTATTTATTTTATTGTTTATTATTTTATTGTAATGTAATAAAAAAATGTCCTTTTAGCTGATTAATTAAAATCTGTAATCAGCAAAAAAATAAATAAGTGAAAATCAATTAAAAGGAACACATCTGGCTGCATTACTTTATATCTGCCAGCAGGGGGCGGTAGTGTGTTTAACTGGTAATCTTACAGCATCACAAGATGCTGCCCTTAAACTCACCCTCAAAATCCTGTTGAAATCCTCCTTGTCCACTCTCAGGAAATGACAGTTGTCCTCTCGAAGGACAATGGAGGCAGCTCTGGGGGCGTCATTGACCAGTGCCAGCTTCCCAAAGTCATCTCCTTCATGAAGAGTGCAGACAACACCCTGTGTAACACAACACACTGGTCGGTGACTGTTACTTCAATTTAAGATAGAGTCATTACCTGATTTTCTTCATATTTTAATTTAAAGGTTAAATAACATACTTTTCCATAGATGACGACATTCACTGAGCCTTTTAAAATTATGTACCAAGATGTGCCCTCCTCTCCTTGGTGGAACACTGCCAAAAGACAAACTCTGGTTCACATGATTTGGAGGTTCTTTCCAAAATTTGCCAGATTTATTATTAGATGGTTTCTAAATAGTCGATATTTACTCACACACTGTCCCTGCTCTCTCATGGGACTCAAAGATAAGAACTCCTGCTAGCTCCCTCTTCACCTGCCAAAGTAGGAGAAAACGTTTTTAGAGAGAGAAGACCAATTCAAACATGAAAACAAGTGATAATATTTATAGGATTTTTAAAACTAAGGGTAAAAGTCCAGGTGTTGCAAATAGAGTGTTTCAAACTTAGTCATTTTAGCACATTTAGTCAAACGTGTATTCATTTTTTTTTTTTTTTTACAAAATAAATAATGTAAAAAGTGTTGCAAGCATCTGCATTCAGGTTTCCTGAGTCAATACTTATTAAAACCACTTTTTGCAACCATCATAACTGCAGGTCTTCCAGGCTTTGGGTCAACCAGATTTTCACATCTACAAACTAATATTTTCCCATTACTCTTAAAAATTGCTCCAGTTCCATCAGACTGGATAAAGAGCTTTTGTTAACAGCAATTTTTAAAGATTTTTGTCGAAACTTCTGCAGTCACAGGGGACTGCCATATCTCCAGGCCATGCTGAATGTCTCAAAGCTCCTAAGCTAATGATGGCACAGTGTTACAGAATATATTGTAACTGAAGCATATGTGCAATACTGTATGTATTTCACCTCAGTGTTTCCAAAGCCGTATTTAGTCTAAAGTAAGAGTGCTTGAAGGCAGGGTTAGTTAAAAGCAGACTGGTGGAACCGTCCACAATGACATGACAGTGTTTATTTGCTGTGACAAATGTTTGTAGAATAGCATAGATCTTTAAGACCATATACACCAAGTTGATGATTTTATAAATTGCTATTTTTCTTTCTTTTGTATGTATTTTGTATTATGTGCCTATTCCCATTGGCTCAGATAAAGCAACTAAGCACACAAAAAATTGTTTAAATGTTTGTTTTGGACTTCGGGTATAGACCTCTTACGTCCCTGCAGATGGATCTGAAACTTTGACTAGGCCACTATAACCCATGTACCCTATAAACATGAAGGATTTTTCATCTGACCAAAGAAAATGTTTTTTTTTTCTAAAGTGTGCTGATTACAAAAAACATATTTGAAATGATTTGAAACAAAAATAATGCAAAATTTAGATTAAAGTCTGAGATGGTAAGAAAATGTAAACAAAATGTTTTACATATGTGAACAGTTTTGGAAAGCACTTCACACAGGTGGACATGTATTGTTCTAATTATATTCCTACATTTCTTCTTCCCCAAAAAAGCAACAGAAAAATCTAATTAAAGCTCAGAAGACTGAATTTTAATGATCCATTTAGTGATAAGATCCACTAGTTAGTAGACAGAAAACCTAGTAAACTCACAGTTGTTGATAGGTGTGATAAGGCCTTTATATGAAGTAGTTCTTCATAAATGATCTCCAAGTCATCCGGTGATCTTTCAGAAGGTCTGAAAATTAGGAAGTAGAATAAATAACCAAAAATCTATTTCACTGATTTGCTTTTCTGTAGTTATGATGTTAGAGCCCTACGGTTTCCTTAAGATCATCCTCATAAGAGCATCTGGTCCAATCTGTGAGAGGAAGAGCAGAGTGTCCTGCAGCTCCCCCTCGCTCTCCCTCATGTCATCATCACTGGGTATCAAAGCATCCTCCTGCTCATCGTCCAGGAAGCGGTAGAACAGGTACTTGTCCTGGAAGCTTGTCTCTCCGTCCACTGTGAAACATAAAAGCAGGTGGGACTCCCAAAAGCTGCTGTGATTGTGTCACATGTTCAGGCAGATGTCACACAGGGTCTAACCATGGTTAAGGACACCTTCCTCCAGCAGCACCTGCCACATGCCCACAGCCTGGAGGCGGGAGTGGACACAAGAGCTCTGCAGCATCTGCCAGTCGACCAGCTCTGTCCCGACACAGCATTGCCTGGAGAAAATTAATACAGAGGCTCAGAAATTATAGAATTGTCTATGTCCTTTATTGTCTTTAAATTTGGGTAATTCCTTTTATTTGACTGTCTGACCACGATTTACTTAAGATTTTCTTGCTCCTTAAAAAAATGAAATCAATATGTTTTTATCAAACTCAGGTGGAAAAAAAACAAATAAGGGTTAGTTTTAATTAAGGTTAAAACAAATCTAATATGTTAATCACAAGCTTGTATTATCATTATCTTTGTCTCAACAATGTCTAATAGAAAATAATTATTCTGTAGAAATGTTTTCATCTACTTTATTGATCTCACACTGGAGAAATTTACCTCTGCATTTAACCCATCCCCTTGAGGAGCAGTGGGCTGCCACTGTGGTGCGCCTGGGCCAACACCATAATTGTATGCTTAGAGTCAGAGAGATATTTGAAACAATAGTTTTAAAGATCACTTCAACTGATTGGAGCTGGACAACCAATACCTGATTATAAGCGTTAGGGTAGAGGATGTTTGAGTTTGCTGGTACCTGTCTCCAGGTGAAGAGGAAAAACCCTGGAAAGGTCTTTAATCTATCTGAGGAACAACTCTTTAATGGAAATGCATAAACTGATGGTTATATGTAACATATAAAAATAACAGAGTGAGTACTCTCTCCACAAAGATAATATAAATACACCACATGCAGCTTAACATGCCAAATTAGCATGTTAACTTGCATTGGAAACAGTTATTCCACTAGGATAATTAAAGAATAGCTGTCAAGACTTAATACATAAATGTATCTTAAAGATAAAAAAATGGGTCCAATATTTTCATTTTTACAAATTATCATTAAAACATTTGCACCTTTTGCATTTTGCATCCTTCTATCCACACCTGCTCCCAATTGGTTTATTACCCCAGGCTTTGTTCTGTTTGACATATATACTCCTCCTCTTCAGTTACGTTTGCTGGACTCTATTCATTATCACCTTAACCCATTTGTTCCCCTTTGTTCTGCTTCCTGTGTTCTTGTTCAGTTATTTTTGGATTTATGCTTCAGTTGCGACCACTGGTTATTAAATCTGCAAGAAACCACCTCAGCTTCCATGTAGGTCCTCTAAAAACCATAACAACATAGCAAATGTACTAAATCAATTACTGCTTTTTTTATTTTTCTGAATTTGAGTTGTGATGTGTTTTTGTGTGTATTAGTGTCTAAGCCAAGTGAACAAGAGTATTTCTAAATGCAGCTACTGTCTGATCTTAAAATCATTATTTTGCCTTCCCTTCAATCAACAGATGTGTAACTTTGGTCTGAAGTGATTTTTTTAGGGCCAAAGCACACTGAGAGGAAACAAAATGCGGATTCGCAAAGTTGTGGTTTTGACAGCTATATCATCTTATTGCAGTTAAACCCTTATCTGTGTATATACTGTATGTATCCCATGCACCTTTTTCTTTCTTTGGCACATTCTTCTTCTTTGACTATTTGAGCGAATGTAATGACGAAATTTCTCCACTGTCAGATCGATAAAGTCAATCAATAGGTAAGCCATACCTTGTGAGAAAAGTGAGTCAGATTTTCGTTTTTTCTAATTAAAATGTTGCATTCCGTTTTCACTGTGTACATTATAGAGAGGCTTGGATCACAATGGTTATTTTAGATCCCTGAATAGGTGGTCTCTGAGCTACTTAAACAGAATCTCAGAGTTAGAGAAACTAACTGACCTGTAGGTCTTCAGGTGGTACTTTCTGTCCCGGATCATGTGAGGCGCTCTGGAAAGGATGGCATTGCGGAGGACCTTCCCCGCTCGCAGGATCTTCTCAGAGGGAACCTGAACAGTTTAAGCACATCATCTTGTTTCATACTACAGAAATATTTCATGACTGAGCTCCATCACACAACAGGTGCCTGAGGTTTCTACCTGAGATGGGCTTTTATTCTGAAGTTTGGCTGGACTTTCATGAAAGGACTTCTGCAAAATAGAATTAAATAAGAAATATATTTTCAACTAATTTTTAAGAGGAGTCATGGTTTATGGATGAAACAAAAAACATAGTCAGGAAAATGCCACTTACATATGGGCTCCGCTCCAACTAGGGAACCTGCCTCTGTAGGCTGAGCAGCTAATGCGCATCTGAGAGCCCTCACTCTTAGAGCTTCCATGTCTACATTTACTAATTTTGTTGTAAGTTCTGGACAGCTCTTATTATTTTGTCTTACACTAAGGCCCAGGGATGATCTGTAGAATCCTGACATTTAAAACACTTTCTAGATGCCTCAGAAAGCAATGTAATTCATACATTTATAAAGCTGATTCAGGCTCTCATGTTTACTACATGTGTCTCTGTCAAGTTAAAATCGCATTTTCTTAAAAGCTGCATGAAAGCTATCACAGCTGTATCTGCTTTTTTCTATAACTCAACAGTCGTGTTGTGACTAGATTGCTTCTCTGAAACAAAACAGGCACCATAAATCTGTTGTGGTGCCACGTTATCAGGCAGGAAATGAGTGCGGGGGAAAGGTGGGACAGGAACTGTTGAGGATGGAGACAAAAACTCCAGTCACCTTGTTTATGTTGGGACTAAATTTAAAACCACTTTGCCATTTTTTATTTATATCTATTAACAGATGGAGATGTTTCTAAATAAAAATCATTCAAGCAAAACAATATGCATTATCTCAAAATTGTGAACTCTTTCGTTTGCATGATTCAAAACTACATGCACTAATTTAAGAAAAATAGCCAGACCTGGTAACTAATTACACTTGTTAATATATGTTAGTGTAGCAGCATATTCTAACATTGATACTTTCAGAACATTTCCACCTTTATATGGGGAAAAAAAGTTTTTTTTTTGTCTGAAAAATTCCACTTTAAGAAACAACCTTTTTTTTTTCCCTGACAAAAACAGTGATACCACACTTAGTGGCTCCCCTACTGTTGGTAATCTACTCCATGAGAAGTGCTGCATTATTCCAAAAGGACTACACTCTACATTTTCACGTAACACTTTACCTGGGGCGGACTAAGACATTTTAGGCCCCAAGCAAACTTTTGTAAAGGGGTCTCTAAGTCTGCCTCAATGACCCAATGTTAAATATTTTCTAGGGCTGCCACAGTTTTCTGATTATAAAAAGGCAACATTTTAATGTTGACCCTCCCCTGTCCTAAACACCTATAGAATCAGTGACATCAGCCTACAGAGTTCAATAACGGTTTTAATGTGTCTAGGGGGAGTTGTCAATCCAAAAGGAGGATGCTCGATACAAAGTGGATGATCTGCTTAAATCAGCAAAGCACTAAAGTGAAGGTGGGCATTCAGATCCTTCCAGTGGGTTGGGGGAGGTAAGAGGGTTTAAATATTCCTTTATCGCCACTATATACAATAATTCAATACAGGAAGAAATATTCACATTATCACATTTTGTTATTGTTTTATTCTGTTCTCTCTAGAGTTGAAATTATTTCTCTTAGACCTTCATTAGTAGTTTGAGTTCAGCACTATTCATGTTAATTAGTCTTCCTCCCTCAGTCTCCCTGGTTTTGTTGTCTCTCGGCTGCTCCACATTCTCCCCTGATTTACTTACCTGCACTCCAAACCATTCTCCTCCCTGCCCTCAGTACTTAAGCTCACTGACTGTCATTGTTCATTGCCTATATTTTTCCCCTCTCATTTTAAGAGCTGTTTACTGCATGTTAGCTTTCTCTATTTTGCTATAATTTTTAGGACCGTAAGCCTGCTGTCTGCAATTTACTCACTAACAAAGAGTAAACATGACAATATTTTTTGATTCAAGCTGCTTTAATAAAATGTTCTGTTTACTGTAGTGACTACAAGTGATGAAGGAACAGTAACACAGTAACACAGTTCTGCTAGCATAATAAGCACCTTGTTTGGATGGCTGGACATTGAAACAAATGAACTGTTGCTTATGTTCTCCTTCTCTGGCATTCCTAATGGAAATAAGAGAAACATGCTGTTAAACACAGAATAGAAAAGTGAGATAAAAATCTACCTAGTAGATAGTCCAACAAAGAGGACAATTTATAAAAATAAATTAGATAACATGTTAATGGAGATATTCATGTTTTCTGCTAAAAAAAAAATGTTTACTCTGCTTTCCAAGTGATTTGTTTTGTCCGGCACATCACTCACTCTTCGACTGAATTTAAATCGAATTGAATTTTACAATAATAAATCCTATTGCCACAGGATTTCAAACATGTCATCATATAGTTATATTTAATACTGCAGCACGTAATCTTCATATTCATCAGAAACCATAAAAGAAAAAAATGTGGCCTGAATATGCGTCAAAAACAAACTGCAAGAAACCAAAGTTGCAGAAGCAGATTGAGATTGTTTTGTTTTTACAATCATGTGAGAAAGAGAAAAACGTATGTTTTTGCCTTAAGTCCATTTCTTTATAAACAGGTTATTTGTTTAGGAGTGTTAGCGTCTTGTGAGTTTCTTCAGGATAAGTATGTACTGCAAAGTAAATAGGTCAATGCAAACAGCTACATAAATCTTCTCCAACTGCCATAAATTAGTATTTCATTATCAGTATTGTAACTTGTATTGAACTGAATAAAATGTAGCTGTATCTGAAACGCTACTTAAATTTAATGGATTGATTTTAACTGAATCAGGATTAAAATGGATTTGTTTTTTTTCTGTAAAGGAGGATGTGATTACATTTGTTGTGAATTTGTTCTATATAAATAAACTTAATATTATTTTTTCAACACAAAAGTTATACATTTTTGAATTAGCAGAGTGAAAGTTGTGAGTTACATGTCTTGTAAATTTATATGGCAGAAGCCTCTGGCCTCCCTTGGTGCTGCCACTGCAGGTATGTGCATATTTTTATGAAAACCAAGTGTAGTCTTCATGAGAATAGAGGATGTAGAGAAACTGAAAAAAAAACTTTTAGAATTGAAACCTTTATTAGTAATACTGAACTAAAGTTACAATACTGAGATGTCTGGTAAAGTTGATCTACTCCACAGAAAAATAGATGGTTTTGCACAGAAACCTAAAGAGATGAAAACATATTAATGCCAGCAGGTTTGGTGGACTCTAAGTAAAATGTGATGTTGACACAATGACATTTACTGTTCTCTATTTGAATGCAGTGTAATATGTCTTGTTTTTTGTTTTGTTTTAGCTGAGAACAAGTTTGTGTTTTACATGATGATAAAAGTAGAAAAAAAAAAAAGTGTCACAACCTGGGGCTGTCAGGTTTCTGTTTCTGTTATGTTTTTCTTTTGAGTATCCAGTTTTGCTTTGCTCATTGTTTTCTAGTTTTAGTGGGTTAATTCTTAGTTTATTGTGTTCTTTGGTTGTTTTCTCAGTTAATACTTCGTCTCTCTGAGCCTTCCACGTTGAGTTTTATTCCCTGATGTCTCCATGGTTTTCTGGTTTGTTTTCTTCTTATTTTTTCATGTTTTAAATTTTTGATTTTTTTGACTCCGTTTCATGTTTGTTTTTTTGGACTTTGTTTTAATTTTGGATTCTTGGTTGCCTGTTTGTTTGGACTTTGCTTTTTCAGTTTCCCCTTCATTAAACCAACCAAAAATTCACCTCTGCCTGCCTGCCTCTGCTTTTGGGTCCTCAACCCTCAAACAAATCCTGACAGGGGCGTTGATATTTACATTTAATTGTGACAACCCAGATTTGAATCATCTTTGAATTCATTTGGGACTTATGAATAGCTCAGTCCTTTTGTTTTTTTGGGTTATCCATAAATCTAAGTGGCATTGCTTCATGCTTTAAATTGTATAGCAAAATTTGTTTAAAACAAATAATTGCTTTGGTTTTAATAGTCATAAATTAATTAATAAAAACATGGTTTTGCTGCATGAATCAAATCCCATAGGAACAGGACTTTGTGATTTTTAAAAATGAGTAAGAGCCATCAAGGCTGTTGAATATTAAAAAACAGAGAAATGTTTTTCACAAAACCTTAACTTTAAGGTGTTAGAGATTAAAGGGATATATTCTGAAATTGTTAAAAGTGTGTCAGTCGTTTATGAACTCCTTTAGAAGAAAAAGCTGAGCAGTTTCCAGTTTATCCACTGTCAGTAAACAGTTTTTTTAATTTCCTCCCATGAAACTGCAGCCCATCATTTTTATGCTACATGACTTAATATTAGGTTATAGCTATTCACAAAGCATATATTGGGTTAACTCAAAGCAGAAAACCATGTTTCATCTTTCAAAATGTCAGACAATAGGATTGGGGGAGGGGTGGGGGTCACCTATAGTTGGGTAAACAAAGAGAATACAATATTCTTTTTTTGTTTTTGCTTAAATTTCTTGCATAAACCCTTAAGCATAATCTGCTTCAGATCTACTTTGGCTTTGTTCCTTTCAATAAATCTCAATAACTGAAAACACAAGTTCTATTCAAAGCAATTAATCAATCTAAATGCCTGAGTGTCACTGCATGCTCTTCTTCTACACGGAGGATGGGGATGTGGCATCAACAAATCTGTAGTAGTATGCTCATTTGATTATGTTTTAAACCTAAAAGTAAGAGGAGATCTTAAATCCTAAGGGTTCTTTCACCTCACATTTAACCACAGAGGTCTCCCAAATGGGAAAGATTGGCTTCTTGCTTTTAAAGCCAGATTTTAACAAAATATTTGGAGCAACATGGATTTCTATGGTGTTGAATGAGCAACACAGAGTAAACATCCACAATGTGAATAAATAGGTGGGAGAAGAGGGAGATTTTAAAAAAGCTGGAATCTGCTTTCATTGACTTCATTATAAATAACGATGAGAAAATATAACTTTCTGTTTGAATAAAAAGAGAAATAAGCGAGTCAAAAAACAATAAAAAAAAATATTTAACTCCATTTTAAATCAGATATTACTTTCTCATTCTTATGAAATTTTTGAATAGTAGCTGATTAAAAACTAGGGTTTTGCAATTTTTTCACAAATCAAATTTGCAATTTATCTTTTTTATTGTTCCATTTTCCTCTGTACAAACTACAAGGATAGACATGTTTTTTTTATTGCTTTAAATGCCCTTTTGTCCATATTACTTATGGGTTGAATAACTGCTTACATTTAGCTCACAAGTATTGACATGCTCGCTTCAGGATCTCTCTTTTCCCTTCCACCTAGAGGCCTGGTAGTAACAACAGTAAGCTTTTTTGTGGATGTCCAACACAAAATTTCTCCAAAAAATATAAATCAAGGTTGTTCAGTTGCAACATGAGGAAACTTGAAAAGCTTCAAGGATCTAAACAGTTTAGCAAGGAACTGTAGCTGATGTTAAACCCATGCTAAAACCTTTACCATGACATTTTGATTCTACATGCTGGGTTAACACAATATAGTAAGTACATATTCCTAGGAACTTGTGTGGCGTGTATTGTTAAACAGCTGACCCTATCCACATCCAGTGGGATATAAATGCAGCTGAAAATACACAAAGAAAGAGCTGTGTTGCTCAGAGATGTACATTGTCTTTACATTTAGTGAAAAAAGACACTATAGAAACAACATAAAACCTGAAAAATGCTTGAAAAAAACACAAAGAACACCCCAGAAGTACTTACTGTCAGATCCACTGCTCTCCATCACTCCATAGGGTGGAACAAGTAGTCCAGCCATGCAGTGACGATATTTCTACAAAACCAAGCCACAAATATATAGTTCAAATTTTCATACTTAGTTTAAAGTTGTCAGTGCCAGTATAAAAAAAGGTATGGTTTGGATCAAAAACTGTGTACTGTACATATCTAAGGTACAGTTGGAACAGATATTGACATACATTGTAAAAAGAAACATAACCATTAACCTCGAAAAGCACAAACATTCAGTTTATCTATAATCAGGTCAATGATATGGTGGTGCACTATTATAGCGCTAAAAAAGCTTAACTTGAGGCAAAGAAACTCCTATAATTTTACCACTCTAAATGAACTGTACTGTCTTTACTGCAACAGTCCCAGTGTGTGCTCTGTTGATAAGCATGGAAGATCATGCAAAGTTGAAGTTTAATGTAAATCCACCCCAATGTAGTGGGGTGGTTCTGAATGAGCTTCTTGGTTGTGCTGATGTCTCTTGTATACAACTTAGGGAACAACTAGAATGATTACTGGACCTCCTGTGGGAAACATAAATCTTTAGTGTTATTTGTATACTAAATTTTAGTAACAAGATGATTCAAAGTACTGTATGTTAACAGAACATGAGAGGAGAAAAACAAAGAAATGTAGCTTTCATGTAAAATATTTCAATTAATTCCTTTGTAGGACATAATAAACAAAATTTTTATCATCAAACAACCAAAACTGTGAGCTAAAATGTGATGATATTTTACATAATGACAAAAAAACCTATATAGTACATCATACAAACTTTAAATGACTAATTATCCCCTTTTTTTCCCCTGCTAAACTGTATGAATAGATGACCAATAAACCTTTGTACATTTCCCAGACATTAGAAAATTTACTGCATCCTTTTTGAAACCCTCGATTTGTGTCACAAACTACCTGTTTGGGACCCTCCTCGGATTGAAAAGAAGTTACTGCACAAGATTTTTGCTGTTGGTTTAGCATGTCATGTGATGTAATCTAGGAAAACAACAGCAGCTCTACCCAGGACAGTTGCAGTTTTCTTAGCCACTGACAATAAATTAAATGATTTTGTTATAACAGAAAATTAAAATAGATCATGGTTGTATGGAAGCGTATTGCACTCACCAAAGAAAAAAAAATCAGACAGCTTATCTCATAATTACGAGACAAGATCTTGTAATTGCGATTTAATCTTGTCTATATATTCGGTTATGATTACTTGAGCCAGTAATGAAGCATCTCCCAGAAAACTGGTCATCATGATTACTTCTTAAAAATATCTGCATCTGTTCCACTGAACAGGTCTCTGTGCCCACGTCTGTCCTGATACGCATTGGAGCTCCACACCTGTCTTTCACTTCATCAATAAAGTACCCAGCTATAATCCT
This sequence comes from Cyprinodon variegatus, assembly GCF_000732505.1. Lineage (NCBI taxonomy): Eukaryota > Metazoa > Chordata > Actinopteri > Cyprinodontiformes > Cyprinodontidae > Cyprinodon > Cyprinodon variegatus. The sequence continues at coordinate 765,805 of NW_015150585.1, forward strand.
GGGATCACTACTTGTGGAGTAAGCATGCAGCCTTATGAACATACATGAAAATCCATCAACAGCTCCATTAATACAGATTCCGTATAGTTTTATTTTTTCATATGAATCGACATGCCACATAAAGTTGGGACCTTGTCGTTTTAAATTATTCTAAAGCCTCAGCTGAACTAGTTCTTTGGGACAACACTAAGCAAGCTGGAATGCATTTCAGATGCATTCATTTAAAGCCATAAATCATCCCATGCTGGTTTAATTGCTCCTGCAGGAACAGTGCGACTTCCAGCAAGTCAGAGTAGAGTGGACTTTTTAGCCTAAACAATTCTAAGGACTTATTGCGCAATGCTGACAAACTAAAACTGATTCCATCCACATTGAGGAAACTCAATATTTCCCAGTGTCGCATACCTAAAAGGAAGTAAAAGCATATAAAATCCGACAACCCACTCATTGTTCACGTTTCACATAGCGTAGCTCGGCAATGAATGAATGATTTCCTAAATATCACATATTATCTAATAAGATCTCATCAGATCTTATCTCGTAATTATGAGATAAGATCCCATAATATTGAGATCAGGATCTCATAATTACGACATTGGTATCTCTTATAATTGTGAGATACCAATGTCGTAATCATGAGATCCTGATCTCAATATCATGGGATCTTATCTCATTATTACGAGATAAGATCTAATGAGATCTTATCTCGTTATTATGAGAAACGATTTCATAATTATGAGATAAAATCTCATAATTGCGAGATACCGATCTCGTAATTATGAGATAAGCTGTCTGATCTTTTTTCTTTGGTGAATGCAATATGCTTCTGTATGGTTTTCTCACTTTCAAAGAGAAAAAAAGTAAATGCATTCAAATCGGATTAAAACAAATCCATATCATTCGTCCGGTCTAGCCTGATATAAAAAGCTATTGGAAAAAGAAAAACATTAGTTTTGAGGAGAAAAACTATTAAAACATAGACAATGCTATGATGTCTGGTCTTAAATATTGATTTGGCATACTAATATTACAAGCATCATTCATGTGCATTTTCATTGCATAATGACGTAAGATGGAGGGCTTTCTGGATTCAGCACAGCAGTCTGGAGCTACTTTTTCACAAGGATAGTAGTCTGATTGCTGGCCCTGTGAAAGGTGAAGGGAATGGGATAGGAATTAGGAAGAGGATGCAGAAGCTATAATTTGAAGTACAGTATTAGGATTTGAGCCATGTATAATCAGGGACATGTAGAGAAAACTATTAAATGCAGGTGAGTTTATCAGGAGAAAATGTGACGCAGCTGGTAAAAAAGGAGCACAGGAAGACAGGATGGAGGACTGATCACACACACGTAACGTAACACCTTGAAGAAAATAAACTGACAAAAATATAAGAACACAAAATAGCGACAAAGGAAAAACCCAAAAACCAAGACCATTACACATTAACTACAGTTCTCTGTGATATTACCAGCAGTTAGAGAGGTCATCATGGGGCAGGTTCAGCACAGAGCAGCAAGGATTCAGAAGTCATCCTTGAAACACCCATCACTCCAACAAATCCAATAAAATGAGCAGCTACCTCAATCAATAAAACACATGCACTCCTTATTTTTATGCGTAAGCTTGTGTGTCACATTAAAAAATAAGGTTTTGTCAGCAAGCTGTCTGATACATGTAATTTTACAATGTTATTTTTGTATTATGAGAGTGCCTTGCTTTCCCATTTGTTCTTTTTTCAGCACTTTAGCGAGGTACCCACAGACTGCCACTTACAGCTATATACTATCATGTACTATTGAACAAAACCAGTGGAGACATTTTATTAAGTTTTATTAAGTAAACACTCAGAGGTAAGCTCCTTTGTTGTTTTTACTTATATTATTCTCTTATTTTATTCTCTCTTTAAGTTTATCATTAGTTTGGTCTCCACCATTCGGCTATACTCTATCAGAAAAAGGACTTCCCCCTCTCTGTCAAACAAAAAAATATTTTTCTTTGTAAAAATAAATTGACAAGCAGAATTTAAAACCTCTTTTCCACACGTGAAAAGTAATGTTGAGTTTTATTTCAGACAGAAATTATTCAGCAACGTCTGCCTTACTGTGCCCAGCAGCAAGGTGTTATATAACAGGCGCAATAAATAATCGTTCTGCACCAGTGCATTCATGCAAATGCCATGTTTTCGTTTACAACGCTGATTCAACAGAAGGTCAACCCTTATGCAGCCAATGAGCCAAAAGCAAATTCCTCATTTCATCCTTTAATTAAAGATTATCGTTAATAAATCCAAAGACATTTCATTTTATCGAAACTAGGACTAAATTAAAGGTCAGTGTCTCATCCTGGAATAAAACCCTACAAATTTACAACTCTGCTTTATGTTTTCTAATATATTAACATTTTGTAAGAATTCTTATTTATTTTAGAAAATATATCCAATTTGTTTGGTTAGTAACTTCAGTATAAAATCCAGTATCCAGTCTTTTCTAACATATACTTGACAACTCAAAATCGATTGGGGTAAATGGCACAGACTGATCTGTGCTGCAGAAACTAATGTTGAGTCAATATAAAGCAGACTGAGAGCCTATTAGCGCAAAGCTAATAATCTTTATCTTTCTATCTGCTGGTCAATAGAGACTGAAGGAAAATCTAAACCTAGGATTTCTTTGTCCTGAGAGGTCATGCTTTAAATTCAATTCTGTGCTCTGAAATCAGTTAATCTCTTTAAGGTGCCTTAAGGGAAACGAAACCTTAAATAAACGGATAACCTCTGCTTTTTTAAATGACCTACTCATCAAATATAAAGATTCATGTCACAGTCAATAAAGGTTTTAAAAATGTGTACAACTGAGTGGTTTGAACAAGCAACATATTTAATTAGATAAATCTAATCAATGCAAATACACTGGATCCATAAGAGTCCATATAGCAGTCATATCAATCTTTCTTTGACAATTAAAGGATTAGGATTAACTAAAAGCACTTAAACTCTGACACATATGAACAAACGAACCAAGCCTCTCTGAGCCACAAAGCTGCTTTCCCACAGGGACAGGCTCCAGTGTGCAGAGTGGGAGGGTTGATTTAAGGAAGGATTAGGACCACTATCAGGTGAGCTTAAAAACACTTGCTCTGTTGGGAAAAATGTTTTATGCAACCACATTTAGTCATATTTTAACTCTTTCAGCTTGTTAAACTAACTTAGCACGACACAGAAATTAGCAGGTACTAATGGAAACATGATATCCAAGCCAACGTTTGGCAAACGTGACAAAGTATATTAACACCAGTAATTGTTACATTAGGAATCAGCAGTGATTATCCAGTGTTTTTGAAACACACAGTTTAATCTACTTAGCTAAAACCAAACAGGATAGCTACAACACCTGCTGAAATAAGAAATCAATAAACAGAGCTTATTACAGCATTAAATAAGCTCAACAAGTTAAAAAAATTAAAAACCTTATCCAGGCCTAAATATTATTATTTAAGAACAAATAGAACTTTAGCTAATCATATTTATGTCTACAGTATGCATCATAAAGTGAACTTGGGTTATGTATCAGGACGATGGTCCAAACTACAATCAAAAAATCTTAATATTTCAAAAAAGGTTAAATAAAAATTGTCATGATTTAACTAAAGATCAGACCCAAATGCAGAGAAACCATTACAGAGAGACCAGGGAAAAAGTTTAACAGGTTTATTGAGAAGCTTGTGGCGATTCCAGTGTTGCTCTGAACACTGCTCAACCGGAACTGTAAGGTGAGGGGAAGACACTGCGGTTAGTTCAGGTTCAGGGGGAAAATTGAATCACGAAATTGAAGAGGAGAAAAGGTTTGCACACTCACGTTTCCAGAAAGGTGGTTGACTCTTTGACTCCAGTCAGTGTGGGGTGTTCCAGTGTTTGTCTCATTCAGTGAAGGGCGGACAGGGTTTACCCAGAATGCGGTTGTTTGTAGGAGAACGGAGACACTGACTGCCACTCAGATTTCCTGCTGTACTTGAACGGACTGTGGTGCACATGAATCCCTTGCTCAGTGTGAAACTCAAACAATCCCTTGGAGAAAAGTGGATCCAAATCTCCAGTTTGAATCCCCAGCTCAGTTTGAGGCTCAGGTGATCATTCCAGGGAGAGAAGGTCAGAAAAGTCCAGTTTGCAGGATGACTTCCCATAACTGGCAAACACTCTTGCGCCAAGGTAGTGGCAGTCAGCAGCTTAAGAGCACTCCGTCAATGAGGTAACCCTTTGCAGGTGTGTGAGGAGGTGAATCAGGACCAGGCGCCGCCTGGTGGAGGAAGGAAGACAAACACACAAAACACAAACCACACAGACAGGAGTCCTAACAAAAATTTTCAATATGCTATGTTATAGTCCAAACTCAAATTTGCAACATTCCTGTTTGGTATGAGAGATTGCTGATGGGTCAAAGACAAAATGTAAGCGATTGTACACAGTTGCAGGATGCTCATCCAGGAGGAGTGAATGCTGCTAGTGTCAGTGTCATCATTTGGGTTGGATTAAATTGACTGAAAAATGAAAGTGCTCAACGTGCTATGTCAATCTTCCAACCTTAATTCACTTTAGATCCTTTGGCACAAACCTTAAATGCCACTCATGCTCAAAATTCATCTATTGGTGCACAATTAAATGTTGTTTGCCAGTTAGAGCCCATTTCAGGCCAGTGTGGGCTGCCTACTGAGCCGAGATATGGGCTTTATTTTTTGGCAAACTGCAGCTCTTAACTAAGGCTAGTCAGTCAGTCAGCCCTGAATTTAAATCAAAAAAGAAAAAATGTGGCAATAGAGAGATGCTGAAATTACAGAATTTGGAGCAGAAATGTCTGCAAACACAAAACTTGGTGCAAATATATAAATGACACTAAAACAAACACACAAAACATGTAAAGGAAAAATGCTGCAAGTAGCAAAACAAACGCCAGCTAGGGAAAGATGCAAACTAGCGCTGCAAAGCCGAAGTGCTCCAGACCACTACAAGGAGACTATCATTAAATCATATGCTTAAGGACTATATTTATTTCAAAAGCATAGAGCGTATAACAGTCAGAGAATATTTGAAAAGAAGAAAGTGTTCCTTTTTATCTCCTCAAGGAAAATTTAATCCGAAAAAGAGACAAGAGATAAATTCTCTGAACATCCAAGGAAAACAAACCTTTCCTTTCTTAATAAAGCAGTGTAGGAGGAGCAGAACTCCCATTCTTGTTATCACTGTTGTCAAACCCAAACCTTTTCACCCAGGAGTAACTACAGATAAACAAGCAGAAGAACATAATATTGCTAATTAGTTAATTGTTAATTGTTGTTGTCTTTTAGAAATATAGCAAAGAGAATACAGTAACTGCTGTGGTCAAAGCATTACTTCCATGCATGACAGCAAAGCTAGGTGCTACAGAAGGTAAGAACAAAGACACCTTTACATTTCTATAAGTCATTACCTTAAAGTTTGTGGGATTGTTTATTAACGTTTTCTAGATTTTTGTCAGTCCAACAATTATTGTACTAAATGGGTTTCAGTAGTTTTTTAAAGTAGAAGCAGAATTTCCCCACTATATAAATATTATGGCTGCAACAAGGGCTGTTGCTTTTTTTTTTGATTAATAATTGTATACAGCCTGAAGAAGACTTTTTGCTAAATTAAACCAGGCGAAAGTAAAACTTTTCCACTTGAAGAGTTCTGGATAGAGCATATTGACAGATGAAAAATATTTTAAAGATCTTAAATATATATAAATATTTTCATATTTTTTATACAAATTTGGTATAGCTGCTGCTTTAAGTGGGTTGCTCTGTCAGCTAAAGACATGTTTTACAGACTTTACACTCCAGTTAACGACTAACCAATTACTAAATTAGTTGAAGATTTTTTCAATAATCGATTAATCACAATTAATCTGATTAATTCTTTCAGCCTTAATAAATATACAAATAAATTATTCAGTTTATTATAAATAATCTTAGTCATCCATCTCACTCCTTGTCAAACCTTCCTTATTACTGTTTTTATTACTGTTTTTCACAGTGGCACTTTAAAAATGTTAAATTATCTAGAGCTTTTTTAATGACTAAATAAATCTGTCTAAGTCTAAACCGCAAGAGTAGTCCCACTACTACGCATTATGACTAGGTTATCACTATTCAAAAATATTTTTAAAATTTAAATGAAGAAAGAAAAAAAAAACATTGCTTTTTTTGTATTTCCTGTCACATTCTTAAGTTAGTGATCAAATGTAAACAAATGCTTAAAAGTACAACCTTAAATGTATTTTCTGACTGAGGCAGAAGGCGGATCATGCCATCCTCATCCTCAGCTGTAAGTTGCTTGACCTCAGGACTTTTTCCTCCCAAAAAAACATAAACTTGGGAAGGCATGTACTTACATCAGTGAGATGCTGTAGGTCACTTGACTTAAGAGAACTCTTTCAGCATATTGAAGCCCACTGCCATGGTTGACAGTAATGCTGCTGTGTTTTCAGTGGCCTCTACTTGTTGACTAGATGTTGCTTATCTGAGGTTTAAGTAAGGCAGATCTTTAAAATGAGTAATGAAGTTCTCATAATATACACACAATGTGATACATTTGTGTGCAATATGAGCCAATTTTTATGAAAGAAAAATGTTAGGTGTTGTAATACATTGGTTAAAACATTTTGCTAAATAGATTCAGTTTTCTTCAAAAAACCCTTGGATGTCTTTAACAGACAATATGCTTTTATAAGTAAACAGCTAAGTTTTAGCTTGGCTTTAAATTAAGCTGTCAGCCCAACAGTTCATTCTCAGTTCAAGCGCCTCCCCGGTCTTTCATGCTTGAGTACGTACACCGCAAGAATCACTGTGCATAAATGCACGCCTAAATAATTTGCAGCAGATTACATAATCAGCACAGTGAGAACTGCTCTTAAAGTGTTCAGAGTATTTTGAAGCCTCAGAGTCTCACTTCAGAATATGTAGGGGGGTATATACTGTATGAGGTTAGGTCTATGAATTATTCCTCACATTTCTGACAGGAAGTAAGATAAATGTGCATTTTAAAACTTAAGGGAATGGGAGTAAATTTTTTTTGCATTTCAACAGTTTATTTTCTACATCTTCTGCAAGTTACATTAAACATTACTTTAGATATACATTTTTTCTTATAAAATAAAGAATTTCTTGTGTAACAAATGTATTTTTTTTTTTAGTTTAGTTAAATTTACCTGGAGATGTTATGAGTGGTATTCTGTGTTGCTTGTTGTTGCTAAATGTCTGCAGGGTCATCCAGATTCTTTTAATCCAGGCGTTACAGAAAGCTCCAAGCAGGTACATTCAGTTTTCAGACTGTGCATGTCAGGGACCCAACATTATCCAGCTGTGCCTTCTAGGATCTCTGGGAGCAGTAAGAGCAGAGCTTCAGTAGTGATAGCTGAGCAGAACAGTGGTCAGCTGCTGACTTCTCCTCAACAGCAGATGTTGGGGGATTATTCATCTCCAGTCACTGAGCACACAGCAGAGTATGCTCAATTTCTTCTCCATCCCTCAGTTTGCTACAAGTACAACCTAATCTCTACACACAACACAAGGAAACTCCTCATGTTGCCAGACTTCAGTGGATACTCAGCAGGAAAATTACTCTAGATTTATGTTTCAAAAGAGTAGATCAAAATCTAATAAGGATTCTGCATGTGTGTTCTAAGATGCTTTCAATCAAAACTTACTGAGCAATAGGATTTTTTTTTACGGGGAATGGTCGAAGAATACGCTGCCAGATGTTCCAAGCTGGTAGACACAAAAGATCTGCAGCTGTACATGCAGCACATTGTCATTCTGCAAAGTATCGACTCAGATCGCAAATCCACACCACTTTCTATCCGTTGCATAGTCACCTTGAATTAAAACCTAGCCGATGGTTGTTTTCCCAATGCAAACATGATTAATAGCTTAACTAGGTTAGATTAGGTTAGGAGGTTAAGTTAACTGTTGACTTGAAATTGTGAGTATTTTTTTTCTGTGTTGGCTTGTGGTGAAGTGGGAAACTAAAATCTAAATATTTTTGCATACAGATACAATGGAAACAGATTATGTTGGAAGACCAAGGATCAACACAGAGAACAGAAAAGCTCCTTTACCAACAGCAGCCAGAAAAACAAAGGTTTGGGTCTTTATTTGAATCAGTCATCATATCACATTTGTTGTTTCCTCTTACATTGTGTATTTTAAATATATCTGTAAGTATATATTCTACACAGTTACATTTTATTCCCTAACCTAAATATAATTCATTTTTCAAACAATTTAAATCTTAAAAGCAAAGATTGCTTCATCTTTTCAAGGATGAAGAGCCCCTCTTCCTCCATTAAAGAGATTTCATCCCAGCGCTGCTTGTCCTGAGTCCGTTACATCATCAGTGACCCCTCACATCCCCACCATGGACTATTCTAGTCATTCCAGTCAGGACTCTGCATCACATTTGTAAACATCATATTTGCACTACCAACATGGCTATAATCCGTCTAAATAGAGCAAAACTCAATGTTCTACTGCTTTTTGCAACATACAGTATTTGTTTATTGCACTGCACCAAACCTTTTAATTTCAATTCCTTTTGCACCATGACTTTAAACTGTTTCTTACCTTTTCTCCTACACTGTTTACATTCTGATCGCTGCTGTAAGCTGCTCATTCACGGTTGAAAGCTGTGTGCATTGTAATTTTGTTTTGTATACACTGTGTGTACACAAAATTGCAATAAAGTGTGTCTAACATGTGTAAGATTGTTTATATTTTTGACCATGTGTTTATCATAGCCACAGGACAGCCACTAATCAAATAAATTACTTACAGCATAAATGAAAGTGATATTTCACTGTTGTAATGTTAGTTTACTGTTTTTCTGCTTTATTCATTTATGATTGTGGTATTTTTCTTCTTTCATATTTATGTCTACCTTTTTGGATTTTTTATCTGATGCTCTAAATTTATTGCTGGTCTGTATTGTGAGGCTGAAACAGGTTTATATTAGAGTAATTGGGTCTACTAAGATAACTTGAATAAATAAAAATATATGATAGAAAAGTTTTTTTTAAAACTTTATTGGGGAATATTGTGGTTCCTCATAGTACATAGTAATATGCTAACAATTTATTTAAATTATTGATTACTAAGAAAACTCAGGTTTTGAGGGGAAACCTGAGTTTCTCTTCAGTGTACATAAATTAA
>NW_015150585.1:776897-787114 GCF_000732505.1 Cyprinodon variegatus
TCAGATCTAATAACTTAAAGAAGCTAAACAAGCCGATAAAGAAAGTTGGCTGTATTCTAGGAACTTCTCTAGATCCTCAGGAGATGAATTTACAGAGAAGGGGTTTTCATAAATGGAGAAAGTTATGGATAACTATTAACATCTTCATCAGAAGACTGTTGGACAATGAGGGCCTTCAGTCAAACCATTAACATCACAAAACTTTGTTGAAGAAACCCTTACAACAGTTACAATGACATTTACTTTTCATTTGGGATCAATTAAGTGTTTTTCAGTCGAGATTAACTGAGTCTTAATAACATCACTAATAACCATATTGGAAGAGAGTGCAGTATCTATTACTATCAGGCATCTTCAGTTCATGTGAGAAATGTTCAGTCCTATAAATTATCATTTTGTTACATTATAGACTTATAAAATATAACCATGGAATTTGCAGATAACATCCTCTTGATAAGCCGTTTAAGAGAACAGGATAAGGGTGACTACTGAGAAGAGGTGCAACTGCTGACAGAGTGCTGCCCAGCCAGCAACCTGCTTCTTAACGCCACAAAGTCCAAAGAGGTCATTAGCAATTCACAATAGACTGAAGTGGAAAACACCCCACCCTGCATTAATCGAGATCAGACAGAGATGGGAGTTACCATCGTTAATGACCTCTTATGGTCTGGGAACATAAAGAGTGATGACAGCAAGGGCCTAGCAACGTCTACACTTCCTGCAAGTTCTAATAAAAAAGCAGAATAGAGCAGATGTTGCTTGGTTTCTACCACAGTGCCACTTACTTCACCTTGGTGTGGCATTGACTTTACAAAAAGGTGATGAATACATCACAAAAGATCAGCAGACAGGCCTCTGCCATCCCTGAAGGATTCCTCCCACCCAGTTTAGCACCTGTTCAGACCAGTGCCTAGTTGGTCCATTTAAGCTGTCAACTGTGACAACGACAATCTGGTAAAAGATGCTTTCTAGAGTTCCCTTTTTTTCTTCTTTTCAATTGACGTCTATTGAATTTTGTTTTTTTTCTAAGTATTTGCACCATTTATCAGTACAAAGTTTGCTATAATTGCATCCTAAACTTCTCCCATATGTCTCTAGAAGCTTGGGACTCCTATTTTGGAGTATTTTCTGCAGAACCTTTCAAGCAGTGTGAGACAGTATGAGTTCTAGTCTTGTGTCTGGCTCTGTCACACAAGGATGCTCACTGACTCTCAAAAACACCTCTTTTATATCTTGCCTGTGCTTTGTGTCGTTAAAGATGAATAACCACCATGGTTTGAGTTTCAGAGTGCTTTGGTCAGGCTTTTTAAGAATCTCTCTGTTTGGCTGCTTTCATATTTCCCAAGGTGCAGACAGGTTAAAATGGTGATGACTGCTGCTGCCACCATGCTTTTACACTGGGGATGGTGTCGGCCAGGTGTTGAGCAATGACAGTTTTCCTCAAGACATTACATTTTGAATTCAGCTCAAATAGCTTAATTCTGCTTCAGTCAGACTAGAAACTGTTATTGTTCCTGGTCTGGAAAACTCTACGTAGATAAGAGGTCTACAAATCCTGTTGCTAAAGAGCCACCATATTTCACAGCTGAATGAAATGGATGGTTAGCCTACCAGGCCTCTGCAGAACTTTACAAGATGTTAAGTCAAAGAACCCATCTAAGACCCTTACCAAATAACCTGTGGTTTCTTCCTAGATATAAGGCTCACTGTTAACTGTATGATGAGGAGAGATAAATTGTGTTCTGTAAGCTGAAATTAGGACAGGTAAGTTAATTTCATATATAGTTCATATGTAGATATATATTGTGTTTCATAAAATATGGCAAGAAAATTCAAAGAGCTGAATATGAGAAAAAGAAAAGTACATTACAGTGTCATAGAGGTAACAAACACGGTTAAAGAAAATAAAAGTGACAAAATCAAAAAATATATGAATAAAACTACTTATATTGAAATAAAGATTGATGTGTTATTTGGACTCCAGGAGGACTCCAGTCAAACTGCAGAGGCTGCTTAACTTTGATGTGTGGAAATGAGATGCACTTGAGCTCTGTTTTGAGTTGCACAAAGTGCAATAAAAGTGTGTGACTCTTACAAACGTTAACAAGATCAGATCAAGCAAAACAACCAATATCAGAATTTTTCATCTGAGATGTAACAAGAATGTTTAAAGGAAAATATCTAAAGGAATTTAGGTTTGTTAGAGCTAATTTCCATAAGAGGGTCAAAATTAAATTTTGGTACAAACTCTGTTTATATAACAGTAAATGTTTACATAAAAATGCAGGAAGAATGGTTAGTTGTTTTTTTTGTTGTTTTTTTTAAGTAGAGATATTCTTTAATATGAGATGGAATGTATGCGTTTGCATTATGATGTCGTATCTTCTGAATTAAAGAGAACAGAGAGTCTAACTTGATGTCTTAATGTTTGGAAACCAAGTTGGTGCACATGCTCAGCTTCCATGGATCGAACTGTTGCTGAACAAAATATACATTGTTCTGGGGAAATATTGAGTCACCCAAACAATGTCTTTTTATGCAGGATCCAACCCACTACAACAGGGCTTCATAGTGAAAGCTTAAGTCAGGCACATTTGTCCAGACATGTGACATGCTGACATGTTTTCTGCATTTTAGGAACATAAAAAAGCAACATAGTAGATATCAGATTGTCACTAGACAGGAACTAGAAGACATGTTTCTTTTAAAACAGCACCCAATTATTTCCTCTTTTCTAGAGCTCACAGACATCTGTATTAGATAATTTTTTAGAATATCACCACATACTTTTCTCTCTTCTCCCAACACAGCTAACTGACAGGCACCAACAAAACGTTTTCTCCAAGGCTTTGAACAAACTGCTGTAGGAGAATACCTACACACACACAAACACTACTACTATTTCCCAGTCCTCAACACTGCAAAAAAGAGATGCTGGGGAACAAAGGTCATTATATCCTGAAAGTACAATGACAACAAATATTCTTCAAGCTTAAACACATCCTACATTTACTTTGATCTAGATTTTGTGATAACCTTTGATTTAACTGTCGACCTAACTGTGTTTAGGGACTCACTTTATGGCTTTTTCATGATCTTGGGGGGATTTCCAGTCCTTGTATACTTAAGTCAGGAGCTGTGTCTGCAGTCTGGGTACAAAGTTCTCTGTCACCAGAGAAGGTTGCATATGGGGACTCTGGACTCTTATTTTCTTTTAGCCCATCATATAGTTCTGTGTGACTGTGTGCAATAAAGTGGTTCCAAGATTAGTATAAAATGGCTTGGTTGAAGGTCAGCTTATACAGGTCTGAGGCCATGATTCCTAACTTTAATAAGATGGTTTGCTACCTTTGGATCAGGGATTAGTTTCTGCCTCATTCAGAGAAGTCCACTTACTTCTGTTTGTTGTTCATGAGTAATACAACGATTTAGCAACCTAGACTGTGTTTGTTCCATTGCTCTAGGTTTTAGTTGTGAAGAGCAAGTTGAATGGCAACAGTCTACTTTTCTGATCAGTCTATTTGGTCACGACTAGTGTTCACCGATACCAGTATCGGACGGGGCCCCGAGCCAGCACTAAAATGGTGGTATTGGCAAGTACCAACAAATAGCGCACCGATACCAATTTGCGAGCCAAAAGTTTATTCAACTATTTTCACCCATTCCAGGTAGGCAATAAGAAGTTCTACTACATTCACTTTGTATAAGTCTTTTTCCTGCTTAGCAAAGGTAGGCAGCAGCTTGACAAAGCCATGATGGCAATTATTTTACATCCAAGTAGTATGCAGTTCTTCATATACACACACACACATATACATCAATTTCAAACAGATGGTATCCTCGGGTATCGGTATCAGGGCCAAAAAATGGCATTGGCCAAACACTAGTCACAACCCTGATGAAATCTAAATCATGAGCCAAAGGAGAAGATCCTGGATATGTGTCTTCAATTAGCTTTTCTTTAGGGTGGCTGGGCTCATCCTAAAGGGTAAACGCACCTCATGAGTATTGCTGTACATTCATTGTGTCTTCACTAAGTACTATATGCTTCATGCTGAAGAGTGTAAAAACTAAACCCTGAGCATCAGTTTAGAACTCTGCAGCATCAGTTTGGGTTTTCTGAAAGAAAGTAGTAAAGGATGCTTGAGTGGAGCTGACACCTGACAATTAATTTATTATTTATTTATTTTAACCTCATTAACCTTGTGCACTACCAAAAATGGAAAACTCAGACTTTTCCATTTCACAAAGATAGTTTCCTCAACCTCTGTTTCAGTCACCATAGTAACATTCTCCCCAGAGCTAACCTGGTCAGGAGCAGGTTTCGTTCAAAAAACTCAGTGTCCTCTGTCTCTGCTCTCTTTCGCGCCAATCACATTGCTTTATTTCCTGATTTAGTCAGATCTTTGCTTTAGTTTTGTGCACAAAAAAAAGAAAAAAAAACATTCCTTATGTCTGCTAGACACATTAGGTTTTAAAAACAAAGAATACATGTTGGTTGGACAAGGATCTAATTAAAGAATTATCCACATTATTCACAGAGAAATAACTGGTCTATTTAAAGGAAGAGGGTTCTACAACTCAGTTGACAGGATATATGACAGATTTATTTGTTTTGGTTTGTCTAATATGAGCTAGATGCAGATCATTTTATTTTTATGTACTTATATTTACAGTACATTAAGAACTACTGAAATTATTTTCAGATTACACATAAATAGACTAATCAATTCTGTGGCGGTAAAAGGAATAACATAATAGGGTTAGGATTAGGATTCACTCCGTAATAACATCCTACTGAGCGTACTGACACAGTCTGAAGCCATTCTATTGGACTGATAACTGCTAATTACAACCATTTATTGGGATGATAACATCCAAAGCGACCGCAAACCTCCACTTTTATTTTGTAAAAGAAGACAGAATCAACATGCAAGGAACCCCATGAGATGATGAACAGGTTCTATCTATTAGAACAAAGTTTTTAGACTTCATCTTATCCTGCTGCCAGAGGATTTCACCTAAATAGATATACTGATCCTCTACTATTCAGGAAATAAACCTGTAATGTTATCATGGTCACAACATGCTATGGTAAGCAACTTTGATATCAATTAGTTTTACTGAATATGTATTCCTGATACCTGAAAAAAAAAACATTCTTTGTCTAAATGACCATTTCAAACCAAATTATTTTCTTCACCTCTAGAATAAACATTATTGATGTCTAATTTCAAATATCCATAATCCATAATATTGTTACTGACCAGAGTTTGTGTTATTTTGACTATGAAGAAATGTATTTCAGATATAAATACATATTTAGTCAAACTGATAAATCTAAAAACAGCCACTTAAAATGTGTAAACATTTCTAGGTATATATAACTTATTTCTTACAAGTATGATTTTTTTTTATTTTTTTTTTTCTTTCTAAAATTCAGTTTCTGCTGCAAACATGCAATTTAGAAAATATGTTATTACAGTTCAGTCAAGGAATGGGATTCTGATTTTAGTGATCTATAAATGGAACAAGAGAGAGGAGAGTGCTTTTAATAAATGTAAAAATGTAGTAGACTTCATATAAACCTACGCATTACCCCACTTCTCTGCATTGAAATGTCTCATTTGAACTGCTCTAGCCTCGGATCAGGATCTATCCTGGGAACTTTCTTTGAGTAACTACAAAACAGACTTAAATCAAAGACAACATATTTTCTACAGCAGGTATAATCATGAAGAGCCAGGACTTGCAAATGCTTTGGGATCCCCCATAACGAACAGGAGAGTTGGTCACTTGGACCTGTTACCTGAGAAACCTGTTACCTGAGAAACAACAGGTAAGCAGAAGAGATTGGGTGGGTGCCCACTTTTGGTTCTTACTCCACCAACTAATCACGTATTTAAACCCAACATTTCATCTCTGTTTGATCAGACTCTTCTATGCAAATTTGCAATGTTCTCATCGTGCTGTTTTGTTTATTCATTATTACTAATTTCTTTCTGAATTAGCCTTCAAGAGCTTTTGCGAAACTAAAGATATAAAGATGTGCTTATGCATGAATCTGTACTATGCATGAAATTAGGATATTTATGTTCAATCAGCTGTACACTGTCCCTTTTTAAATAAAGTTTAGGATTATAATGTTGCTTAAATCATCAATTCATGACAATTGTTTTAAATCATGTCAATAAATAATTGCATGCATACATCTAAAATCAGATTTGATTTATCATCTGAAAATATTTTAAATATCTTACAAAGAAGACAAAAAGATGAAAGAAAACAGGCATCCTAATTTTAAGGAGGCAAATAAATTGTTAAATACCTAATTTACAGTTTAGATGGAAATAAAAAACTAAAGAAAATGACTAGAATATAACTAAACACCATTTTACCACAAAAGCAACAGCATCAGCTAACAACATAAGATAATTTAGCCATCGGATGGAAGAGCAGCAAAATCTCATTTGAGCCTAACCTTGGAGGAGAGGCCGCCTCAGGCGGAGTTGAAATATCTATCCTGGTAGTCGTTCAGAGTGATCTTCTGTATACGCACTGCAACAGTAAAGATCTCAGTCTGATGGCCACACTGACACACAGAGACCATAAACTAACTTACTTATGCCCTGTGGCCCCAAAGGAAAGGAAGGGGCTGGCTCTCTCAGGAAGCCTGCCTGTTATAGAGGGGGAGGTAAGAGTGGGGGGGTTTGGTCCTTCACACAGAATAACATCATCAACTGACCTAAAATCATTAGTTCAGGCTATGAATAGGATGACTGAAACATGGGCTGTCATACGTAAAACAGAAAGCATATTCTGTTCACTAAGCAAGGCTTTAGGGTAGGAGCTAATAGTCCTTTAATACCATTATATACTGTTAATGCACTTAGCCTATTTAAAAACACTGAATTGCTGCTAAACAGCCCATGGAGAAAAATATCTGCCTCTATACAACATTTCCACCTAGTGGTCAAAATATGGTATAAACACAAAGATCTCTGAAAAATTAATCAAACCCCTTAATGATCAGTTTTTCTGAATTCTCAGCATCAGTGGAGTTGCCTCTGATTTAAATCTGTTCTGTGATTGCCATGACCTGAATGACTGTGAATATACACAGGCACACACCCTTTCAACATTTTAACAGAGAGGAGTTAAAGGTTATAGAACAGCACTCCAAGCTTTGGACATCTCACAGAGCAGTGATCAATACTCTCAATAGAATTGAGAGTTTATGGCACATCTACAAACCTAGTAAGATGAGGCTGTCCATCTAAATTGGCATTTATAATTGAGACAACCAAATGGTCATCATAGCTCAGGGACAGGTGTGATAATCTACAACTCAGGTGTGAAAATCTGTCGATGGCGTAGCTGCTGAAGGAGGGCTCTCTTTTTCAGTTTTTTGTTTTGTTTTATGTTTTTTTTTTTTTTTTTTTATGGAAAATCAGCAAACAAAGAGCCAATGAGATGTTTGGTTTGTCTCCGCCCTAGGGTGCACAGAAAAATGGGGATACTAACAAAAGTAAAAGTTGTGAGAGCTGATTAGAAGATTGATGGGGCTCGATGGAGGGAAGTAATTGAAGAAAAACTATTAAAGGCTTTAAAATACATAATAATGGGAAGGTTCTAATTAATGAAAGGGGCAACTGCTGGCCTGCAGATTAGTATAAACTGCTAATTATTTTCCTGGATATGTCGCACTCCTGTGCTTTTTATCAATGGCTGCCTTGTTTCCCTGATGTACCTAATAACACAGACACTGTTATTCAGTTTGAACCAGGATTCTGGGTTTGGGTTCCTCCTCTTTACCTGACTGCTGACTGGATCTGCTTAAAATAAAGTCCAGTTAGGATAGCCACATTCTTGGTTGCAATTCCTCCTTCCCCCTGGCTCCTTGGTGTCTTTGCTCTGTGATACAAGGTCCTGATGATTTCTAACTTGTGCTTCAGTGGATCATGGAAGTCAAACTCCAATTACTGGTCTGAGTGAGTGGGTCTGAGGTCAGAGTCCAGGAAAGCACACCTGCATTTTTAATTGATGCATTTTTCCACAGACTGAAATCAAAGAATTTTTAAGATTTTATTTTAACTCTGATGTCATTAAAATAACTGAAGTGTAAGGCATTTATGCCAAAGCTCTCTTTTCTATCTCTTCCATGTACAGGTTTGCAGCAATAGCGGACAATAGGGATCTCACAGCAAGTCTAGGCTTTTGCCTATAATAATAATAATAATAATAGGCTTATTCAATGTGCTTCACAATAAGTGAAGCACACTGACTGCAGGCAGTTTTAGGGTTGATGCTGTTGCTCTGTGGAAAGAGTGGTTCTGTTGCTAAGAGTGGTGTTTCAATTTAATCCTACACAGATTACATCCGTCCCCTCATCAACAGAGACGTGGGTAAAGAGTGATGCACTACCAACGGAGAACATAGTTTCATTTGTCTCCATGGTGACATCCCTCACCTTGTCCATGCTGCTGATGCGGGGTTCTGAGCTGCCGACTAGGATCATTATCATTATGTTTCCATTGCCACCATCAACTGGTTTATTCACTGGAAAATAAAGTGGTTATAAGGTTTAGTTTAACTATAAATCTTTATATTAATGGAGAAGAGTTGAAATGTTTCAATAAGAAGAAGTTTTCCAGAAGACTTACTCGGCTTTTTGTGATTTTCATCTATATACATCTAGGCGGAGCGAGACATGCATCTGGCTGTTGTCAGGTTAATATACATCACCCTAGAGATCATAATTCCAAGGCATACTTCTTGAGATTTTTATTTTTAAACAACCGAAATCAGTGTGGTATATTCCCTTTCCCTCACAATTCTAAACTACTTTGCATTGGTATATGACATGCCAATGAAATCAATAAAATAAAGATAGATATTTCAATATTTAAACAACTATAGCTGTGAGCTGACACCTGACAATTCATTCATTATTTAAACCTCATTAACCTTGTGCACTACCAACCACCCACTCAGTGTCTTGAATACAGTTTTCCCTTTTTAATGTATCAGCAGCTGCCTCAGTCACTTTTCAGACAATGACATGACCTTCAAATGTGTCACACTGTAATAGTCAGAACATCTTGTAGCTCAATGTATAACATACACCAACTAAAATAACTCACCTCCCAGAGGGACCTGAACTCCTTTTGTTCAATGCGTAGGAGCTCGCTGAATTCCCGAGTGACAATTGTAGCATGTCGGGGGGTGTTGTCCAGGATCGACTCTCCAAACGCTGTGCCGGTCCCCAGGGTGCAAATAGTGACGGCATCCTGCAAGGGAAGCAGACAAGGTGTTCTGCGGCAGGCATCATTGCTTCAGATGGTCCCTGTTCTGTTTTATTTTGTCTTTATGCTTCATCAGATGAAGGATCATAACATTTCGATGCAGAATGTCTTGGCAATAAGTATCATCTCATATTTTCTTAAAAAGAACATATTGAAAACCTCATAAAAAAGATTGTTCCCATGCAGTTTGTGGGTTATTTTTTTAGATATATTGGAATGAAAAAACACATCCTATTTTTTATTTTGTCACACTTTAATGTTTCCGGTTGTCAAAAAGTTTAACATCAGACATATTTGGGAATGATTGATTGCTTCAAGTGTTTAATTACTTCTTGTTGTCAGGCAGGTTTTTGATTTCTTATCTCTACATTTCTTGTAGCTATAAATATTTTTGAACATAACAAACAATCTTTAACTACGTCTAATACCATAAGAGTCAATTTTATCAAACAAATACTTTTTTATCATCTTTTGCTAATAAACTGGTTTCAAAAATATAATGCTTTCCTCTTATATTAAGAAAAATTGTTTTTACTTTTATCTAAAGATCGCACTCATGAAAACAAAAGGAAAATAAACACCGCCACAGGTCCATGTGGATTGTGGGTGGTTTTGCTGCCCACGTATTATACTTGTTGAATAGCTGTTGAAATCTTAATCCTGCAGTCTTTTAAAAGCCATTAGTTATATACTGATTAAAACATTGCAAAAAACCAAACTCTTATTTGATGGTCTGACTTAGTCTAATTGCCTTGGATTATAAACTCTGTGTAAAGGAACACTGTATCAGCTCAATGTAAAAATGCTCAGAAAAACAAGTTTTTACTGTATGTTGTGTAAATCTTGAGTTTTCAGAATTGCAGTAGATCTATGTTTGATCTAATTATTTTGTTACACTATGGACTTTTATGA
>NW_015150585.1:787767-789175 GCF_000732505.1 Cyprinodon variegatus
GTGGGAGAAATTGCAGGGGTAGTATAAAAAAAAACATTTTTTTAAATCGATTCAACCAAAACTTTCGTGACCCCCATGCAGTACATCCGTGGACCCCCTAGGGACCCCCTGTTGAAGACCTTCGCCATAGGGTTTTAGGAGCAATTTCTGCCAGAAATTTCATATCTGGTATAAATCGAGTACAGCTCAAAAGATATTAGCATTTGTGTGACAGAAAGGCATTAAAGAATAGTTTTTCAAGTGGAACCACACTTTTAAATGTCGTCATGTCAGATTTATAAATGATGAATGAACTGAAATAAAATAAAACATTTTGAGCCTCACCAAATGTTTTTTGTTATTCTTTAAATAAAAAAATTGCAAAATACCATGAAAACCCCATTGGAACTTTTGATGAAGCCTCAGACTATCTATTTTTACAATTGTAGGGCTCCTTGTACATATACTGTAACAAAGTTTTTGTTCCCATTGGGAAAAAGAAAATATAAATAAAATTAAGAGAAAATTAGCTGAATTGTGTCTTTTTGTCCAAAACAACTTTAAAAAAAAAAAAAAAAAAGTTCAACTAAAAACTATTTTTATTTTAAAGTATTCCAGTAAACCCTCATCAGACAAATCAATGACTAAGGACATTGCTGTACCTTACTGGGACAGAACCAAACCCCCATCTGTACCATACTGGTCTCTTCATATTTAATGAATCATTGCATTAAAATGAAAAATTTCCGCTGTACCTGATACCTTGATGTTTCTGACACTTTCACGTCCAGGGAACCAGACAGGACAGCATACCAGCTCGTGCCAATGTCTCCCTGGCGAAATACTGAAAAGTAAACATGAATTAATCAAAGTATTTAAGATCAGTAAAATTTTTAATGAGCTATTCAGTGTTTGATCTATTCTATTTTGACCTTACGAGTGATCCCTTTCACCAAGCGCTCATAGAACCCACACAAACAAATCTGCTGCAGCAGACGGGGGTGGAATCGTTCAAAAGCTTTCACATTTCTCAGACGTTCCATGATGATGTCGACATCTTCACCCGAGCGTTCTGCTGGTCTGGAAGAATATGGAGAACCATTAAAAACAACAAGAACAACAAGAAAAAAGTCAAGTAAAAGCTGGTGATGATGAAGGCAGCTCAACCAGGTGCATGCTGCTCAATGGCTGGTATGAGTCATAGTTCATATATTTCTCAAGCAACTCGAAGGTGTATGCTATCCATGTCATAACCAGGAAAGTTGTATTGCCAAAGAAATAAAGTTGTTTATTAAAGGTGTTTATTAAAGAAAATAATGCAATTAAATAATTATTTAAAATTTTAATTGTCAGATATTTAGCAAAAAAAATCAACTCTTAGATGTTCAATATAAAAAAAATATACTCCAAACTAAATTTCGTTGAAAAT
>NW_015150585.1:789436-822836 GCF_000732505.1 Cyprinodon variegatus
TTTTGTTTAAGCTCACAACATACAACCTGATTTAAGTGCAATTTTTAACCATACAGTACAAGGGTGTGCAAATTTCTTGTCCTTTTCTATTACTCAAAAAATAAAAACAGAAGCATTTTTGTAGTGATGGTCTGATCTAGTAAACAAAAAAGTTATTCCTCCATTTGCTAAGTAAAACAAAAGTGATCATTCACTTATTTAATCAAATATTTAGAGCAATGACATATTTTGAAAATCTTAATTCAATTCCTCTTGGTACATCTAAGCTTGATTACAGCGTGAGATGCAGAATCAAATAAATTGCTTCAAAATAACCTGTCTGACAGCATGAAGTAGGCTAAACAATCTAAACAATTAAACAAAGCTGTCGATCAAGAAAAGGTCTCGAAACCGTTTCTGAGGCTAATTTTAAGCATTTTCATCAAAGTGTTTTACTTTAGGAGTTGCAGGTCAAGAGTACATCAACAACATATCTGGGCATTTATGAAAAAAATAAAACAGAAAACCATCTAAAGCTCTGCAGCCTTTGCAAGTTTATGACTAAACAATAGGAAAATATCATTGGTAAAGGTCTGAAATTAAAACTGACCAAAAATACCACAAGACAGTATAATGGTCTTGGGTTGCCTTTTCTTCTTTGAGGCATTGACCACAAGCCAAAAATCTGTTGAGGATCTTTAAGTGATGATGATGAGATATTGATTTATTGTAATTTTGCATTAAAATCATACAGGACATATCAGGTGCTTTTTTTAACACAGATGCCCTAAAATTAGTAGCTCCACAGCAACACTCTAATTAATAGCAATTAAAAACCAATCTCCTTGTGGTGATGTCAGAGGGAGAATACATTTGGATCAAGTTCAGCATTCTATAATGGAGAGATGGATGGAAGCACTGATGAATGTTCTAGATGATCTAGTCTGGAATTAGTTTGTTTGGTTAAACCATCAGCCAGTTTAAGCTCAGGAGAGGGTAGTGATGTTGAGGAAAATAATAATAATAATAATAATAATTTAACTTTACTGATCTCACACAGGAGAAATTCACTCTCTGCATTTAGACCATCCCCTTGGGGAGCAGTGGGCTGCCTTTGTGCGGCACCCGGGGAGCAGTGTGGGATTAAGGGTCTTGCTCAGGGACCCAGAGTGCAGGCTGTGGGGATAGAACCGGGTATTTGCAACCTCAGAGCACAAGTGCACTGCTCTAATCACAAGGCCAACACTGCCCTAATCCCCTAATGAGGCATCACACATTATAGGTCAGAATCACCCAGAGCGGACCTCTAGCCTAGCCTACAGAGTCAGACTCTGAGCTGGAAGTAGAAAACACATGGTCGGGAAACACTGCCTGCTAGGTCTCTGGTGTAGACAGTACAGTATCACCAGTTTTTAGTTTATAAAATAGTAATTGGTAGATTATACTTTAAATGAACCTTATTTTCAACTAAATCCTCCACTGCTGTTACAAGGAATCCTCTACTATATTCTTAAAGGTATTGCTGGCATCTCCACCCATCCTTCACTGCCAGGGTTGTCATATCTTCCTGTTTCCAGCCTAAAAACAACATGAACCAAACCCCTGTCCCCTCCCTTACATTGAACCAACAAGTAAACATTGGTTTCCCACTTTCATATGATGCTTAATCAACACCTTGCTTGGGCGAAAGATAGGTAGAACAGATATTTTACATGTATTGTTGGGGTTTTATCTGAAAGAAGCTTTCTGATTCAACTGCCAACAGATTTTAAGAGTTCTGAACTGAATACTAATGCTCACTGAGCCTGAAAGATCCATGCTATGTGTTACCATCTGGTTAATTCCACTTCTTAATTTGTTTGAAGAGTTAGGCTACTACGGTTGGACTGGCTAGCATTGCCGGCCCTATCAGCCATGTTGTGAGTCCCATAAATCTGTTGCTCTAGCTAAAAACCCTGGTTAATAAGCTAAATACAGTTATTATTATTCAACTAATAATTGGTTTTACCCTCATTTTGAATGACCTTTTATTTAGCTAGTTATTTAATATATTCATAACTTTCTGATAAACTTGCAGAACATTACACTGTTCATTGGTATTAACAGTTCTGTCAACGAAGTGTCATCAACACTGAGTGTATTATTGATATGCAGCAGAACAATCTTTAAAAGCACCCATCAGCTCCACCTATTAAAAGCTTAAACAAGATCACCACAGTAATGGTAACAAAATAATAATAATCAAAACAAAGGCTTAATTCCATGCGAGACCCTAAAATAGTTATTTTACCCTCAAATCTCTTTAAAATGGCTAAAATAAACTATGCTGCAAAGAACAGCTTTTAAAGCAATAAGATTTAAAGCTACAGTGTGTAATAATTACAGGGATATACAGTCAGAAATGTAATATATTATACATAACTATGTTATTTATCATCATCTACGAGCTCAGCCTCTTAACCTTAATATTTGCGTTGCCTTAGAATTCGTTATTTATAATTACATAGGAGCGGGTCTCGCAGCCATGGAGGCAGACATCTTTGCGCTACGGCAGCGCAGAGCCAACAAACTAGCGATTGCGAGATCGCCAAAACGTCACAACGATGTAGAAAAAATAATGGGTATATTTATTATCTTAAGTCTGCATGAAATCTATACCCTACACAGACTAATGAAATACTATCTGTAAAATTATCTATGTAAACAAACCTCATCACTTGAGAAGGTAGGTGATGCCGACGTCGTGGAAGACATTTTGTCCCGTAACGCTCGCCGTACTGTTGGGGGGGAGAATCGGTGGGGGGGAGATGTTCATGTTGCTGCAGTCTGCAGTCTGACCACTAGATGTCGCTAAAAGTTACACACTGTAGCTTTAAGCAATGGTCAATAGCAGTTAGATACAACCTCTAATTAGAGCGATTACCTTTTCATTTTTTGGGTTTTTTTTCCACATCAAATAAAAGAGAATAAAGAAAGAAAAAGAAAGACATTTCTAAGGGTTACTACATTTGTATGTCACAGTATATCTTTATATAAGACACATCAATTAATAAATAAGCAACTAATGTTAAATGAATTTATATGCATTGTAAACAATCTGCAGATTAGAAGTTCAGTTATTTCTGTCTATGTTATGACCATTGTAGTAGATGTTCTGCCTCTTGTATTACGCTGCCTCACTTTTGAAATCTACAGCCTCTTTAGTATATGTAGGCGGCTGAAATGCAGCATACAGCACCTGTGAGTCTGTGCCCATCCTTTTAAAAAGTGAAACCAAACAGCAGTAATGATCCAAAAGGAAACAGGTTTCTGCTTGTAGCTTGCTACTATTCCAACATCTGCTTTTTGCACTGCATATGTCTTCCTCTCTGAAACAACTTATTTATTGTGTGCTCTCTGGAAAACATTATCGCGTTGTTTCTGATGAGGCCACAAAATCCTCCCAATCATTTTGGGTCCATCATAGATGTCTACCAACACTGACATTTAAGACTAAGATACATCTGTGGGAGTATATCTTTTTTTAGAAACCAAGCAAGTCATACAAAGATAAAAATATGAAAATGTATTTTTTAAAGTCTTGAGCTTTGCATATTATTAATCCAGTTTGGATTCTTGTTATAAAATACTTTTTGATTTCAACTTCAAGATGTGTAGCTAATAATAAGGAACATTTCTTTTGAGTCTGATGTTGAGAATGGACCGAAAATGTTTTAAAATCAAATGTTGACTCACCTAAGAACCTACATCTCAAATGTTTTACCTTAAAGTTAGGCATATAGTGATCACGAAAAGGAGTGAAAATGCTCGGAAAAACTGAGTCATACTACAGCTGGTTGATTTAAGGGGGGAGCATGTGCAAGCAACCAACGGATAGTGATGAGTAAATACATCTGGCATACTGCGTCAGTTTTCTGTTTTTTTATTGCTGATGTACTTTGGACCTGTTCTTTGTTTGCATTTTTCCTTCTCCTAATGTATCACCACCTCTTAGTTATCCTTGAATCTTGTTCGACATCTTCCCTTCTTACACTGAACACAATGTGCTTCTTATTTGTAGCTCACACAAGCCCAATTTTTTTCACACTAAAATGTGAATCATTGGAGATAGAGACAGCGAGATATTAAGTACCTTTTGTAATGTACCAATATAATTCTGGGAAATTACCTCTATTTATTACGGTGAACGTGTTCTGAAATTGCTTCTTTATTGTATCTTTGGACCTTTTGTCTTGGACAATTGGCAAGAAAATCTGCATTGATCTGGACTGACCCAACTGAATTAGATCTGGCAGACCTGGCAGAGGAGCTTTTTTTTTAAAAGAATCTAAGAATTGTTTTCTTATATTTCAGTCAAGGCTGCAGATAAGAAAACGTTATGAGGATAGTCAGAGGCTTAATTACAGACGGACTATTGAGAGCTTTGGGGTAAAGGTCTTTGGTGTTTGTTGTAAGAGGCATTAGAGGAAAGATATCAAGCAGGTGAAAAAGATCTTTAGGGTTTTGGGGACTGCTAAAGCAGCAGACAAGCACCAATTTGCCAGAAAGTCTGCTGCTACTGTGGGTAGAGAAGGAAAATCCGGGCTATTGGAGAAATTCAAGAAATTCAGTATATCAAATCTACAAATGATCAGATGTTTGCAATAAACTAATGACTATGTAATATTTAAAGCACTTTTTTTTTTTCATACTCAACACAAAATAACAATTTTAATAACTACTGTAGTCTCACAGGTATTTCACACCATCACGACAAGCTGCAGACATGACACACAGGAAGACGCTAGATTCAGGCTGTACTCCTGAGGAATCACCTGCTCCTGGGCCAAAGAATCCCATTCATTTAACATCATGTTCTTCAGTCCTGTAACTACGTTTTTCAAAATCCTACAAAAAGTAGTCACTAAAGTATCCATGGCGACAATGGTGGACAATCTTCCTCAGATTATATGCTTGGGATTACTCTCCTGTTAAACTACTCCTATAACATCTATGCTTTGTCAACTTCCTCAAATATGACAATAAATTTCCCTCCATGATTGAATGATTGAATATGGAATGTTCATCTCAGGCTCAGACTGGGAACCTTTTCTCAGTCCTGACATTTTCCATCTACACCTGCCCACTTATGGACCACCTCGCCCAGCACAGTCAAACGTGTGCAGCACGCGTTTGACGTCCCGAATCTTCTCCGCTTCCCCTTTCTTCTTTTTCTCTCTCCATGATTTTTAGCCAATCCACTGAAATGAAAATATAACCGAAGCAACATCCGCAGCATCCGTATTCCCATGGACTAACGCCGTCACCGACTCACGTTTCCCAGCCCAAAAAATTTTCATAAACTGTCTGGATATACAAAATCTTGCCCAATTTGAAACAAAGTCTATTGATCTCTTTGGCCATAAATCTAAAGAAAAACATTTTTTACCCATAGATGGACATTCTAAACTGCCAGATTGAGAAACATCCCAACCTGGCAACAATTCACATAAGACGGGAAACGTTAGCCTTTAGATGCAAAATCATGCACCAAAACATATTTTTGCAAAATATTCAAACATAAATTCGTAAAATATAAGAGGAACATTGTAGTTTGGTTTAAAGAAAGCATTTTAGTTTTATTATAATTTAGTTTGTTTCAAGGATTTTATAGTTTGAAGAAATAGAAAACTACACCATATGCCAACCGTCACAAGGATGTGCATGACAAAGAAGGGCTATATATACTGCATGCATCATTAAGTTGGTTAACGTTGTATTACTTCTTGAGTTCCTTGAGTTATATACTGTCACAGGGTAGGGGCTTCGGCCAAAGGGTAAGTGTTGGAGTCGGTATGATCTAAGGAGGGCCGGCCATCACACGCTGAAATTAGGACCGGCCCATCGGGCAAATGCCCGGTATCACAGATTACCAGTCCGAGCCTGGTCCATCTCCACTTCCTGTAGGCTTCCAGTGCCAGAGGCAGCAACGCAGTAGAAGCCTTGAGCAAGAGGTTTGGAAAGTCCCATTTTGTTTTACTGCTCCACAGAACAGAACAGTGGCCTCTTCTTTTCGCATCATCGGAGGTGTTCCCTCACTTTTAATTTGAGAGTTTCCACCTACATCTTTGGGGACATTTAAGGCCCCTAAATAATAGTGACTGTTTCTTTGCTCATGCAATGAAATTGTCTGAAAACTTTGAAGAATTCGATAAAACTTCCCCACCAACAGGCGTATTTTAAGTATTTGGTTTCAGCAACATATTGATGCGGCTATTTTTAACCCTTGATTAGTTGCATTATTTGTGCCTGAGATCATTTGCTCTTTTAAATTAGTTGAAAACAGCTGAATAACATGAACAAATTGTAATAGTCCATGAGTGTCGAACTTATTTTGGAGTTTGGATGCAATCCTTGTAATATTAGACTTAATAAACTGATAGTGTACAATTTCTTTATCCTTAAAATGAAATTCTTTTTTTATTTATTTATTTTTGCCAATAAACCTAGTTTGGTGTGAAAGTAACAAGGAAAAAAAACATTTTATATGCAGTTGAATGTACATTATAATAACTAGGACCCATTTACTCTGTATCAAACATGCCGTACATTTGCAGTAAACGAGGGTCCAAATGTATTGTTCACAACCTTCCATTTGGGCCGCTTTTCAGTTAATTTTCATATCGCCCCTATATATAAATATTGGCTATGGGGTAGCAGTTTTCTATAGATGGTTCAGAAAGTACAGAAAATACAGCATACATTCATACAGTCAAGCTGCAGAAATTATGTGAAAAAATGTAAATGGTTCTTAGATTTTTTACAGTACGGAGTTGCCTACATAGAACTACGCAAAAAAAAAAAAAATTAAGAGCTTAACAATAAAAATAATAAATAATATATTAATAAACAAAATACCTTTCATTTGAAAATTATCTTCAGTGTAAAGGCAAATAAAGTCAATATGAGTGTAGTTATTACATAAAAAAACACCTTTTTAAAGTGATTAAAGCAAATAAAAAATGTTTTTGGCATAAATAGAGTGGATTATATCTGTCTGTATTTGTAGTACTAAGACATGATAGACTTTTTGTGCTCCAAGTATTCAAAAGTATCACTTAGGTCATAAATATTATCTTGTATTTAAAATGCAATAGTATAATTCCATAGCATAATTTTATTATAGTTGTGTACTTGTCTTGATTTAGACGCATTAGGTTAAAATGTGTGTTTGTTTGTTTTTCCCTGCTACCTTGTTGCTTTTTTGTTTTTACAAATGCAGCCTTTGACAGAAGGTCGACGCACATATCTCGGTTCTAACCTTGAAGCTCTCTCCTGCAATGATGCACTATATATATACAGACCTATTAAGTTCTGCAGGGAAATTAAAACTACAGCCTCCTTTACCATAGATGTTGAAGCACAACGCCCATCTCTTATATGAGGAGGAGAAGCGAATCGGTATCATCAAATCGCTACTCAAGTAAGCCTAGAAAAAGAGCCGACGCGTTTAGGCTGTAAAGGAGTTAGTTACCTTTTATCCAGACAAACAACCCACTCCGCAGATTCCGACGTATGAGACGAAGTGTGCGCTGCTACCATCGCGTCTGATCCAGATGAAACTCCTGCTGTTGCTGCTGCAGAGGAGGAAGAGGAGAGGAGGACCAACCACTGCGCTTCATCTGCCTTCACTCACTCTCTGACTCCGCACCACACTCTGCTGATCACATCGCAGAGCTGTGTGAGGTGAAACAATAGCGTAACTATGGGTAAGCAGGGACTGCAGTTGCTTAGGGGCCCCCGACCTCTTTAGGGGCCCCATCACTGACATCTGAGTGCCCCCCACACTGTAAAATCCAATAGCTACTCTGACTTACATAAATCAGTTAAGTTTACTAGGTTATCAAAAATATGTTGTGATTACTTCGATTTATTAAAGCTACAGTGTGTAATAATTACAGGGATATACAGTCAGAAATGTAATATATTATACATAACTATGTTATTTATCATCATCTACGAGCTCAGCCTCTTAACCTTAATATTTGCGTTGACATCTTTGCGCTACGGCAACGCAGAGCCAACAAACTAGCGATTGCGAGATCGCCAAAACGTCACAACGATGTAGAAAAAATAACGGGTATATTTATTATCTTAAGTCTACATGAAATCTATACCCTACACAGACTAATGAAATACTATCTGTAAAATTATCTATGTAAACAAACCTCATCACTTAAGAAGGTAGGTGATGCGGACGTCGTGGAAGACATTTTGTCCCGTAACGCTCGCCGTACTGTTGGGGGGGAGATGTTCATGTTGCTGCAGTCTGCAGTCTGACCGCTAGATGTCGCTAAAAGTTACACACTGTAGCTTTAAGTAACAGTTACTTTCACTAATAACAATGCAAAATACTTAGAGCTTTGAGTGAACATTACTTATTTTAGAGTTAAGCTCACTAGCAATCAGCGTTACTTCCACTACGCATTCTAAGAGGAAGTACGCATGCGCAGTTTAGTCTTCTTCTGCTGCTTGTCTCCCGCTCAGCAACCCAACAGGATTAAGGATATTCTGCTGCCTCTACGTTTTCGCCGTCCTGTTCATTTTAGAAAACAATAAAGTAAGTCGTTAAGAAAGTATGTATATGAACGTGTCATATGTTTACTGCTACAAGCGTTAGCTTTTGCTAGCAAACGATAGCATAGTTGGCTAGCTACCAACGCAACCTGTTCAGGCCATGCTAGGGCGTGTTTGGGCAGTGTCCCTACATCATCATGAGTTTTCACACTGTTTCAAAGACAAGGCTGATTCCACTCCTAGCTTCCGACTTGACTTTGGTTTAAAATTGAGTGACCAAACATCCTCTTTTGCCCGGACCACTTCTTACGTCCTATCCGGGGTTCAGGAGGGGGGATTATACATTCATAAAAAATTTCCGCTTTTCAAGGTTTTCAATTGGACTGGATTTTTTTGTCTTTTGCAGTGCAAATGTTGAGTAAAAAAAAAAAAAAAAAAACATAATTATGTGAGTTGAAAGTTCTCCTGCAAAGTTACTGAATTTGAAAACAGGCTGCTGTAAATGTAACTTTTGTTTAAGCTGGATTTTCTAATACAAAAGCAGGTCACATTGAAGAAAAACCATAAAACTTGACTCTTCAAACCTGGTATTAAAGGGATAGTTCGGGATTTTTGACATGAATCTGTATGGCATCCCCATCNTTCAGTCTTCTTGCAAAACATCTTTAAGAACGATCGACCTTTCAGACACTTAGATGGGTATGGGGTACAGCAGTCTAACAAAAGAAGCCAAACGACCCCCATTTCAAATGGGTGGACCCCTTCGTCCATTCCAATTTGCTTGTTTTCAAAACTAAAACCAGCCTTTGTGGGGCTACTGTATAAAACCTTGAACTCAATGCAATTCCTGAAATTTAGAATTGAAAAAGCTTCCTGGATGGAAAGCGAAACGTCATCATAAATTCTTTTTGGTATGACTATGACCTGAATGACTGAGAACCTTCACCAGCATTAAAAGTAAAGCATGGTAAATTGGGAACCAATATTGTTTTGTTTTTTTTATTTTAATCCATACAAAAATCATAATGGGACTATATTATGTTAATGATGCCGCAGAGCTTACAAAATTAAATTCCACCTCACTCGTGTTGGATCCCCTGCACCGATGTTGAAAGATAGTTTCCCTGAGTGAATTTGCTCCTCCTCTAAATTCATAGCTTGATTATCATGATAATCAGAACCATCAGAAAAATCTTCTCCTAATTTCTATGAATGAGCAAATTTCTAACCTAATCATTAAGCTGACCAAAACACAACTTTAACCCTTTATTTCATTCATATAATGTACTAAATCTTGAGTAATTTGAAAACATATTTTCATAAAAACTCTTATAACCAGCTGCACATAGTGCTCAGATAGCAGACTAAACGGCTTTGCAGATGTTTGATGTAAAGCTGTGGCTAGAGATACTTAAACTGCTGTTTTATAGTGTATCTAACCATAATCATACACCAAGAGGTTATACATTTTGGTAACTAAAGAATAATGCATCTGTTAGAATCTGAGTTTGACCAAATTTGGATTTGAATGTGATAGACCACCAGAATAAGGTTTAGGAGTCACAAGTACATGAGTTTGTAAAACCCTTGAGGCTGGCCAACAAAATGACTGGGCTGAGTCTGGCTGTGCACTGTGCACACAGAGATCAAAAAGCTTTCCCCATCTTTGCTGTGACCTGCAGAGTTGTATCCTCTGGGACACAGCCTAGAGAGTAAACATCACTCAGGGGAACCCTTTTAGTATCTAATTTCCCAAGTCGTTTCCCGTGATGTGGTGAGCTCACACTTCATTCACAGGCCAAACTATCGGGGCGGCACACATTCTCTTCTTTCTTCGAGTCTATCGCCTGATTTCTCTTTTCTCTTGGGTGTTAGTGAGCATGTCATTCACCC
This sequence comes from Cyprinodon variegatus, assembly GCF_000732505.1. Lineage (NCBI taxonomy): Eukaryota > Metazoa > Chordata > Actinopteri > Cyprinodontiformes > Cyprinodontidae > Cyprinodon > Cyprinodon variegatus. The sequence goes on from NW_015150585.1 coordinate 799,865, forward strand.
CAGATCACCCTCTTTTTAAATGTCCTCATTCATTCAAGTTTTTGAAGTCTTTTTTGGGTAAGCTCCCCTTTGATAGCATCCCTTCTTAACCCAGACGACTGAAATCTCTTTTCTTTTCAGTTTTTATATAACTCCAGTATTTAAATCATTACACGATTCTGCTATTTTCCATCATCTTGTTCTCTCTACTTTAATTCTCTGTTATTACTTATCTGTAACTTAAGTTCCACCTCTGCTGAATCATTGTTGATCTTGCTGACCGTTTCTGTGTCCATCGTCATCTTTTACTACAACTATTTCTAATTTTGGTGACTTGGAGCCCTCCCATGTTGGTGTGTGGCTGCAGGCCGTGTCCTTGAGCAGGGGTTCGGAGGGTTTCTTCTCATCTGAAGGGAATATCTTGCTGTGATTGAGGAGAAAAATGTTTTTTTTTTTTTCCTAATGTGTACAGCCCAAGGACATGTGTGGTTTGCGTGTGGGTTTTAGGGGTGTGAGGAGGAGGGGTCACAAATGTTCTTTCCTGGCAGTGATTGCCCTTGACATACACACAGAAGGCTAGGCAAACACCTGACTGCCTGCATTTGGATTCAGATGAGATCTATGTGTGTGTGTGTGTGTGTCCATGCCTATGCACGTCAGCGTCGTCTTTCCTCAGGACAAACATCCAACCCTGTTATAAATGGGCTTGGTAAACTGACACTGATTACATTTAGTACAAAGAAGATGCATGCCTCTATGCCTACATCAGTGTACCAATGCATGATGAGAGGAGTGCCTTAAAGTTTTTTTGCGCTAAAATGGCTACCTTTGACCTGAATCCCTCTACATTGACAGAGCTGTTGGAAGTTGACAGAACAGCCAACATCTGAGCAGCTGTGCTGCAAAATGTCTATGCAAATTGAACCTTCACATCTTTGAAAGGTGACATTTTGTCTATCTCTTTCTGCGAAATAGCTCAATAATCTAAATCATGGACGTCAACACTCTTGCAACAGATCATCAGATCATCTCAATACAAGGGGCAGAGTTTGAATCAGTCGAACTAAGACGTGAACTGTAATGTCATAAGCCAAGGTAATAATTTTAAACATTAAGTTCCAATGTTTAAGCTGGTTATCTTTGAACATTGGTAGAGGAATATGCAGTTCTGCTCTGTTTTACTGTCCACTCCCACAGGGACATAGGACCCTGCACCCCACTGCGCTTGGGGACTAAACAGCTGCTATATGCTTGTGTCATTCCCTTTACCCGTGGACCAGGGGAGAGGAGCAGGGGTGCCAGATCAAAAACAACAAAGATAACATGGTTAAATGGACTTTATTCTTCAGCCACTGCTTAAATAAAGTACTCCTGAAACCATGTTCAGAATCAGATCTGCAGACCAATCAAAGGCTAAGTAACTCCCTTTCATAACTGATTCAAAACTTCAAGGCTTTTCTGCAAAATGTCTCTCCAAGTTTACAAAAAACTTAGATATACAAGAAACTTGAGACTTTCATCCGAGAGAAAATGATATTAGCCTTCCTGCTGCAGGCCTGACATGAAACTGTTGAACACTGGAGACAATTCAGCCTTTTCTAATGGAGATCACAGAGGTTACAGGTATGGCAAAGTTTAGCATTAAAACTAAACAATTGACCAAAGCAAACTTGCTTCACTTTTCAGATTATTATTTGAAAATGGACAACATGCACAATTTTCTATCCACTTTATAATGTGTGCTACTTTATATCAGACAGGAAAATAAAATAAAATAAAATTCACACCTAAAAACACTTTTATGTTTGTTGAGCTAATAAAAAAAAAAAAAAAAAAAAAACCTGAGGGAATCCATTAGATGTTAAAATGTTTCCAAAGCACAGTTTAAGAAGTGGTACAGTTCCTTTGTTCTGCCTAGATGTAACAATGAGATGCATTACCTGGAGAATCCCAGTGGGAATCACAGAGAGCTGCTGAAAGCTTACTGAATGGAGAGAAGTGTGGTTTGTCATCTTCCCCAGTAATTAACTGCTCATTTGGTTTTCTGGAAAACTACACTGACTGACCAGAAAGGAATTCAAATCGAAGAACCTACCTGAGCGTTTTGGTGGTCATGTCAGCTCCTGTTATGCCGTGATACACCAGTGTTTCATTCCACACTGGATTCAGGGTGTTCTTCAGGGTTTTTGTGCGTAGCTTATTTGCCTGCAGATAAGCAAAGGGGAGAGAATGAATCAGTGAATATGACATATCTGGAAAGAATAGAGAGTAACTAGATGTTAGAGGCCAATTGATCAAAATCATCAGTTTGCAGTAGGAGGAAGCAACATATAAAGCCGTTAATGTGCAGTTAAAATAAGAGACAAAAGAATAAGAAAGAAGGATGCTTAAAAAAGATAGAGTGAATATAATCTTATTTATGTCATCCCTTCAGGAAATTGCTAACATCTGCTGAAACAGAAGGAGACTCCCCTTCATAAGAGAGCTGTTTGGCTGCTGTTTCAAGCTGAATAGAGCGATTTAAAAAGTATAGCAAATTGCTATGAAGATTTTCCACATGACCACAAATTAAACACTTATAGATAAAGTTTGTAGTCACACTATCTCCATTTTTTTAAACAACTGCAATCATTTTAATGTTTACCATCCCTTGTATTGGTTCACATGATATGATCTCATCAAAAGCTCCAGGTCAAACGCTCAGCCTCATATCATAATCACTTAATCTTGTCCATTATAACAGCTCTCAATAACCCAACAGCAGATATTACTCCCTTTTATGGGATAAGATATTTCCTTTTTGAGTTTATTTAGATGCAAAAGATACTTTATGAAATAAAAATTAGAATGCCTATCACCTGGCCAACATATGCAACGAACTCCAACTGTATTATTGAAACGTATGTTGATGCACGAAAAAAATAATAATAATACATACATACAAAAATGAAGTTATAATTATTTCTTTTCACAACCTTAAACACCTTTAATACTTCAAACACCTGCATTCCTTATGGAAATACCATATAAAGAGACATTTATGGACTCACCAAGACTATATATATCAAATCTCGACCTTTAAGGAAGTATCTAAACTGAAAATCTAGTGTGGATACGAAATTTCAACATAAAACATAAATTTACTTTATAGCAAGAACTGAGTGAACAAATGTACATTTATTGCTAGAGTTGTAGAATTTGTATTTACCCCAACTAAGAAGTAATTGTCTTTTACAGAGTTGCACATCAGCCACATTTACTTTGGAGTCAGCACCAAATGTCTGGGTTATTTCAGACATCAGATTTCAGACTTAGATCATAGCGTATTTCTTAGGATTATAAAAACCACCCACATTATGTCTGCCATGAGTTTAAAAGTATGTTTTCACAATAAAGCATTCCAGTAAATTATACTTTGAATCCCCAAGGACTAAAGACTCCAACACAGCCTGACGTATTTGGGTCCACAGATGTCCGGTTGTACTTTAGACTGAAGGGATTTTAATAAAAAGTTTACACTTCATAAATTGTACATATGTTACATTTATAAGAGAAATCAAGGCAAATTATTATTTGACAAACTGACAGCTATATTAGGATTCTCTTTCTCTTTATGTAAGCATTTATGGACAAACAAGAACCCACAAAAAAATTAAACTTTTCTCCGAAATCCTGACTCTCTAAGTAATTTAAAATAGTTGTAATACCTCCCCACTTAAAAAATAACTATTAAAAAATACTATTGATTAATCAACATAACTAATTATGATTGTGTATTTCCATTTTTCATTCTTTTTTTTTTTTCACTTGGTCGTATAACAGAGCATTCAAACAATATGTAAGTGGTGCATGGACCTTTGTTTGTAGATATAGCTTGGTGTATATATTCTTTATTTTGACCCTGTGAATAAATTCTGAACCATCCTTTCTGCACATGCCTCCTGCTGATGTTGGAATCTCTGGAAACAAGCACCCCAGCCCCATTTTCTTTTTCCCTCTCTGCCGCTGTCAGCCTCTTGCTCCATTGCCTCAGGGCCAGATGCTGAACCCATCCTGACATCTTTTTTCTGTTTTTGCCAGTGCTCCTTTCTCTCTCCTTCCCCCATGTCGTTCCTCCTTTCACTGTCCATGTTTTTCTTTTGTGCTGGAAACGTGTTGCTTATCAGTTAAAAACCAGCACCTCGCTGGAGAGAAAAGGCATTTTTCATTCATATTATTTGTCTAAGGGAATAATACAAGCAGTATACTTCCTCACACATATCTTCCCAAAACACTTGTTCCCCATTCCTGTCCTCTGCTGGATCCATTCTCACTCTTTTCTGGTGGTTTGCATCTGTTTCTAAATGTTTCATCACTAACCTTCCATCTGTCCATAACAGTCTTTTTGCTGTCTCCCCATCTGTCTGCATGTTTTTTTTTTTACTCATCTCAGTCTTCCTTACTCAGTTCTTTTGTCCTCAGAGCAGTGATAAACAAAACCCTGCTAAGAGTGTGTGTCTTTTGCCTGGGATGGGAACATCAAAAATATAAGGGACCAAGTATCACAGTGCCAGTGTTTATGCAAGAGAATAAGAGGAGGTGGTGGAGAAGAATGGAGGAAGGAGGGGTTTGCATCTCCATGTGGCTGTGACTAAATCCTTAGCATGTGTTCCCATGCACACAGACAAACTACAAGGTCATACAGCGCATGTGTTGCATTGACTGTTGTACATCACAAGACAGCATGCTTGACCGTATCTCTGTGAAGGAGTCAGCAGATGGAAAAAAAGGAAGAATGCAAAAGGCAGGGGATGAAGTGGGTGTTCAGAGTAGATGGTTTAATTTCTTGAGAGCTTTTATAAGGATACTGGATATGGATTAGTCATTGGCAAAGTCCGCATAAAAGAGTGGAGACGAGGTGGATGGGAGAGTCTGTTATGCTCACCTCAGGTGACATTCTCCCTCGGCAGACCTCCAATTGGTCAGCAGGATATTTAGCAAACACTGGCTAACGGGCACCACCGGCTCATTCATACCCCTCCAACAGCCAATACCACCTTTACCACCACCTCCATCAACACTTGCCTGTTGACGTGAGCCGTGTAACAATCCTCCCTGTTTCCATGACAACTACCTGCTGCTGTCCTCCCCTCGTCTGTCTCTGTCTCCCCCCCCAACCCTGCACTCAGTTACCCCCCCTTCTTCCTCTCCTCTACACACTGTTGGTATTTCAAGGTCAGAGAGGGGCAAAAGCAGATGGCGCGATAGATATCAGGGCGGAAAGTGGAGAGAGGGGGCCGATAACAGTCACATATCTAAAGGTTTGGTTTGTTTTTGATTTTCAGACCTCATAGTTCAGCCAAGGTTTTGCTTAACATTAACTTGACACAGCGTCCCCTCCACCTATCATAACCCCGGGTCCAAGTCAGCCTAGAGCTGAAAAGGCTGACAACAGGTTGCACCCTACAGCAGCTGCTGGAAGCAGGGGTGCTGCTTCTGCTGCTGCTATTGTTGTGGCGTCTCTTATCTTTCTCACTGCTTGAGCTGAAAACGAGACAAGAGCGGGGCAGCCGAGCAGAACATGTTTTGGCTCAATAAAGAGAAGGACTGAGTGAACTCATGCCAAGTGGCATCTAAGTAAAAGGCTGAATTTAGCTGAGTGCCATGTGTTTGTAAATGTTTGACGCCCTTGTGAAAACCATTTTATGATCTTTTCATCATCTTGGAAGGCGTTGTTTCAAAGGGTGATGTGAACAAATTAAGCATGTTTATCATATTAAGGATGCGACCAATGTTAATGCTATGCCATCCATAACACCAATGTTAAACTACTTATCACTCAGTGTTTAGTCCACTTGCCAAAATGGCTACCAAGTGGCACAATTTTAAAAGCTCAGTCAACTTTTAAACTGCTGCTTCCCTAAGTTGCTTCTGCAGCTGTTTGCACTGTAATACTAATGCTTGGATATATTTAAGCAAGACCATCAAATAAAGAGTTTGAGGCAACAAGTTGATTAGCTATTTCACCAATTAGTAAACCCTTCTAATATACATGTGTCGTAACAGTATGATTGGTTTTTATACAAGAAATGATGAGTTCTCAGTAGGACTGACTGGTATATAACCACAGGAAGTCACTTTTTGCATTTCAGTCTGAATACAGTACCTTTCATGATTATATAGCCCCCTATGACCAGTTTTGAGTTGAATATGTATACAGTAATGGGTTTGGTAGTTGTACACTATGTGCTAAAACCACTTATGGTATTTCTAAATTTACATTCATGTTAGTTTGCCAATGTTTAAATGCATTTCATAAGAAAGCCTTCCCATTTCATCCCTTCCCCCTTCTTTGTACCACTATTCAAACCATTTTTAACAGAATTGAACTGCCTGGGTCCATTTTTATTGGTGTAGGGTAATGAGGGAGAAATTAAAACAGCTAAAATATCACTTAAAATTACAGTACATGTTCTCATATATACATTCCACTTCCATTTTTTTTTCTAGCAAAACTATAATTGGACAATTAACACTTAGAAATATAAGACTATATGTATATATATATATATATATATATATATATATATATATATATATATATATATATATATATATATATATTAGAAAATTGTTTTAAACCATTGGCTGCAAAGTAGGTACAACAGGAAACCTCTGGCTTGAAGACTTTCGTTGATATATATTTGTTTTTAAACATCGTTTATAGATGTTGGAGATAAGCCTGTTTTCCAGTGTAGTCCTGTTTCTCTGACTGTGACTGGCTGGATGCCCTCTCTTAATCCTCTGACATGGGAGTTGGCTCTTTGTTGGCTGTTTGTTTCCTGGATTGGGCCACCTTTTACAGTTGCCTTTTGTATCTCTGCTTCTGTCTCCTTAAACCCCAGTCGGCCTCGGCAGATGGCCGCCCTAACTGAGCCTGGTTCTGCTGGAGGTTTCTTCTTGTTAAAAGGGAGTTTTTCCTCTTCACTGTCACTACAAGAATGCTTAGTGTGAGGGATTGAATTCGAGTCAATGAGTCGATGCAATCAACTGATTTTCCTTAGATAGAGGACTTTGAATCAGTTTGACTGTATGATCTGGTGAACTGTAAAGTGCCTTGAGATGACATGTTGTGAATTGGCGCTATAAAAATAAACTGAATTGAATAAAAATTATGATACGTCACAGTTATGTTATCTTTAATAGATATTATTTCACATTGAGCTTGCTAAAAAGTAAATAAGATCAAACAACCTTGGATGCTGGAATGCTTTTAATTCAGATGTAGCTGTATCAATCTTGTTTGAGTTTAGAGATCAGTGAATTAAAATAATTGCATATTAACTTTTCAGACATTGTGACTTGTAAATGGCAATAATGTACCTACAGTAGTCTATTATTGAAACACTAATAAAAATAAAAAAAAAGATTATTTTTTTCTCTGTGCAGTTAAAGCGCACCTATGAGTCACAGCTCATATGGGGAATTGATACCGTTTGCATCATACTAGGACTGGACCTAACTTAACAAAGGTTTCTTGAGAAATTGTTGACTTTTAACTTTGCCTGCAGGCTGAATTCTTGGTGAGATTACAAAATAAGAAAATAAAAATTAATCTTGAACAGTTCCAGTTTAAACCGTTGCAGTAATACGGTTTAAAGATTGACATACAGCTTTGATGAAAGCAGCTACTAAGCCTACAGCTGAACCAAACTACAGGTGTACAGGAGCAGGTGCACGAAGTTGTTGCTCTTACATCTGTTTGTCAGAATTTCATCCTTGAAAGAGTAAGCTTAAGAGCAAGAGCGTAAGCAAGTACATTGTTGTGGTTTCTCATGGCAACTGCTGCTATTTAATTTCATCATGATTATATATGAATATTGTAGGTACTACAGATCATTTATTTTGTCATAACATAATCAGTTGTGTAACCAGGAAGAAAGACACTTGCCTTCACTGCCACTGCCACACACTCATCTCACCGTGTGAGTGCAGCCCATTTCATGACGTCAACATATTAGGCCAATTCTGCTAATTAGGCTCCTTTCAAAAAAGGACTAAACAAAGCCTGACAAAAACACATTATAATCATATTATTTATAGCTACAGCTATAGCTAGAACATGAAATGTGTTTGGACTGTTTTGATTCAGTTAAATTTTATTTATTGAACAGATTTCAGATTGTTTACGTTAATAATACATCTTCTTCATGCTCCAGGGTTACCTGTGGAGTACCACAGGGATCAGTGCTAGGACCATTTGTCTTTACTATATATATTCTCCCAATCAGTAGACTTATTAGACAGCATGGGATTAATTTCCATTGTTATGCTGATGATACTCAGCTATATCTGTGAATCCTAATTAAACTAACCCATTACATAGACTCCAGACATGTTTTTAAGACATGAAAACCCAGTTGACTCCAAACCTTCTGCTTCTAAATTTAGACAAAACAGAATTTTTGTCTCAGAGACTCTGAAAAAGAGGCTGATAAATCAGTCACTTCATCTGGATGGGATTAAATTGATTTCAGATAATAATGTGAAAACCCTCTGTGTGTTATTTTAGATCAGTACTTGTCTAAACCATTGCACAAAGTAGAACTATCTTGTCCTGTACTGATGTTGAGACACTAGTCTATCATTTTTTTATTTTACTTCAAGGCTGGGCTATTGTAACTCTTTCCTATCAGAGAAGTCCATTAAAACTATATAAAAGTTTAGATAAATCAGTAGGTTTTTCTTGGATAGAAAATGTTTCACTAATCTGACTGTATAAGCTGATTGAATTGTCTCTGCAAAGTGACTAATGATGATGCGTTGATGACTTGGCACTCCATAAATAAAGTGAACTGAATTGTTTTTTTAGGACAGGGAGGGGCTCCTGCATACAGAGTAGGACTCAAGACATGGGTTTATCAAGTGTAATACCACTTTTGGCATGATTTATAGCATTATAGCATAGCATTATATATATATAGTTAAAGGCTTAAGAAAGTTGTGTTTCAAAGATATTGGCCCACTATGCAAGCCAAGGCTAGTTATTTACCAACATGAACTAACATGCATAGATAGCCTAATCAAAGGTTACTGTAAAATACTACGTTTAAAATATGGGGTTTAAGCAATTTAGGGTTTCAGCCCTGTTACAGTTATCAGAGAGTTTATTTCAGATTTGTGAAGCATAAGGACAAAAGGGTGCATTTTGGTTCTGGTTCTGGGTATACAGTAAAAAAAAAAACCTTTAATACCTGCTGAGTTTTATATAACTCTGTTTCAGATAACATCTGGTCCCACTCCAAAGGAGTGTAAAACTTACTCTATAGCCAGTGTCAACTTTTCAGGGTTAATTTAATTAATTTTGGTGTAATTTTGGCAGGTAATCGTCACCATACAGAGTAAAAGTTACACTGCATGGCTGTTAATTTTTTTCTCACTATTAACTCCAACATTAACTCCAACCAGATTTACCCTCAGTATATTTTGTAAATACTCTATTTAGAGTAAAATAGGTTGAATATGAATTTTTAAAACACAATTTATTACTGTGTTCAGCCAGAACACCTCAGAGGTTGAACCAATTCTTGCAACCTTTTTTATGCTTTATTTATGTATGGTAACTGACCAATTATTATCACTGTTTACTGTTTAGGTTTTATTAATTAATAATTTAATTAAATATCTTTATTCCTGAAGTGAAAATCAGATAAGCAAAACAAACAAAAGTGTGATGTCATTTAACATGACTGCAATAACCAAATAAAAGAAGTCAAGGCTTTTTAATTACTTCTGCTCCTCTGTTCACCCTATTAAATCATTTATGGCTGATACTACAACAGTGACAAATTAAGCAAATTTGCCCAGTTGGATGGCTGATTACAAATAATTCAGTGCCAATAAACGATTTACACCAGCAGCAATTCTAAGCATGGGTGTACTGGATAGCCAGATTGGAATCATGTTATACTAATTGCTGTTGAGGTAAGGTTGGAGTAGTGACCTTGCTGGCTCCTGGGAGAAGATGTAGCTTGACGTATGGATCAGCCAGCCCATTCGAGTCCATTGCTTTCAAACCCTGTGGACACACGCACAAAAAGATACATGCGGATGTCAGATCAAAGGTGACATCAATGTGTCCCTAAAACCTCTTCACACAACTGACAGGGTCAGAATAAGACAGCAAATACGGCAGACCATACAGCATGCACTTATTTCTCCGTTTGCCTCCAAGCTGTTTCTTTCTCCGCTTGTGTTTTCCACTCGCCCCGAAGGAACTCCCCTGTCAAGATTTACATAATTAACACCATGTGACAGTATGAAGCATGTAGCTTGTGGACGGCTTGTGTCCTTGTGTCTGTGCATGAGCAACCTAGCCGCATTACCCAACCTTCCCCTGTTGTGTAGCAGACGAGCCGACACCATGTGTGGCAAAAAAACGTTTCTCCATAAAGGTTGGGAGACAACGGCATGGCATCTCGCTCAAATGCAAAAGAGCTGTTTTTCAATGGGCTTTCAAGGATGATTACGCACGCGGGCGCATGATCTGTTTGTATAAAGAGCATATTGAACACTGTGTGTACCTTTGCCTTGTGAATAGTGCAGTGAAGACAGTTGTTCTCTTGATCAAAGAGCAGGCTGAACTCCAGTGTTCCCAGGTAGGCTGAAAAACACAACACAAACACGGCAATTACTGTCAGTCAGCAGCGCAGACACATTCAGTCATACAAACTGGAAAAGCTCTGAGTCATGTTTGCAGCAGATGGTTTCTTAAAAACATAACACTGCCCTATATGAATTGATCTGTCTTCTTTCATCACTGTTTGGGAACTAGAAGTAGAGTCCCCCCCACTGCAACCCTGTGTAATAAATCATTGTCACATAAAGTGGGTGTGACAAAGAGTAGAGGAAAAATGCCTCACTCCACTAAAACTCCATATTTACTTCACAAAGAAAAATGTACCAACTTAAATTGAGCAAAACAGGATTACATTCCATTTACTGCTGCAAAATATTTCTTGCTTTTTGTTCTGGATTAAATAATTTTGAACAGTGAGCATGACTTTCTTTAGCAATTAAGTTTTCTTCCCCTCCTCATAAGTTGTTGTCCCCAGAAGGTCTGAGTGGATCAATAATAAATGAGCTATTGATGACTCCATTATTAGCTCTTGATTACTTTATAATATTAGGATGAAATCTAATTATTTAGATGCTAAATAAATTATGATACTGAAGAATTCAAAGGAATAGTTTTTATTAATCAAAACTCCTTTGAAAAGCTAAAAAATAATAAATTTGTAAGACTGCTTTTCATAGATAAATATAAACATTTTTAGGAGCAAGTTCTCTACAACTCACTGTCATCATCATCAGAGTCGAACACCTCCTCCTTGTCTCCGTCGTTTTCCCCTCTTCTCTCCCCATCCTTGAACCCTACCCCCGTCTCTCCATTGAACGTCTCCTCCTTCAGGATCTTCTTCTCCCTGGGGGGCGGCGGAGTGCAGGGGTAGTCGTGAAAACGGGGAAAGAAGTCAGAGATCTGTGGGATGGGGAGGATGGGTCCTGGGCACACATTGATGGCAAAGTGCTCCTGCATAGAGATCTTGACAGGTGAGGGCGGGGGAGGAGCCACTGAGTGGGGCGTAGAAGAGGGGGAGGTGGCAGAAGAGGATGGGCTTGGCGTGGAGGTGGGGGGGATAGCCAGGTGGGAGGTGGAGGGTGGCGGCGGGGGCTTTGAGAGACTCATCTGGACTGTCAAGCGGGACTAGAAATGGAAATCAGGAAGAGAGGAAATGAGTGACACGGAAAAGACAAAGAGCGACACAGCCCCATCAAAATGTTTCTGAGTTCACAGCTTTCTGTCTGTTTTTAGAGCTGCTGCAGCTCATCTGCAAAGCAATATGTTGAACTTCACACACATATCAAGCATACTGAAGAGAGAAAAAGAAAAAAAAACTCTAACTGTGCATTTTTTATTCTCAGATTCAATTTCAAAAGCCAAAATAGAATTTACCAGAACCTTTGGCACTTCAAGTGTGACTCACACATGGTGTCAGCACACCAAGTATGCCCACTGAGTGAATATTCAAATGTGCTTCTGTGAAGTACGAACGAATGATGTCACATGTGCCTCTCCACTTCAGTCTAATCCCTCTCCCTTCACTCTCTTTTACTCATCTCCTCCTCATCTGCAAAGAAATCCACCCTAAGCAATATTTACATAATGCAATTTGAAACCAGTCTTTTACACATTTGTCATTTAATGGAACACAAGAAGAGTTGCCGGGACTGTTTTTTTTTTCATTCAACCAAATGCTGTCTTCTCAGATTTTTCTCACAATGATTCAACAGCCACTTCATGAGGCAGCAGAGTCATTTACTGTAAGAGAGAAGACGTCAACACCAGGAGGTTAGGTGGGCGGTCTGTCGTTCTTTCAATGTGTTGCATATGTCCATCACATCACTCCTAATTAGAAGCAACTGGTGACCAAGATCCCTAATGGACATTTACTTTTTAATTCTTAAGGTTTTTTTCAATGTCTGGACCTAAAATAAACCGACCTCTCTAAAGAAATATTATCAATCTTGTTTAAAGAAAGATAGAATTCAAATTCTGAGAGACTAAAGACTTTTTTTCATACTGGAACCTTTGCAAAGTTTCACAAAAACATTTGTTCCTAGTCTCTGCATCCTGTTGTTCCTGTTTTCAAAACAAATGCACTAGTAATGGTGGGTAAAATATGTTTGAAGCAACAACATTTATAGATTTCACCTATAGCATACAGATGATCTGTTTAACAGTTTTTCTCCTTAAGATGTGGCAAGTTAAGGAGCTATCAGTAATTTTTTTCCACTGACAACTGTGTGCTTGCTCTTCCTCCTTAAACCCCCAATCTGCCTTGGTAGATTACCATTAATCTTGGATCTATTGGAGGTTTTTTTCCATCTGAAAATTTGCCATTCCTTTCAACTGTTACCACATGCTTGTTAAGTATCAGAAAGTGCACCATATATATTTTGCAGCCTTTTTTCCCTATACCCGAATGCATCACTGCAGTGCCAATGACTGTATAAATGTGGCTTCCTTAGACAGATAAATGTCTTTACCTATAGATAATAAACTAAATTTGTCAGCAATGTGTTTGACTTCAATGAAATTTGATTCTGTTCAATAGATTTTAATTTTTTTACAAATTTGATCTATTTATTTTGCCTCTAGATTTTATTTATCATAAACCGAAGCAATGTAAATAAACATTATTGTGGTGAACTACATTGGTCGACAGCGCAGGTATCCTTTAATTCACTTTTTGTAAAACCTATTCAATTTCTCTAGACTTGCTTTTGGACATAGTAGACATTTTTCACTGCAGTCACGCAATCACATTTTATGAGTAGATTTAAACCTTTGGCTGCCTACACGGGTGCAGCTTTTTCTTTTTTGTGAAACAGCTCCACAAAAACAAAAGATACTACAAGAGTACAACATAGCAAAGGGATAAAAATTCAGGTCCAAAGAGATTTTAATAAACATTTTTTTGAATCTTCACTTTGAGATAACTTTTCAAATGCAAACTTTTTCTTTTCTATTTACCAAAAAATCTATTTGTAGGAGGTGCAAAGACAGCAAAATATATTTGTGGTAATGCATGCCTCAGACATTTTCATGTGGGTGTCTTTTCACCTTTTAAACACATTTTAATCACACTATTTAGATGGAAGCTAATGTTTCTGTGTTTTTTTCAGTTAAACTTTGGTCAGTGGATTTATCTGGTGGAACTGTTACTTGGCAGTGAAAGTTTGCAGGGTTTTGAAAAAAGCTTCATTTTCTCTGGCTGAATAAGAGGTAAAGATGAACATATAGTATGTGTGTTGTTTTTCTAATCTTGACTTTGCTGAGCTTCAAACTCAAAACCTCAATAAATGGATTTCCCTAAAAATCCCCATAAAATAGTTATTAGTCCTGCATGGAATTTTTTTGTTCAGTCCAACAATGTTGCTGGGTTTATATGACAATTTTCAGTTGCAAAAAGTTTATATTAGCAGATTTTTTTTTTCTCTCATCTCAAAATTTCTTGTAGTAAAACAAATTTAGCAAAACACTGCATTATTATCATTAAATTATTTTTGTAATTATGTCTGTTGTTATCAATGAGTTATCAGATGGTTTTAGCAAGGTTAAAGCATTTAAAATTAGAAAAACAAAACAGACCAGAACTGAATGCAACAACTATATTCTCTTCCCTTCATGCTGAGTCCTATAAATCTTCCCTGCATGTTTTTCTCAGAGATCATCTTTAGATTCACAGCCATGCACTGTCTCAAGTGAAAACTCTGCCACATGCCCCACCTATGTGACTATGTTGAGCAGCACTCACATAACACATGTGTAAAACTCAGCAAAGATAGGGACCCCGAAGTGTCTGCTCACATCTTCAACACTCATTCATTCACTGTTACATAACAACAGCAGGACCCGCTGCTTGGTACATATCTACTCCTGCATGCTGCTTTCAAACTTCTTCAGATCCATCCTTGTCATTTAGAGACATGCAAACACATGTGTAACGGCCATCCTAAGCATGCACGCCCCCACCCACCCAGGGAGACAGCCATCTACCTACCCAGGGACAGTCTTCATCTGTGCCAGTGCTCCATCTTGCCTGCTTTCACATCCTCTGTCTCTCACACTCTGTTGAGCATGCAGACCAGCTCTGAGTCAACATACCCCTCCGTACTCTCTCTCCCTCTTTCCCTCCCCTTCTACGTTCACCATTCTCTCTCCTCCGTCCCTCCCTCTTTTCCTTCCCCTGTGGCTGTGACGTATCTGGTTGAAATCCTCATCAAGAGGTTTTCAGACTGTGGATATGGCACAGCAACTCATTTTCTGAGCAGTGATGACATTTTTAGGATCCATTAGGGAAAAAAAAAAGGTTGGGACGTGTAGGTGGGTGGAGATGGTCAGGTGAGATGAGGGGGCGTGGGTGTGTGTGTGAAAGATGTGTGGCAGGTATGAGGAGCAAAGAAGAGACAAACCATCAATGTGTAGACAAAACAACGAGCGACAGAAGCCTTAGAAAAAAACCCAGGACAGATGTGTGCCATGCAATCGGGAGAGGAGTGGATGAGAAAACACAGAGCACACTCAAAACGAAATATAGCTCTAGGGGTAAAATATATATATATATTACAAAAAACACCAAGTGAAGGACAGAAAGGGGAAATTAGATTCGTCATGTTGACTGAGCAGAAGAAAAAAAACACTGCAAGCTATTAAATCACACAGCCAGCCTGCTTGATGTTGGCTGTTACTACGGCCAGCATCAGATGAGTATATTTACATGTAGCAGCTTTCATAGTAGTGAGTGCCACCTGTCACACTAATGAAATGAATCAGACCACTGCAATCATTACAGCTTGTAGACGTGTTTTAGCTTTAAAACAGGAGGCTTCTGGTAGGTTATTCAGATAAGGAATGTGGTTTAATGGCTTTTTCCATAGGATTGCAAAAACTATATTCCTTATTCTTCTAAAATAAATCTGATTTACAAAGATTGATTAATTTAGTTATAGAAATACATCTTACTTCTCTGCATCACGTATAAAGCATTACATGGCTCAATCTTAGATCAGAGATATGATTGTTCCTTATGTTTCTAACAGAGCACTTAACTCTCAATCTGCAAGTTTACCAATGGTTCCTATAATTTCTAAAAGTAGAAAGGGAGGCATATACTTTATTTATCACGTTCATCTCCTGTGGAACCAACTATCAGTTTTAGTCTGTGAGGCAGACACACTGTATACTTTTAAAGTAAGACTTAAAACTTTCCTTTTTGATAAAGCTTATAGTTAGAGTGGCTCAAGTTATCCAGAACTATCTCTATAGTTATGCTGCTATAGGCTTAGACTGCTGGAGGAGATAGGGACCTCTTTTTCATTCTATCTCTATTCTGCAGGATTTGTTAGTTCAATCTCTAACATTATGCTCTCTCTGCTCTTTCTTAAAGTAGTTTCATCTGGTTTGTTCCTGTTTGGCTGTGACACCATCCTGAAGAGCAATATTAGCTGTGCTGCTGCCATCAACACCTTTGTTTTTAGATGTTGGAGCTTGACCTGTTTTCAGTGTAGTCCTGTTTCTCTGACTGTGACTAAGTGGATGTGCTCTCTTCATCCTCTCAAATGAGAGCTAGTCAGACTGGCTGTGTGTTTCCTGGACGCTACCGCATGTGGAGTTGGTTGACAGTTGCCTTTTTCAAACATTTCTTTTCCATATTTTTTTCTCTCTTGCCTTTCAGGGCTTCCGTACTAGGGGGTTCAGGTCTGGTTGTGTCACTTTTTACAATTGATGTAATTATGATTTTATCTGGAATAAACTGTTATTCATTGAAATACCTGTTGAAAACTATTTAAGACCCCCTGACCCTGATCTATGTCCCCCAATGTCTCTGATTTAAAAATTGGTTCAATCTCATGTGGTGATCACAAAAAATAAATTTCCAACAAAGACCAATAAGAGCTTTAATCAGAGGTACAAACAAGTCTGTAACAGCAGGCCTTGTCAATTACATTAATAGCTTTCCAATGGAGAGAGTGGGAGAGGCGGTTCATTGCTGCTTTGTTATCTATTTGTAAACACATACATTTACTTTGAGCTTCTCATTACTACTTTATAACCTCATCAATATTGTGTTTACAGACCATTAACCAATTACATTCAGTGGCAAAGTGAAAGCAAGAGCTTCAATGTCTTAAGAACAGACAGATGAACTCTCAGATTAACAACATCAAACCATCCATCTGGAAGAAGGAGCTTTTAACATGCAATACAGAGAGGAAGTGATTGAAAACAGACGGAGAGGTATTCACAAAGGATAATTTTTGCTGGCCACATGGATTAAACAGATCAAGTACTTCTTTCAGTTTTATATATATATATATATAGATGTATACCATAAAATACTGTTAAACTAACTTTCAGATAAATGTTCTGGGTGGAAATGATCCTCCCAAGAGAGAGTCTTGATGGGGGTTACAGAAATTTTCTATCATTAAATATTTGCAAAACATTACAAGCTTCATATGTACCTATACTGTATATATATATATACAAATATCCATCCTTGTGCTTTAACTGGAATATTTTCACATTAGCCCTACTTGCTGCCTATCAATAATGGATTAATATCCATGGTCAAGGAAGCTGTTTTGTGGTTGCAGGATTCACTTCAAGCATATTGAAGTTAGTTTTTGCCACAGTTTGCCCAGCTTTGGAGATTTGTTGTTGTTTAGCGTTTTATTTTGTGATATGATTAGAAATATGTTTATTCTGAGATTTATCATGTGATCCTTAGATCTCTGTGTGACTAGGTGTTTTTTTCTGTCATGCCTTGTTTAATATTCTTGTGATTTATTTAGTCTTTGGTCTTGCTTTTCTTCATTCATTGTTTACAGTTATCTTTAGGTTATGTTTCCATAATGCACATTAGTTATCAAAGTTTTTTCAGTCTTTTCCCCATTATCTAGTTTTCACTTGGTCATTCTGTGATTTTTAGTCATTAGTCTCCTTTCCATTTTGTGTCATCCTAGGTTTTCAAGCCCTGCTGTATTTTGTGGTTGTTTTCCATTGCCCTATAGCACCACTTTCCTTCTCCTTTGTTCCCTTTCAACTCTTTCTGTTCACACCTGCACCAAGTTAACTAATTATTCCACCCATTGTTCAGTAATTTCCTCCCCGGTATATATACACCTCCTCTGTTGTTAGTCTTTCCCGGATTGTCTTCATTCCGTCCTGTGATACTCTACTCTGGTTCCTGTATTCCTTGAATGTTTACCTTTTGGATTTTTATTGCTCCTGCCATCTCCACAGTAAATCAGCATGAACCAATCTCTGCTTCAACCTCTGCCGGTTGCTTCCTTCTACAAATTCTGACAATGTCCTTCGCTATATCCTCTCACCTTTTTGCTTCACTTCAAATTCAATTAAAAAATGATTCGAAATTAAATGTTTTAGTAACTCATCATATTTTTTAATGATTTGCTATAGATATTAATAGCTGTAGGCAGGAAGGATGAAATGTAGCAGTCTGTCTTGCATCCAACCTGGAGAAGCCTTTCAATGAAGACCATAAATTGGTATTTAACAGTCTTCTAAAGATGATGTTCACTTTCCACTGTAATGTTCTTCATTTTATGAAGAATTATTCTTTGTGAAATTATCTCCAGGGGTTCTAGAGGGGTTTCTATACCAAAGCCAGCCTTATTTGTTTGCTAGTTAAGCTTCCTTAAATAATTTTCTCTGATGTTGTTACCCAAGCAGATGATGGCTGATGAAATCACACTGTCCACAACAGACAAAGGGTTTGTTCAAATTCAGTGGCTGCCTCATCCGATGGAAAGATTTGTCAGCCAATTATGTTATAGCACTGGGCTATGGCCTATTTGAATTCAAAGACTCCTTCTTATGTGGGCGACAACTGCAGGATTCTTTTCCCGCATATGGAAAGACAGGTCCGGTGTATCCTAAATGGTCTAGCATGTCCCATGATTAATTGTTAGTCCAATCAAGGCGACTGCTCCTTGCTCAGAAGAAAAAGAAAAAAAATATAAATATATATATTTCATGTGTAATTTTCAGTTTTTGATTCAAATATTTATACTGTGTGTAAACTACAAATCTGATATCTTTGATGACAGCACTGCTCCTAAAGCTTCTCAAAATAAAATAAAAACTAAAGTAGTGAGAAGTTCGGCATCCACCTCCTGCTTTCAACGGTCACAGTGATTAGTGGATAAAGCTTACACTTATTGAGGGGCAGTGAAAAGGCCTGATAAGGCTACACCTATTCAAATCTATAGCCAAACTTTTCTGGTCTTTTCATTATCATGGCCTTCGAAGGTTCAAGTCCATGTAGGCTGGTTGCTTGGGAGTATGCAGCCTTCGTAATCAAACACTGTTAGAAGATATGCAGTGTCTTGCTGCAAACACTGAAGGACCTAATCCTATTTATTAAGTACAATGTTCAATGTCCCTTCTTGTGTGGCTTCATAGTTGCATATTGCTGCACACCTGAGAACATTTCTCTATTAAGAAAAGTAGTGTGGATATAAGGAGGCGAAGGATCATGTCTCTTCGCCGGATGATTACCCTTGATGGTATTCCAGCCAAAGACCTAAACAAAGGAATATCTGTCTTTTTGAATCTGTCTTCTTGTGAATCTCTTTATCTTGGATTCTGTTATTCTTCCAGACTACCAGTGAAACTCAGTTCATCTCCTATCTTCATGGAAAAGGCCTCACCTGTGTGCAGCAGTTCTCAGCCTTCGTCTGCTCTCCAGCATGACATTTCTTGCAAGTACCAATGCTCTCAGATCTCACTTACCTAAGCAGTAGTGTAAAATTTGCAAAGCCAGGTGAAACAAATACTTAGAGATCCATTCTGTGTCCCCTCCATCTCTCAAGTAAGCCAAATTAATCAGTTGTCAGTTTTTATATCCAACTCCTTCCTGATCAGTCTGCTTTCTGCTCTCAGACCAACCAGAGATTTACAGCTGACTTCCTGCAAGCAATCCCCTTCAAGATTCTTGCTTTTTATGATGTTTCATATAAATAAAACTCTGATTCTCTGTGATTCTGGAAAAAAATTACATATCAACATGACATCTCCATTTGAGTTTGTTGTCCAGGTAAACACCAAGGTATTTATTCTCCCCTGTCTCCACTCCCATGATGTTAATGGGAAGAAACTTGTTCCTATTTATTCTGAAATCTACAAAACCTCACTTGACTTATTCACATTCAGGATCAAATGACTGTTTCAACACCATGCCACAAAGTGGTTCACGGGCTCCCTGTAATCATCCTGTTGTCCATCTCTGAAACACCCAATGATTGCAGTCATCTGAGCATTTCTGCAGATGATAGTCTGTCTTGAACTGAACGCAGAGGTGTAGAGAGTTAAAAGTAAGGGTGATAGGACCATCCACTGTGGTGCTCTTGTAAAACTGACTACTTGATTAGACAACTGATCCTTCAGTCTCACAAACTGCAGTCAGTTTGTCAGGTAGTCTTTGATTCAGGCAACCGTTAATGCCCCCACCTGTGTCTTCTGCAGTTTCTGACAATGTATATCTGGCTGAATTGTGTTGAATGCACTGTAAAAAACAAAGAGTATGATGCTAACAGTGTAGTATGTCTTGTCTAAATGGCAGTGGGTTTGTTGAAGCAGATTTGTAATGATACAATAAATTCTGAGGTTTAGGCAGGAGGTCTTACACATTACTGGAACCATGTCCTGGGTCAGGCTAATGTTTTATGAGATGCTGTAAAATCACACAGAGCTGCTCTGCACAGGCCTTCTGGACTCTGGGGATAACAACACCTGGACCTGTTGACTTACTACAGTCCTTCAGTTATTTTGTTACTTGACCTTTTAATTTAAATGAGGGCAGGGAATAAGGATGCTGATCTTGTTGCTGAAAAGAACCTTTTGAACAATTTAAGTTATTTGGTTCTGTTCAGACTTCCATCTATCTGATCCTTCTTCTGCTTGTTGCCAGTAATCTTCAACTCTGACCACACATCTCTGATATGTTTCAGCCTAAACTTGCTTTCCAGCCTCTTTTTTATGCCTCCTTGCTTTCTCTTTCTTTTTCTGAACTACAATCATCAGAATCAGTTGTGCTGAAGCAGGGAAATCTCTAAAACCTGCAGGACAGCAACCTTAGAGGGTTAACTTTGGGCAGGTCTCTTCTATATACTCCTCAATAATCCCCTGTCTCATTTCCTGAAGGCTATTTTTTTCTTGTTTATTAGTTCATTCATATCAGTTGCACTGCTTAAGGTGAATGTACATTGGAGTAGCTTTGGTAACTTTTACCAAATATACTTTTAGTTCCTTTTTCTCCAGTGTTATTTGCCTCTGGTGTTTGATGATGTGGAACTGGAAGGAGTTTTGCTTGTATTTGTTTTGATGCGTAAAGATAGCAACCATACTATAGCAGTTTTTTTGTTCGTTTTTTTTTTTTTTTGCAAGGAGGAGCAGTTCATTAACATCTCTAAAGCTGAAATAACACTTCTACTACTTCCACCTGCACCAACTTATTTGAAAACGAGTTACAGAGAATGCAGAGCAGGAGTGATGAAAAGAGAAAGGTATAGAGAAACATTAAATTATATTCATCACTCATGGGCAATGTGAGATCTTTAGAAATGCAATTTCCAAGCCAGAATAGTATACATATACCCCACTCCAGTGTCTTTCTGCATGGCTATCTGATTGTACGTACAAGCAAAAAGAGATTTAAAGACGGTTGTAAAACTCAACTGAGGTGGGTTGGCAGTGATTGTGAACAACAGATAGTGCCATCCAAGACATGTGAAGATTCATTTCTGCAGCCCAGATATTCAACTGTTGACAGTTTTGTTTTTTTAAATATTATATCCCCTTAGTGTTTACCAGTGTTCTGCTGTTAACTGTTTACATTCCACCTTCTGCTTGTGCACACTGCTTGTGATGTCGTCAGTTCCATTGTTGCGAAGCTACAGACACAACAACCAAATACATTTGTGGCAATAATGGTGAATTTAATCACACCTCATTTTCTGCTGCACTGCCAATGTTCCATCAAATTGTCAGCTGCTGTACGAGATAAAACAAAAGTCTGGACTTGTTTTATTTAAATTTCAAGACTTAATACATCTCTTTTGTAAATAAATCTGTAAAGGGAGTAATATAACAAAACAAAAAATATCCATTTACCATGTTGCTGATGGACTGTGGTATTTTTGTTTGGCATCCACAAAGAGTCTGTTTTTTTTTACTGTTGCCTAAAATCAGACTTTCCCAAATACACCAAGATATTGTGTTGTTGATTTTTAATGAAATATTAGAAAATAACTTAAAGATATCAAAGCCAATCATTATCTGTTACATGTCCTGATACTGAAGCTGCTTCCTATCACTTCAGATATCAAATCTGGTTGTAGCTGAGTGAAGTTCCACAAATCCAAGATAAGCAAACAAAAACTACAAGCTCACTTTCAGATTTAAAGAATACATCCTCTTATCTTCTTAAGGAACCTGAAAGTGGTAACAGACAAAGGGGCAAGTTGATACAAAGCTGTGTCAGCAGGAACTAACACTGCTGTGCTTGTAACTGTCCAGCTAACGATGATCTTATCCAGTATATTTGTTTTGTCCTTTCACTCAGTACTATAAAAACAAACAATGTAGATCAATAATCATTCTCAGTTTCCTTCTTTTATATCTACGGTCATAAAGGACTACACTTAAGAGAATTTTGTAAATACTACTGTGCTATAAGTATTGTTTATTTATATTAGCAGAATAATCTATTTAAATACATATCTAAATGTAACAATTATGTTCCCTTTAAAATAACACAAAAAAAACACAAAAAATACATACAGTCAGGAAAATACGAAAACCCTATCATACAAATAAATAGTTAAAATCATATATTTTGATTTCTTGATGTTTTGTTAGATTATGTCTGTCACAGTGGAAATGCACCTATGATGACAATTTCAGACCCCTCCATGATTTCTAAGTAGGAGAACAATAGCAAGGTGTTCAAATACTGATTTTCCTCACTGTATACAAGGTGCAAGTTGATTGTCTTTGATGCAAAGGATGCGGTTTTAGCAAAATGAATAGGTGTGGTGGACACATAATAGACCAAAGTGAAAGTTTTCCTCGAATTAAATAATCTGAACTTTTCTGTCAATTCAGTTAATTTTAACTAATCAGGGTCTGGATGTGATTGTGTCACCTTGGGGGGTGAGGTTGTTTGAGGACCCAAATGCAGCGATGAGTGAGGCAGAGATGAGTTCTTGTAGGTTTGATGAAGAGAAACTGAGGCAAACATCCAAAAACACAAAAATACAAAGAACCAAAAACCAGCAAACATCAGGGAAAACTCACATGGGGAGCCAGAGACAAGGAAGTAAGAAAACAACAAGGAACCAGCACTGAAGAAATGCACATGGAGGG
>NW_015150585.1:824791-833796 GCF_000732505.1 Cyprinodon variegatus
TTAGAAATTAAGTGTTAACAAGCAGTTGGACAGGTGTACCTAATAAAGTGGCCGGTGAGTGTATATGCTTTCTTTCAGTCCAATCCAAAGCACAATAATAATTTTGTATAGTATAGAGTATATTGTGGATAGGTTGTCTTTCCATCAAAGAATAAACATGCATCTGCAAATTTGTTAAGTTACTGTATTTGTAGTTGCACCATCTGAACATATAGGTCACTAACAAGTATTGTTACCAATACCTGGTTTGGAAAATCTATCCATTACTTTTCATAAATTCCTCCGGCATTCGAAAAGAGTGAAGCAAAAAAACAAAACAAAACACATATCTTTATTGTTTGTAAAATAACTGCAACTGAGCTCAGCATTGTGTGAATGAGGGAGTAGGAGCAAAGTTTCACAAAGAAGCTGGTATTACTTTTCATTCAACAAGCTCTGACTGAGACACATTGTTCTCAGTCCACAGTGTCATGGATTTATCTGAATTGCTGTGTCCAGACCTGTTCTCGGGAAGAAACTCAATCAGCCAGGTTTAAAGAAGTCTGGGCATTGGAACTGTGGTATTGATCTTTCTTAGCAGCAAACACTAGGAAGACTATCAGATAGATGGTTAACAGTGGCAGATCACATGTAAGCTGACAAATGTAAAGAACGGTAAATGAAATCCGAAGAAAAGTCAGGAGAAAAACAGAAGGAACAAAGCTAAAATTTCCAAACGTAAAGTATTTATGATATTTTCTAGGCATGTTTCAGCCTTGACAACAGTATAATTAAATGCCCCCACATCATTCATGGTAGTAATATAAATCATAAACATTCACAATGAGTCAGGGAGAGATGAGAGAGAAGGACTAAGAAGCCTGTGAGAAATTTATGGAGTATTCATCCAATCCCTGCATGGCGAGATAATCTCCTCCCATTACTGGAGCACAAAGCATTGCAGGTTTTCCATTAAGTGTACAGCCCCAGCCTCTCCTGCCTCTCAGCCAGCCATTAGCTTGGAGATTAGGTAAACCTCTATTTACATACTGTAGAGCCAGTCTGTTGAAGGATTTTGACATTCAGGACCTATATCAGGACAAACAAATTACACTACGATAAAGATCAAAGCAGTGACTCACAGTTTCTCCCAAGAAAATATATGATGGCATGCCTTGGCTCCTAATTTATTCTCCTTCTGTAGAGTGTTTTGCATCGAAAAAAATAACCTAAGCTTACTCTAGATTTTTAAGATGATAAACATAATTAGAATATTAGTAATATTAGTAAAAAGGAGCCTAATCTTCAAGCATGGGATTAGTGTTAATTGTTTATAACTGCAGCATTATTGGTCTCACAGAAAGAATTCTGGTGATATAAGAACATGTAAAATGACAACTTAGTTTGAAGTCTCTTGCCCAGAGACATGTTATAGTGGTAGGGTAGCATGAGGAAAATTCACATATTTCAAATAGCAAGAATATAACTTTTTTTTCTTTTAAGCCAATATAAGAAAACCTTTTTATTACAGTTTTCATTTAAAGGAATAGTACACCCAAAATATGATTAGCCTTCATTTTCTACTCACCCCCATGCTGAACAACACTCTGGAGTACTTTTTTGATATCTCAAATGCATCTGGAGATCTGGGAGGCTTCTTGCTGTCTGCTGACATTCAAATAATGGAGGTCTATGGCGCCCGAGGCAGAAAGGTCCATAAAAGTCCACAAAAAACGTGTCAATATTCCTCCATACTGCTCGTCCAATGTATTCCAAGTGTCCTGAGTGGGTAGCTTCCATAATTTACTCGAAACGAAGCCATTTAGAATGTTTTTAGAGCATAAACAGTAGTGTATAGGATTTCCTAAAAGCGTGTTCACGAGTCTACGGAAACCGCGGCAGACCAAACCAGATGAAAGTGCGTATTCAGCTCGGCTAAGAACTCATGCTCTTCCTCAACACTGAAGTCCTCAGACATTTTTCTTTCGTTGTTTCTTTCTTTGCACAGGTAAACAGCACATTTCTTCTTCTACGCTTGCATTATCGGCAGAGCAGACGCTGAATGCGCACTTTCATCTGGTTTGGTCTGCCGCGGTTTCCGTAGGCTCGTGAACTCGCATGCGCGGGCGTTTAGGAAGTCCTATACACTACTGTTTATGCTCTAAAAACATTCTAAATGACTTCGTTTCGAGTAAATTCTGGATGCTACCCACTCAGGACACTTGGAATACATTGGACGAGCAGTATGGAGGAATATTGACACGTTTTTTGTGGACTTTTATGGACCTTTCTGTCTCGGGCACAATAGACCTCCATTATTTGAATGTCAGCAGACAGCAAGAAGCCTCCCAGATCTCCAGATGCATTTGAGATATCAAAAAAGTACTCCAGAGTGTTGTTCAGCATGGGGGTGAGTAGAAAATGAAGGCTAATCATGTTTTGGGTGTACTATTCCTTTAAATAGTGTCATATTTGTAAGGAAATGCATGTGTTGCTTGCAAACATTAAAACTGACCAAATCTTTTCTGCTTTTGCCAAAGCAGTGTGCCGTTCTGAGGTGGGATCTTCCTCAGTGGAAAAAAAAAAAGTTTATGAATGTTGTAGGAATCGCTTTGCAAAGAAAAATTGAGAGGCAATTTGATATAATCTCCTAAAAAGAGTAGTGTAAAGTTAATTATAGTTTCTTCTTGTGTTTTATTTTGTTTGCTATTGTTTTGTTTTTATTTTTGCCATTTCATTTTTGCATGTTTTGATGAGATTAGGCCAATATAGGCCTTCATTTTATTTGGTCTGATCAATTCCTGTCCCCCACTCCACCCCAATGTTAGTTCATGCATTCTTAGACGGACTTTCCATGAACTTTCATTCATTTAACCTTCATTTGTATGACCCAACTAAGACCCTAACTCTTATCATCATTTATTCAAACATAGTCCTAAACCCATCCATAAAATGTAGCATACACCTGTGAAAATGTACCCCACAAGGTAACAAATCCATGACCATACACACAAATGATGAGCAGTTAAAGTAATGCCTAATCCTTCCTTTCCACAACCAAGGAGAAGCTGAAAGAAAAATGTCATCAGTCAGGAAGCTTAAGTTTAAAACCCTCCGGTTTGAAATTAAACTTGAAATATTTTACAAAACTCTTCCAAAAGCTTCTGATGAACCGTGTTTACAAATGCCAACTGAACACTTTGATTTTTAAGCTTTTATTAAGCTAAATAAGTAAAATGAACTCTTTAGTGCCCTTTTATTACAATTTTGGACTACCGGGTATGTGCAATCATCCAGATCAGTAGAAAGGACAAATTCCTTATGTGGTAGTCTTAGTGAAAAAATACACATTTGATATATAGATAGGGGTTATGAATAAATAAACCATGTGGAGCTTGCTGAATCATTACAGGTTAGAGTCTGGTTGCATGGAAAAGTTAAATATACTACTACTAATATACTACTATTGCATTTTGTCTATATTTCTAAGAACTAAAGATAAACTCCTTTTTTATTTTAGCTTTTGAAAAAGCTGAGAAACCTAACTTGGATGTCTGCATGGTGTCAGAAATGTCATACTTGGCCGGCCCACTGACACAGTAGGTTCAAAAGATAATAAATAAAGTTATTTGGTCAAATCCGCAAAAATAAAACAACATATTTTTTACCATACTTCTCTCTGCCTTTTCATTGCCATCTGTAATCCCATAGCCCCTGTGTGTTGATGGAGTGCAGAGCTCTGAGGCAGGAAATCAAAACTGACTCATGGCTGGTGTTTGTCCATTTTGCAGATGGAGCAGTCGTGGCACATGTGCCAGGTGCTAAACACAGCAGGTGTTAGATCAGCTGGTCATAGAAGTGAAAAAAGTTCATCTGTGTTTCTGGAACTGGTCAGGTTGCCAAGCTGAGCAATGGAAATCAGGAAATCACCTTCAGCCAACATCAGTAATGCCATTACCCAAAACACACTTTTAGATGTGTTTATATCTTATTTCAAAAATGTGTCATTATTTATTTTGTTTAGGCTTGGTGCTTAGATATATTTAAAATCTCTTCTTAGCAGTTCATAGAACCACTGTTTGCTGAAACTGCAGTTCCAGACCTTTTAGACTATGTGAAAATCATTGTGAGATTTGCCAGATTATTTTCAGGTTGCTGGTGAGAATTATTCCAGTGTTCCTGTCAGTGGCGGTTGCTGGAGTTTTGTCAAGGAGGGGCTATAAATTCAAAATAGACATATAGCGAAAAATCATTCAAACATATACTAAGTTATCACACCAGTATATTTATATGAATGCTAACAACAACAAAAAAAAACATTATAAAAACGCTTTATAAAAATGAAAAAGTAATTTCATGTACAGGTCTACTTTTTGTACATACATTTTGTCCTTCTGAGGCTTTGTAAAGGCAGATATGTGTTTTGCATGGTCCAATATGGAGTCGACAACATAAAAAAAATAATGCACCAGTATAATAATGGAGAAGCTAGAATAGAATAGAATAGAATAGAATAGAATAGAATAGAATAGAATAGAATAGAATAGAATATGGACATTTTTACAGAAATGGATATTTAAAAATAGCAGCAATATCACAGATATGCAAAATGAAAGCAGTATGTTTTTTAACTGACTAGGATAGAAACTGTGCAAAATCAGCATGAATGTAACAACTTATTGAGGTTGTTGGGGAGAGTGGTGGTTATTAAGTCATCATTAGAAATTAAATATCTAACTTGCACATGTAAAAAAAGATATAATCATATTTTGAAACATATCGATTTCATAATTAAAATGTTCTTTGTTTTTTTATGTCTTAATCAAGGTCATTGGGTGGGTGTGGCACCCTAGTGCCCTTTATTGACCAGCCACCACTGGTTCCTGTATTCTGATTACCTGATCCTGACCTGTTTTGCCTCTCGACCTATGCGCCTGCCTGTTCCCATCTGATTTGTTTGCCTGACCTGTCTTCTGACTCCTGCCAGAATTCTGCCTGTTGTGTGCCGTACCTGGAACTGTTACCCGACTCTCATTCTGGATTCTCCCTCGGCACCTCCCCGGATCTCTCACCTCCTAGCTCTGAAAACCGAATATGTCAAAACATCAGCTTTGGCTTTGCCCTCACAATAATCCTGTCTATATCAGTCTGCTCGGTTCTGATCTCCTGCCTGTCCTACGACCACAAATACATCAGCAATTGGGACTGTCTTTGTGGCGACTGCTGCGCCGCGTTGGCAGTCAACCAGCTGGAATCATCTTCACCCTCTGCACTCTGACTATAAAACTAGAGGTTCCTGCCTTAGATGCTGACATTGCTCACTTTGGTTGAGTTTTGAATAAACATTTTGAGAAATCTGTTTGTATGCCATGAATACTGGATCTTACTGTTCTGAGCTTGACACATATAAAATTTTTTCATGTAGTCCAAAAAGCAGTTTTTTTCTAATCTGTTCAGAATTGATTCTTCCACGTTTGATCTGGAACATTCGAAAATGCAAATTGTCCTTTTTTATGTTGTTTTTGACATTAAGTTTCAAATAGAGAATCATTTCTGATAAAATAAAAAAGGTATTACTGAAAAAAACCCTGCACAATAAAACCATCACACTTTTTATGGACTCTTGTGTCTTCTTAGAAAGGCTTTTTTTTCAATCTTTGAAAAGGCGAGAGAGACTTTTTGTTCAAAGGCAGCTACATAATAGTGAGGAAGTAAATGCATGATTATTTTTTTATTTTAAATTGTCACTGTCTGAGAAATTGTTTGAGTGGCTTTTAAATTCTCCTCATGAATTGATAAGAGTCGTTCGTCGCATCCAAAGTCAACGTCAGTCACAGGAAACCGGATGAAAGAGAGAGGCAGTGAGAGTGCATTTTCTGAACAGGTGGCTTGTTGATGTTCCCCCGGAGTGGCAGTTGGTGTCACAGGTGCAGCTTGAACTTCACATCGCTCTACTTCGAAGGGATGTAGAGGGATGGGGGTTGATCACCGGTTCATGTTGGCAGGGAGCGCTGTTCTGTCAAGGTGCATTATTCTTTTCACTGTTAGACATGTCTCGCATCTTCTGTCCTGAGTGGCTCCTGTTCTCAGAAAGTAAAAAAAAGAAACTGCCTCTTTTATCTCTCTGTCATTTGCTCTGGACACTCTTTTTTTCAAAGCTGCAGTCACCTATCGACTCTATTCAGTTTCACCTTCCGCATCTCATCTGAGCTCCTTTGTTAATGTACACCTCGTGAAGGCCTTGTAAATCACCAAATCTCTTGAATTTTTTCACAGCTGTTCTGAGAATTTGGACTAATCCTCTATAGAAAATTGCTCATACTGCTACTTGCCTATTTTTTTCTTTTAAGAAGGAGTAAGCTGGCAGAATTAATCCAGTAGCTCCTATGTTATTAAAGTTTGACTAACACACACTCAGGCATTACTACTGTGCAACAGTAAAACAATTTTCCTGTAAAACTGTGACATTATTACAGTAAAAGGCTCTCTATTAAATATAAACTGGTATATATAGACTACTTACCGTACCGTAATTCTAAGAAATTCTATTCCGCTGATTGTTTTCAAAGTTCAGCTTATGAGGATTTAGGCCTCAGTAAAGCTCTTATCAAATGCACTGTAAATTTCCTTTATCATTATACCGTTATCAGACCAAGCCCTTTGCTTTAGTTGCTATATTTGTTGTGTGTTTGTTTCTTATGGTAATACTTTGAGCAGCCCATCATAACTATGAACATGCTTTGAGCTAAACCATTATAAGTTGTGTGTATTGTCATGCTGGAAAGTGAACCCTATTCCGATCTCAAGGTTTTATCATGTTTGTCTTCATCCAGCTTTAATCCCTGATACATAAACTCCTACTCACATGCTTTATTTTGAAAATGGTTTGGTCAGGGTCTGTGCAATGTTATTTTTCCTTTAAGCGCTTCACATGCAGATCAGTACCTTATTTCAGTAAATATCATACACAGTGAATCCTGTTAATTCTACTAAAATTTGTCAATATGAAAACCTTTTTATAGCAATTTAAGTGGTTACTAACATAAAGTGAATCCTTGATTTGTCGTAAACTCACAGAAAGAGACAGGGATTTGAAAGGAAAGAGGTGTTTTACCTATTTTCTTGTGGAAGTAGTTTTTTGTTTTGGTAGGGGTGGAGGGTGTTCTTAAGAAGGTTGTCATTTTTCCAACGTTTTGTGACAGGCGCAGGCGGCGCTGGGAATGAAAGAATGACCCCTGTCAGAAACAATGATACACTGACACACTGATGTTTCCCCGGGTTAAACGTGTTTTTCTATTTTGAGTTTATTCAATATTTTTCCCACTTGCTCTTTTTAGTGTCAGTGTGTACCAAAGCCCCTGTGTTTTGTTTAGTTTTTTTCTTCTTTTAGCTGATATCTTGGCCACAATTCAACGTTACAGATCAGAGCTGAGCTAGAAACAGGGCTTAGGATGCTCCAGGTTACATCATTTCTTACTTTGTCTCTCATGAGGTTGAATAATTCTCCTGCTGATGCTGATCTCAAACCAACTGGCTGTTTCAGCACAGAAGCAAATCGTCTCTAGCACAGGAGCATTATTTGCAGCTGACCCAATTAGGAGAAGTAAAGATCCTCTGGTGCATGTTGATTTCTTTTCTTACTTTCACTCTCAACCACTCATTGAAGAATGAGTGGTTAATGATAATTAATCACAATTAATCACAATTCTGTGATTAATTGTTCAGTCACTTTTTCCTTCTCACTACTTTTTGCAAAACTACAACGGAAGAAGTGAAATAATATCTATTCCTACCTATGTTTTTCATCCATCAGGTGAGACCCATGCATAAAGGGTAGGAACAAGAAGGTAATAGAGGGAAGTATGGCACAGAGGAAAGGACTGAATACAGAGCAAAGGGGGAGCAATGAGCCAACTGCTCCAGATCAGCAGTGTGAAGGTGACTTTGGAAGAGGAAAGATGTAGATGGCAAGAAAGAATAGAGTAACAAACAGATGAGAAGAGAATATGGTCGAAAGCAGCATAGGAGTAGAATTGATCAAAAAAATTAATAAGGAAGCATCCTTTATATAATCTAACTGTAAAAAGATTTCCAGATTGATAAACATCAACACAGTTTCTGTAGCGAAACAAAACAGAAGCCTCTATGGATCACATTTCTAGAACTTGATAAGCATTTCTAAATGAGCTTGAAAGCAGTATGCGACATCAAATCAGAGCATGATTAAAGTGGTGAACGTGTAGAGAAAACAGTGATTGTGGTGTGGTGTGAAGCCAATGCCCCTTGGCAGGACTTCTTACTGTGTTTAATGAGGCAACAGTGTAGGCAATTAGTTACCTATGTGACATTATCGGTCACCAATAAGTGAACGGATCATTAACCACAAGACGCGTCTAACAGCCGTCATTCCTCGGGGCATTTGGGTTTGCTCTCATACAAACATGCATGTTGTGCTTTTCTTTTTCTAGTGAAAAATAATTCCTCCTCCTATTGGAAGAAAACATGTCCATAGATGAAATATTGATGCGGGGGCTGGGTTAAAAAAGAAAATAAGAACTGACTGATTTTATTTTTTAACTGCCTAAGCTTGTGTAATATTTTCACATGCTCACCTGATACACAGAATTATTATGATTCATACATGATGTTAAACTGCTCACCTGATTGTGCCATGCTCAACTGTCCTACTGTCCTACATTGCATTAAAGATATCAACTTCTGATGCGGCATGCCGCGCACCACACAAATACCTTTTCACAAAGCTCACATAATGAGAGAACATGATCAATTCAACTTAAACATAAATAAACTGACCTTAAATGTGTGTATGAATACACAGATTAGACCTCACGTCTTAAGTTATGCTAAATTTAAGGATTTTGTTGAAATTATGATTTACTTAGAAGAATCTGCTAAGGTTAAATGTCTGTCAAGAAAATGTATGTGTCTATCTTACTGATAATATTTTGGTGCCTTTAGCAAATGTTTTAATCATATATATATATATATATATATATATATATATA
>NW_015150585.1:835623-846450 GCF_000732505.1 Cyprinodon variegatus
ATACCGGTATATATATATAGATATATATACTATAGATTGCTTTGGTGCTAGCCAACAGAATTGAAAATGACTCCTGGATCGGTGTTGAAACATCCTCAAAAAAACTGGGCAAAAGTCCGGTTGCCCTCCAATTTAAGCCTGTTTTTGGTTGCCACGATAGAGATGACTGAAAATTAATAGGCAATGCACTAGCAATACACAGAGTGGAAATCAACATGCAGATCAGTAGAAAAGAGTATCAAAGAACAGCCTTTGTCAGCACATACACACACACTCTGTAGAGTCTGCTTCTACATTCACACATGAGTGCCCCCACTGATCTATCTGACTTCACGCTAGGGAGCTAGATGCCTGATATCTATAGGAAGTCTGAAGCAAATGGTGGAGGCATTTGTGATCAAACATGCCCACTCACCCTGAACATGTCTGCACTACAGGAGGCAAAATGGCTTAAGGGGATCACTGACATTAACACCTATCAAGGGATCATCATATTCAGTTAGATTAGAAGTCAGCCAGAGCTTACAAACCCTTAGGAATACTGCCATGTAATTTTTGCTTATATCTTTATTCAAAATACAGATACAACTTGAGGAATATACAACTTTAAATATCAGCCAATTATTTATTTGCAACTATATGATTGCTTGTAAACAACAGTGTTGTCAAAAGTACACACATTTGTTACTTAAGTAGAAGTATAGATACTGCAGTGTAAACACTCTGGTAAAAGTTGAAGTATCAACATGACCTCTTTACTTAGTAAAAATGAAAAAGTATGTGCTCCAAAAACTACTTAAAGTATAAAAGTATAAAGTAACCCTTAAAAAAGCAGCCAGAGGCTACTTTATGAATTGAAAGCTAAATTTTTCAACTATTTCGAAATATCCTTTGAGATAGGGCCAAGGATGAGGGAGGTCTTGTGGGTCTCCGTCTCCATCTCCTGATACGCTCTCGCCTGTGTCCGCCCTTTCAGACATTTCGACTTTTTCGGAATTTTGTTGTAGCATAGCATAGACAATTCATGTTTACTGTTTGAAGAACACCTGCTTGCTTCTGATTATTTCCTTTAGCTAACCAATGAGTGTTTGCGTTTTATGACTCATCCAATTACACTAGTATTCACTAGATGTGGATGCACCAATGATCTGCATTGGATGGCACACATGAGGTGAAATAAATATTTATAAACATTAAACTGAAGCTAAGAGTAACGAGCAATGTTTGTTTTAAAAATGTAAGGAATAAAAAGTACAGATACTTGTGTGAAAATGTAATGAGTAGAAGTCAGAAGTAGGAAGAAAAAAGTATAGATTCCTAAAAGAGTATTTAGCACAGTAACGAAGTATTTGTACTTTTTTACTTGACACCTCAGGTAAACAAATATCAAATTAGTAGATCAAAAGAATTATCTTTCAGGTTCTTAGAACAGATCAGAAAACAAGAAAACATCCAGTGATGAGGTCAGTGCAGACATTTTACATAATTCAATATCATAGAAAGCAACAGGTAGTGTTTTAGTCAAGACCACACCAACCGAGACAAAGGAGTACCGTCCAAGATATTTAGAGAACAAGACCGAAAGGTCTTGGCCTTGTCTCGGTCTCCATACTCCTTGGTCTTGGTTGGTGTGGTCTTGACTTCAGCACTAGCAACTGTCATTCAAACTACTTGCAAAATAAAGGAAAAAGGTAAGTACAAGATGTTGAGCCTTCAATCACATAGAAGACGAAGTGTTCAGTGTGTGCCAATTCTGAGGGCTAAGATAAGTAAAAGTAAGCCTAGCTGGTGAAAGCTTGGCATATTTCTTTATAACCTTGCCCTGCTTTATTCTTTTTTTAAAGCTTTAACCCTGCCTATGTGATCTGTCCCTTGGTTTTCGTGATTTCAAACATCTGGATTTTCTTCAAGAATGTCAGAGTGAAGGAGGTTGAACAAAAATTCAAAAATAAAATTTGTGTCACCTAAAAAAAAACGTGAAATACAGTAACTTGAAGTTTGTGTTTGTACTTCAAAGAATGTATGGAAATGCTGAAAGGGTATAAATAAGTTAGCAAGGCACAGTAAAAACCCACCAGTCAGCTTTGTTTTTTTGGCAGAATTATAATCACTAAACAAAAATAAAATACAGGTAGCACTAAATCAATTATACTGCAGAATGAAAACTCTATAACCTCTTCTCTCAATGTCTGTGCTGAGCTACCTTAAATAATGGTACAGGATACATTCTTATCTTTTTTCTTCTTAAACAGATATAGCCCGCTCCCTGTCTGTGAACCTTCATGCTGGAAGCTGTCGCATCAGTTCAAAGGTCCACTCTCTGTTGAGATCTGACTGATGTGTGAAACACACATTACTGCACTTTTTTTGGTCTATTTTTTCTGCAATAGTAAGGGTTGAAATAAAAGAAAGAAATAATCAAAGTGCTAAAGAAGGGCTTTGGTTAGAAGGACTAAGCATATTTGAGTGTGGCCAAAGCCCGATAGCACAGGGAATCGGTTTATTCACTGTGTCCCACTGCAGCACAACCTGAGTGGGCAGAAAAAAGAAACCAGAAAATAAAGTAAGCAGCACGACAAGGAAGAATGCAGGAAAGTTATACTGCCTCACCTGCAGTTTTGAGTGCAGAGTCTTTGCTCTCATTACAAGACAGGCTACTATAGAAAACAAAGAAAGCTTCTCAGCAGAATATTTCTTCTCTTAAAGGACGGTTTACATTTTAAAATCTCTAGCTTGATCCCTTTTGCCATATTTACCACTCTATATCAAAGCCAAATGACATTTACATTTGAATCACATGTCAAGCTAAAGGCTTGTTTAGCAAAGTGAAACGAAGTTCAGGCAGTGGCTTCTGCAGGGCAAAAGCTTAATGTCAAGGAGTGGAACAACTGTGTTAATACTACTGTTTCCTCTGATGTTTAAAGAAAAAATGTAATGTCCTTTAAGTTCCATCTTTTCCCTTCAACACTGAGCATCATAATTTTTTGCATGAAATGAAGCTGAAAATCTGAAAAATAAACAGAACCTTTAAGCAACCATCAGCAAAATCTTTTTTTGGAAATAATGAAATAGCTGGGTTAATAAGACAGTAATCAATTTCTGCATGGAATCATAACCATAACACCTATGTTAATCTATCCTTTGTCAATTGGTTTTGGCCGAAGGGATCTCCTCTACTTTCTGTCTTGCACCCAATCTGGAGAAGCCTTTGACCGAAGACATTTGTTGTTGTTTAACAGTCTTCTAAGGAGTATGCCAATGGAGGTCTGTAATGTTCTTTATTTTATAAAAAATTATCCCATGTAATATCATCCCCAGAGGTTTTAGAGGAGTTTGTAGAATAGAACTGTATTTCTCACCTTTTTGAGATTTTTTAAGTAATTTTTTACCCCTGCAAATAATGGCAGCAGAGATTACACTGTGGAAATTGACTTGTAGACAGAATGCAGCATCTTGCTTCAAACACTGAATCACCAAGGCCTTCTGAGGAAGGAAGTCTGATCTGTACCTTCATGTAGACAGTCGAGTCTGAACAAACACATACCTCAATGCCCTGGGGTCCGTTTCATAATGTTTTCTAAACCTAAAATATGGGAAACTCTGAGTTTTTCATATCACAAAGAGTTTTTTCAACCTCTGTTTCAGTGAGAATTAAATATTTATTGGGAGAGGATTCTACAACTCAGTTGACAGGACATGAGATTTGTTCAATATGAGCGAGATGCGGATCATTTTATTTTTATTTATTTATATTTATAGTACATGAAGAACTATTGAATTACTTTCAGATTACATGTAAATGGATTCATTAATTTCACAGGGAGTAAAGTAATTACTTTGAGGTTAGGATTAGGATTCACTCAGTGATGACACCCTACTGACTCTACTGGAACAATCTGAAATTAATCTATGGGACTGATAACCACTAATAACAAACATTTTTTGGAATGATAACATTCAAAGCACGGCTGCAAACAGCCACTTAGTATTTACTATGTAAAAGAAGAGTGAATCAACATGAGGAGGGACCCATGAGATGATCCATAGTTTCTATATATTAGAACAACATTTTTAGACTCCATCCTCACCTGCGGCCAGAAGATTTCACCTAAATAGATACATTGATTCAATACCATTCAAGAAATAATCCCGTAATCTTATCGCAGTCACAACAGACTATAGCAAGCTGTTTTGATATGCATTAGTTTTACTGAATATGTTATCCTGATATCTAAAAAAACATTTTTTCTTTGTCTCCCCTGTAGACAGCTGGAGATAGGCACCCCGCTTAGGATAAGCATAGCGTAAATGGATGGATACATTTCAGATATCATAAATACAAATTCAGTCAAGCTGATAAATGTCAAAACGGCTACTTAAAATGTGTTAACGGCCAATTCAAATGTGCAAATGTGTAAACAGTTTCTAGGTATATAAAACTTAAATTGACCTAAATTGAATGAATATGCTAACTAAAATGTTGACATATATAAACAAAACAGAGAAACTGTTTTAATGACTATTCAAGCAAACATTTACATCATATTTACATAGATAGAAACTAGAACATGAGAGAAATATTCTGAGATCTATATACCTTTTAACCTGGGTCTTTATTCAGAAAGAAACAGTATGTAATGAAAAATTTGGTTAAGGTATAAATTAGGGACTCCTTTTGGTAGAAGCAAAAGACTTCTTAGAGTTACCTTTTGAGAGCTGGAAGAAATAAAATCCTGACCGTTAGACAAAAAGTTTTTTTTACGTTTGGCAGAGGATGATCAGCCACATATAGTTTACTAAGTAGCGAGAACAGGAAGAGACATACTGCTGAGAGTGAACCATTGGTGCAGAGGAAGAGAAGCGCATACTCTGATCTAAGAAATTTCTTCAGCGCACCGTACCGTTGTTCTGTCAGACACCCGGACCATTCTGGGTTATTTTCACCCTGCCGATGCTGCCATGATCCATCTGTGGTCATGCAGAATGAGCAAACCTGCATGGCAGCTAGGGAACATGATCAAACAGGATGGCTTATACTGCTTAGCAGATTACAAAAGATACATTTTAAATGTCTGACTGACTACCCGCTAATTTGTAGTTAGTCTAAAACTCACACCCATAACTCTCAAGTTTTTGTCAACAAAGATCTACATTCAGGTCGTCAGTTCTCGTTATGGTCATTAAAAAAAGGAGCGTCAATTAAATAATTTCGGCATCTGCATCGTTGATGAAATCCACACTGATTTCCAAACTATGTCACAGAGTGGTTCACTGGCTCTCTGTACTCAGCTTCTTGTCCATATCTGATACTACCAACAATTGCAGAGAAATCTGAGCATTTCTGGAGGAACCAGAAGGTAAAGGTAGTGGTAAAGGTCACACGTTTGTTTTGCGCCTGGAGAAGAAGAAAGCTGTAGAAACGGAATTCAGATGAGTAGGAGAAAGAAGTGACCCAGAAATTACATACTCATGAGGTCGGAACAGTTTCTAACAGCCAGTTAAGAAGAGACAGACATTAAGAGTATTTACCAATGAAGCTGAGATTTACAGCCAGTGCTTAGCACATTTCTTCCTGCTGCCTTGGATATCCTTGTTAATATAATCATTCCACACATTAGGCTGTTTCATTTTATAATACTTTACGTTTATAATACTTCAAGTTAAACTGTGCTATTTTGCTTTCCTCCCTGCCAGTAGTTGGCAGTTGCCAGTAGCTACTTTCACATGGAGAAAAATAACATTATTTTAGGCCTGGTCAGACAAAAAATGTTTCATGACATGTCCAACATGTTTCATGTCAGACTAAAGATTCTATTCTGATTTGGTCCGATCGGAAAGAAATTATATTCATTAAAGAGGTTTATCCGATCGTCATGAAGATTGCCTACGATGAACACACCCATTCGGATCTTTGGAGTAAAATAATCTCCAATCGCAAATGTGCAATGTCAGCGTGACGCTTCTCTTTACTCCTACAGTAACTAAATGTAACGTGCGGAAGAACATGTCCTCCTGCCTTCAACCCCTGTAGTGTAGGAGCGTTAGCATAAGGTACAGCTGAGCCCTTAACTTATCTAAAATGACCACCAAAATAATAAAAAAATGGATACAAAGAGGCCACAATGGTCCAAAATGAAAAACACTACATCAACAGACATGAATGAAGAACTGAAGAAAAAGAAATGTGAGGGGCAGAGACAAAGAGTATCTAAAGTTTAGGATTAGCGGACAAGTACGAGTTTGGATATAAAACTGACCACTTCTTCAACTACGGAAACATTTCTGAAAAAATGTGATAGTTATGCACATGCTCAATTTATTTCATCTGATCAAACGCTTGGTATATCCATACACACATCATGATTAGATGTTTTTATTTAATCTCCATGTAAACAGAGATTTTGAATTTCTGGTTAGTTCGGATTGGGGGACATTTTGCACATGTAAGCATAGCTATTATTGTGGTTTGACCTGATATGTTTTAAGAGGTTGTTGTGTTACAACAACTTCTCACTGTTTTCACATAAACACTAAAGTCTTGACTGAGCAGTAGCAGCACGCAGTGCATTGAAGAATATACTAATGCATTATGCACTCACTGGGTGCAAGCAAAAGTAGTTAGAACCAAATCCTGTATTTAGGCTTTTTTTTTTTATGGATTTACGTCACCTCAATTGACTGTCGTTTTAATGCATGGATTTTTGGATTTGAGAATTGATTTTAGAGCCCAAAATTGTGGATTCTAAGGTATCAAATTTTTTGTGTCAATCTGCACATTACCAGCAGAACAATATCAGAAATATGTGATCAGGGATGAAGATCACAGGCTTCAAGCAGAGGAAGATCACATGGATAGATTTCTGTGCAGAGCCAATTAAATTAACACATTTTTAAAAAGGTTTAGTTCAGGAACATGCTCAGCATTGTTGTCTCCTGCCCACGCCATTAACCCCCCCTTTTGACTCATACCTTTCCTGTCACATCTCAAATGTTTCATCCTCTAACTCTGCCATGCAGCCCACCTGCTATCCATTTGTAATAAACCAAATCAGATGAAGGTGCCGTTCCCTTCCACAACAATGTGAGCTTGCAAGTCTGGTGATAAAGAGGCACAGAGGACAGCGCCTGCATATTTAAATCATCAGATCAGCGAAGCAGAACCACAGCCAGAAAATCCAGGATCTTTACCACAATGCCAGCAACACCAGGAGGATGTGGCAGGGCATACGGGCGATCACAGACTACAACACGACTTTGAAAAAGAAGCTGCACTGCAAAAAATGGAAATCTAAATAGGTAATTTTTGCTCATGCATATTTGCATATATGCATATTTTCTTGAATTGAGGATGTAAGTGAGACATTTTGCCAATGGAACAAGACATTTTACATCTAAAATAAGAAAATAACAATTGTTTTGTCTTATTTCAAGTGTATATTATCTAATTATCTTATTTTAGGAGTAAAAATACTCATTCCATTGGCAGATTATCTTATTTACCTGCTCAAATTAAGGGTAAATACATTTAATTTAAGACATTTTTACTCATTTCTAGATGTTTTTTTGCAGTGTGATTAGTCAGTCACTTCATTTGGAAGGGATTAAACTGATTTCAGATAATAAAGTAGACAATCTTTGTGTTATTTTGTATCAAGACCTGTCATTTAAAGCCCATATCAAAGAGGTTTCTAGAATTTCCTTCTTTCATCTGGGCAATATTGCAAAAATGTGAAATATCCCGTCCAGCGGTGATGCTGAGAAACTAGTCCATGCATTTGGTACTTTAAGGCTGGACAATTGTATATCTTTACTATCAGGAAGTCCACAAACTGTAGTTAAAGCCTTCAGCTGATCCAAAATGCTGCAGCCAGAGTTCTGATGAAAATTAAAAAGAAAGAACATATCTCTCATATCCTAGCTTCTCTTCATTGGCTTCCTGGTAAATCCTTCTCACATTTAAAGCTTTAAATGGCCAAGCTCCATCTTATATCAGAGATCAGATTTTTTCTTATGTTCCTAACGGAGCACTTTGCTCTAAATCTGCAGGTTTACTAGTGGTTCGTAGAATTTCTAAAAGTAGAATGGGAGGCAGATCTTTTAGTTATCAGGCTCCTCTCCTGTGGAACCAACTACCAGTTTTAGTCCGTAGGGCAGACACCCTGTCAGCTTTTAAATATAGGCTTAAAATTGTCGTTTTTGATAAAGCTTATTGTTAGAGGTGCTCAGGTTTTCCTGAGCAATCTCTATAGTTTTGCTGCTTTAGGTTTAGACTTCTACAGGACATAGGGAGCCCTTTTCCTCATACTGCTTAATTCTATCTCTACTCTCCCAATCTGCAGAATCTTTTAGTTGAATCTCTAACGTTATACTCTCTCTGGTTTTTCTCATAGTAGCTTTGCCTCGTCTGTCCCTGTTTGGCTGTGACTCCATCCTGGAGAGAAATATCAGCTGTGCTGCTGCCATCAACATCTTTGTTTATAGATGTTTGAGATCTGCCTGTTTTTCAGTGTAGTCCTGTTTCTCTGACTGTGACTGGCTGGATGTGCTCGCTTGGAGCTTGTCTGCCTGGCTGTGTTTTTCCTGGATGGGGCCACCTTTTACAGTTGCCTTTTGCATCTCTGCTTCTGTCTCCTTGAACCCCAGTCGGCCTTGGCAGATGGCCGCTCACACTGAGCCTGGTTTTGCTGGAGTATTTTACTGTTAAAAGGGAGTTTTTCCTCTCCACTGTTGCTACAAGCATGCCTAGCATGATGGACTGCCTTTGAGTCAATGAGTCTGGGCATTGGACTTGTTTTTCTTAGATAGAAGACTTTCAATCAGTTTGACTGTATGATCTGGTGAGCTGTAAAGT
The DNA here is from genome assembly GCF_000732505.1 of Cyprinodon variegatus. Lineage (NCBI taxonomy): Eukaryota > Metazoa > Chordata > Actinopteri > Cyprinodontiformes > Cyprinodontidae > Cyprinodon > Cyprinodon variegatus. Next base: position 844,475 of record NW_015150585.1, read on the forward strand.
GCCTTCAGATGACGTGCTGTGAATTGGCGCTATATAAATAAACTGAATTGAATTTAAAACACACCCTCCCCCTGATTCTTCTTAAATGAACGAAATAATTTCTTTGGAAGGTTTTAGGCACTAAACAACACTCCAGCAGTGAAAGCTGTTCCAGACCAGGGGAAGGAGGCACTCAACCTTGACATAGCTGAAGTGAGGAAAACTCTGAGGAGAGTCAACCCAAGAAAGGCCCCAGGCACAGATAACATACCTGGGCAGGTGTACAAGGAGTGTGCAGGTCAGCTTGCCGGTGTCCTCACAGACATTTTCGACACCTTGCTGGACCAAATCATAGTGCCAGCATGCTTTAGGTCTGCCATTATTCCGGTCCCGAAGAAGCCTCAGGTCACCTCACTCAATGACTAACAGCCTGTCCCACTGACTCCCATTATGATGAAGTGCTTTGAAAGGCTGGTTGAAGAACACATCATCTCCAGTCTCCTCCAACATTCAACCCACTTAAGTTCGCCTACTGACAAAACTGAAGACACCATCTCCTCTGTCCTTCACCTGAGCTTAGCACACCTGGAGGAGAAGAACAGCTATGTTCCTGGACTTCAGATCAGTCTAAGCACAGGTTCCCCTCAAGGCTGCGTCCTGAGCCCCATGCTGTTCACCCTGTTGACACATGACTGTGTTCCCAGGTTCACCACCAATCACATTGTGAGGTTTGCAGACGACACCACAGTGGTGGGCCTCATTAGAGTCAACAACTAACAGGACTACAGAGAAGAGTTGGAGCAGCTGGTGGACTGGTGCTAAGATAACAACCTGATCCTGAATGTGGAGAAAACGAAAGTGATCATTGTGGACTTCAGGAAGAACCGGCCTAACCACGCTCCACCGCTCATCAGCCGCTCAGCTGTAGAGGTGGTCAGCAGAACAAAATTCCTGGGGGTGCACATCATAGACAACATCACCTGCACTGTAAACACCGCCTTACTGGTCAAAAGGGCACAAAAAAGCATGTACTTCCTGAGGAGGATGGGGAGAGCACATCTGCCCCCACCCATCCTCATGACCGTCTAAAGAAGCACGATAGAGAGCGTTTTGACCAGCTATGTCACTATATTGTGTGGAAGCTGATGCATTGCAGAGCGGAAGATGGTAAATAGAGTAGTGAGAACTGCAGAGAAGATCATCGGGGCTCCTATTCCTCGTCCTGAGCCTGTAACATTATAATTGACCTCTCACACCCCCAACATGGACTGTTCTCTCTGCTGCCCTCTGGGAAAAGGCTTCGAAGCATCTGGTGCAGGTCCAGCAGATTTCAAAACAGCTTCTTCCCCATTACCATGAAACTGGAAATATCATGAGAGCTGCACTAAACGAAATTTCGTTTTGTATACACTCTGTGTGTACAAAATGACAATAAAGTTTGTCTAATTCAAAGGATCATGTTCTTTGATTTCTCCAGTGCATTTAACATAGTTCATCCTAATTTACATCAGATTTGGCTCTTAGGAACTCCAGAAGACTCAATGATCGCCTGTATCAAAGACTACTTGACAGACTACAGTTTGTGAAACTGAATGGTCAACTGTCTGATCATGTAGTCTAAAGGGGACGGTACTCTGACCATTCCTCTTAACTCTGTACACCTCCAGCCTGCAGTACAAGACAGACTCCTGTCATCTGCAGAAATAGTTGACTCTGCAGTAGTTGGATGGAAAAGAGGCTGAGTACAAGCAGCTTGTGAATCACTTTGTGGCAACCAACAGTTGTGCAAAACAATTATCTGATCTGATCAGAAGAATGTGGACAAAACATGGGGGATAACTGTAGATTTCACAAGGAACAAGAAGAAGTCATATGTTATTACCATCATGGGAGAAAAGGAGGTGGAGAAGGTATGAATACCTTGGTGTTCACCTGGACAAGAAACTTTACTGGGGAAACTTTTCAAAAAGACACAGACCAGACTATACTTCTCAAGG
>NW_015150585.1:846710-850642 GCF_000732505.1 Cyprinodon variegatus
TCCATCCATCCATCCATCCATCCATCCATCCATCCATCCATCCATCCATCCATCCATCCATCCATCCATCCATCCATCCATCCATCCATTTTCTAACACGCTTATCCCATTTTCCTTGACTCAAGTAACACAAGTATTTTGTGATTAAATTGAGATTAAAGTAAAGCCTTTCCTTACTCTATATTTTTCACTTGATATTCATGGAAATGTTTTCACTACTGATTCTTAAAAGCTGATTCTTAATGTGTCTTTCTTTAGTATACATGCAAAAAACTACTATAATTGTTTCCCTTGCTAAATAAAAATGTTTGTTATGATTAGTGTATGTAGATTTTTGACTGGGAGTGCTGAGCCTACAATTGGTTGACATGCAAAAGCTAATTCCCACATACTATGCAGTCTTTGGACCGTTCCTTCTTGAGATGTTAGCTAATTAATCTTGTGAATGTTGACATCTCCCCTCTGTTTTCACTTCACTTATTTAAATAGGTTTTTTCACACATGTATTACCAGCTCACTCTGAAACTTCCCATTCAGTGAACAGCTGAAATATTAGATATGTAAATGTAACCAAAGACATTTAATTATTTATTTGTAAAAGAACATTTATTATTTTTGCATTTAAGCAAGTATTTAACAACTACCCCTTTCATCATTGTGGTTTCTCTTTTTAATCTGAATATGTTTGTTTTTTCTAAGATAAATATTCTTACATGATCTCTTACAGTCCAGTTTCTTTATTTTTTTTTGTTTATTTTTTTACTTAGCAATAGGTAAAAATTAAGCTGGTGTAGTTAATGTTAGCAGATCACATTGCTGTTCCTTCGCATTTGGGCTGCCACGTACATCTTTAATCCTGACATATTTAGCTAGATAATCACCTCTTATCATATAATCCCCAGGTTAGGTAAGGGGAACTTCAACTCATATACTCCATCTGCACCTGTCACCTAAGAAGCACAAACAAAAGAGCTGTCCGTGTAAGTAAGCATTGTTATCATTACAATGTGTGTCATTTTTTATTATAGCTGGAGAATGAGCATCCCTCTACCAAACCATTTTTTTTGTCTGGATGATTTGTAGTAAGGTGTTAACCTGTTTTGCTCAGTACTCTTTAATAATTCAGCTTGCATCTGCATTGGCTCATTTGTCGGCTGCAAACTCTGTGCACAGGCCACGTCTGAGGCAGCCCCCACAGGTTCTAATGAGACTCACAGTCATTTCCTCTTAGATACATATTATTTGATTATCAGGATTATATTTTGCTGGACGAACAGATGGCCAGACCTCCGCTAGCATTTGTTATTACTCAATATGTGTGCTCCATGTTGATTTGCTTGCTGTGCACTTGCACCAGGTCTGGGATCAGATTGGCCTCCAGTATCTGTCGGAGGGAGATGTAATTAGGCCAGATAAACATTAAACAATAAGGATGTATTTAAAACTGCAAAAAGATCTTCCTTTGTGATCTCAAGTAGAAATATCTTCAACTGTTACAGTCTCATTTTTGAGCTGTGACATGATATCAGTGCTGGAGGGAACGTGGTGGTGGGTTGGGGTGGTGTCAGCAGGACAAAGTGTTACCAAGGTGTTGAAATAGGTGAAGATAAGATGGACCTGACTGCATTATCGTTGCTTGTTTATAGCTCAGACAGAGGGTGGCTCAGCCCTTTCTGATTGATTGTCTGGACAGCATACAAATAACGATTATGCAAAAGTAGAAAAGAAGATACGAATGCAGCCAGTGGAACATCATTACTCAGAGTTAACTGAGTGGAGCAATACATGTGTTCATGGTTACTAACGTTTTAGGAAAGATATCTCCTTTACATAAAACAAAACCAATTAATTTCATTATCTTTTTCCTTTATCTTCTTGATTTTGATGGTTAATAATTATGTACCAGGAGGCCTTGTGTTTTATCATGAGGTTCTACATTTTTCACTTGTTTAGCTTAAATGTATATAAATGGAAAAAGAAAAAGAAGACCTTTTTGGGATTATATTTGGCAGTCAAAACAAGAAGAGGTTCATAAAGTGTGACGAGGAAGGGAAAAGAATGCAAAGTTTAATACGATTTCACATAATAAAATTGGAAAATAGGGTTTATAAAGATATTCAGGCTCTTTAACATGATATCCTTAAAAAAAATCTCTATGATATTATTTATCAAGTAAATTACCCATGTGTGTAATGTTATTTAAATTTTAACATAGGCTTCTGAGGTTTATTATCTTTATATGATGGAACATGGCTGACAGAAGGGAGAAAGTTATGGAGAAGTTTAAAGCAAAACAACAATCCAACCTTTAAACATTTAACAAAGGATTGTTTAAGCATTCATCTGAAAATGGAAATGAGGATTGCAAAATTGCAGGCCCACCAAGACATGGCTGACGCTGTAGACAGTAGCCTGCTGTGTATCACAGTAGTGGCAGCATTAGGGAAAAGGGAAACATGCTGATGAACATGTTCACCATAGGGAGGGACATTCAGCACTTTACTTTGAGCTAATTGGGTACCTGTCTCCCTTGTCAAGTTTTTAGCCAATCACAGCAGCGGTGGCAGCTATCACATTCTTGATTTTTTTCTTAACTGATAAATCAAACTCTTGCCAAATCCAGTCAGGAGGAACACACTAACATCTTCCCATCCACAGATGCCAAAATCACATCCGTCCACTTGTTTTGGAAGTAGGAAAAAAAGGTATTCCAGCAAAAACCAGCACAACCATGTTGGTTTTGCTTCAGTTTCCACCTCTGATTGATGTGTTGTCACCATACATGTCACTGCATTTCATTGGTACAAGACATTTCTGTATCGAGGCTAACGCATCTGTTGGCTTCGGGCAAGAGGCATTTTCTGGAGTTTGTGAATTTATGCATTTATCTTACTTGTTGTGTAAACTGCAAATGATTCAATACTGTAATGAAAATTCAGATGAAATATCAATGAAATATTTTTTTTGCGTTGTAAAGGGATAAAATATAAAATAAGGTTAAAGAAGTATGTATATGTCTACTTATGCAAAGAAACAGAGTTAAAGTTGGCACACCTAATTATGTCTAAATAAGAAGCTTCTAGAAATGCATTTTTTTCACTTACCATTATTAAACTTGCTCTGATTATACAATTAAATACCAGTTTTTTTTCATAGCCTTAGAGTCTGTGTAACAAATACAATTCTTCAGTGTCTTCAGCGTCAATCACTCAGTAGGGGAAAAACATAAAGGCTCATTCATAACTTAAGATACCTTTACTTAATTTGTCATCATTAGGTTGTATGGAGGATTTAAGTGGACCCAAATACAGAGACAGAAGCTGAGGGGGTTTCTTGAAGATTTGATAAGGAGTAGTGGCAACAGAAGCATAAATTAAAAAACAAGGAACCAGAACAAAGGGGAGCACATGGGTCAAGGTTGGAATGAATGAATGAGGAGAATCCAGCCCTGACTTACTGCAGATGAGGAGTATAAGGCTACATTCACACTGCAGGCCTTGATGCTCAATACCGTTTTTTTTGTGAAATCCGATTTTTTTGCTGTTCACATTTCCAAACATATGCGACTTGTATGTGATGTCCTGTGTAAACTGCATTCACACAGCTTAAGTGTCCCGCATGCGCAGTAGAGGACGGAATGACGTCACAAGCCAACATGCTTCGTGTTTACGGAAGTAAACATGGATGTAGTGCTGGAGCGCATCTAGCAATTTTTCCCAACCATAAAAACACAATCTTTTCAAGATGGTTAAACATAAATACTGCTCTCCCCATCATCTTCTGCCATGGTTGTTGTTTTTCATAGCAAGACCCAGAATAGTGACCTTTGTCGGATATTAATGGTGTTCAGGTCAGATGAATGCGACCTGGCCGTTCAGACACAGGTCGCATTTGAAAACATCAGATTCGTATCAGATTCAGCACCACATAGC
>NW_015150585.1:851107-879451 GCF_000732505.1 Cyprinodon variegatus
AGCATTTTAGCGGTGACCCGTCGGGGACCCGCGGGTACCCGACCCGTTGCAGGACTCTAGCCTGGATCACATTTGAAAAAATCGGATTTGTGTTGTTCAGACAGCCATGACAAGATCTGATCCAGGTCGCAAGTGGGCAAAAAAAATCGGATTTGGGTCAGGCTGCAATGTGAACGTAGCCTTAATGCCGACCAGAACAAAGAATGGAGTAATCAAGTGATTGAGAACAGGTGTTGACGGAAGGATTGACACAAGAGACAAGGAAGAGACTAACACAAGAGGGCAACAGAGAGTAAACAGAAATACATAAGAGCTCAATTACAACCAGAAAACAACAGAATGACACAAAATGGAAAAGAAACAAATTACCTAGAAAACACAGAAAAACATGATCCAAGTGCAACTGAAAACTCCAAAAGAAAACAAAAAGTGCAAAATCATGACACTTATTTACATCCTCCTATTAAACTGAGCTGAAATCTCAAGAGGATAGGTCCTTAAAACAAGAAAAATCAAACTCAGATTCTGCACATTGTGAAAAATATTTTAGCTAAAGTTTTGTTTTTTGACACTTCATTCAAGCAGCTACTAATAAAAAAAAAAAAAAATAGGAAGTTTACCCCAGTCATGTTAACACCATGATGCAGCTTAAACCATAACGGTTAGCAGCTTAAGCATGACTAGCCTGAAATGTTGAACAGTTTATCATCTAGCAGGCGTTTAATCTGAGTAAGGTGTCCTCTAAAATGCCAACGCTCATGGGTGTAATCTTTATGACTGCATGTTTTGATGTGGAGTCCTGTCCAAGGGCAGCATTTTTTGTCTTATCACTAGAACCATAAAAGGTTAGCTGTGAATGATGATGTATTTTGAGTATGTGGGTCATGTCTCCATGACAAATGCAGTAAATCTCAGCATCCTCCACTCCAGCCGTTCTTGCAAATATATATTTAGAAATCCTAAGTGAGGTTCAAGCCCCTGTATGCTTCAGGCAGCTCGGCTCATATCTGGCAAGGGCAGCCTGCTCTCCATCTTCAGCTGTGTTCATCATGTTTGTTTTTGCCCAGTCCACCTGGTCCTCCATTTCATTACCTCAATTAAAGTGATTAGGATCTAAAATTGCTTGTGTCGGCAGCAGTGATTGACAGCAATTGGCCACTTAGGGAGGAGAGCTGAAGACACACAGAGTGCTGCTCAGTGGCTTGTGTAGCGAAACCCGCATGTGTTACCGGCTATGCTTGTGGGGTGTGTTTGTTTACTCTGATGGGAGTTGTGCAAGAAGGTGAGAATAATTAATGCAAGCCCCATAGAAAGTGAAGATATCAAAAGAAATGTGAATTCATTAAAAGAGCAGGCAAGACAGAAGAGATTTTGTCTTCATTTATAGTTTAACATTTTTTACCCCTTACATTTCAGTAACTACCTAAGTCAGTCAATGACTATATTCCCCTTATATCCAACACATTTCAACAAACTAAAAATAGCCTCTGAGAGTTCCAAAACAATCTTCTTGGGTTGATGTTATTGAGTGACAATACCAACATTGTCACTCCATCCTAACAAACATGAACTTCTTTGAAGGTTTTTACCAACATCTACTCTTTGCAGAAAAGGCTTGGCCAGCTGTAATCAGCAATACATTGTTGTTATTACTCCTTGGTTTTTAAAAATGGCATGCCCCAGTACCAAATGGAGAAGGACGAACACACAGACAGCCGGAAAGGCATACTAAGGACCAATCACAGCTGCTTTTTGTCTGCGCACTTCCACTTGAGGTCTGCGTGGGTTTACGACCGTCCGTCGTGTAGTGAGGACTTTTTTTAGGTGAGGCTATGCATCAGAAGTATAAACTGGCCTTTAAATTGAAGCCTTTAACTATTAGAACAACATTCTCACTCTTAAATGCCATGTTTATTTTCACAGTCATTAAAAGGAGGTACACTTGATAAAGATCAAATCATCATGAAAATATTTTGTTTTGTTTTGTTTTGTAACATGTCCAGTGTAGCATTCAGAATTTTTTGCTTACTGCTAAGTCCAACAGATTTACTTTCCTAAGTGAAATGCAAAGGACTCATAAATTGGAACAAAAAGGAGAAAGAAAAAAAACAAGTAAGAGAGGTGAAGCAATAATTTCAAGTAGAGATAAGGTGATAAGAATAGAGGAAACACATGCATTTTCCGCACAGACTATACTTCCAGTTTCAAGTACCCATAACCCAAAAGGACGACCAACTCTCAGATGTGGAACGCCATCACCTGGATGGAAAAGAATAGACTGCCCTAGCCCCCAGCTGAGACCACGGCTGAACACCGGCCTATCAGAGCAAACCTGTGCAACACCAATCCTGCCTACACACTACAGTTCAACAAAGCAAAGGCCCCAGAGTCCTGCAACAATGCCTGGCAAACAATCCCACACATAGACTGGATAAACCCACATGCTAGGCAGTCCCCAGAAGGCATCAAGCACCTGGGGCAAAGCATGACATGTTTTGACAAATCTGAGACATATATTTGTAATTATTTCTAATCATTATTGATTTTCCCACTGAGAGACTCTTTCTTGGATGCTATTTTGTCCACTTTCTGTCTTATTTTTGAATCATGGATACTAATTCAGGCAAGTGAGATCTGTATTTCTTTCTGCCCAGGCCAGACAAAGCAGAAACATTACAGGTGTATCCAACAAGCTTTTTGGTCAGATAGGGGGTTCTGTTCAGAGGAAGCAGGCACGAAACCAACATTTTTTTAATACCGGCCATCAGAGTATGAAAGTTTGAAGACGAAGTGCAGCTTTGTTTAGGGATAATGATTACAACCCGGTGTGTTTTTTAACATGAATGCGTGACACAAACATTACCGGTTTAATGATCTTTTTCAGAAGCCGTTCATTTTTTTGACAACAAAACATTTAGCTCCTCTTTAGTTGGTTCACAGTAATGCCTCTTTACTTGTGTATATTGTTTACACCTTGCTAATCTTAATTTTTCTTTTTTTACTCACTGATATGGCTTACCCTCAAACGTTTTATGTGTTGATACCTTATTTGACATCATGTGTAGCTGTCAGGATTCCTGTGTGTGGGTTAGTGCGAGTTGTGCATCTCTACTAAAGAAGATCTTTGTGGAGAACTTCGGTAGCCTACACAGGTGAAAGTAATCCTTATAATAGTAGTGCTGGGCTTAAAAGAGCACCAGAGCCTTCATTCAGTGCTGGTTTCTTGTGTGTTGAAGATCTTAGATGCTTCCTAGTCTCTTGCTTCCTTCGAGTATTTTTCTTTAACGTTTATTGGTTTTGTTTGGTTTTCAGTATTTTTGTATTTTGTATTTTTGCCTCTGTTTCCCTTGGACTTACATTAAACCATCCAAACTCATCCATGCCTACTCCTCTCTGCATTTGGGTCTTCAAAACCTCCACCCAACCTGACAGTAGCCTCGTTTTGGCCATTATTGCACATGGGAATAATATGAATAGGCCTAACCCTCCTGAGAAATAACACCCCTGTTCACTGTTATCTCTATTCATGAATAATATTCCCTTTGTTTTCATTTTGCAGAAATCTTTAGAAAAGGCTTTGTAACAATCTGTAAATATATAGATTGTAATTTTGCTCTCTTAGATCTTATAGCTTATTGCATGTTTTCATACAGGCTCAGGGTTATTCCTTGGTTACAAAAGTGGGTGCATGTTGGGGAAGGAGTTTTGGATTGTTTTTCTTTAACCGTATAAATAAGATCCATATTTTACAAATGCATTTTGTTTTACTTTTTGTCTGACCAAAATTTGTTTGATGAGTGAAAGCAAAAGATATCTTTTGCAAATCTGTTTTTACAGCACAATGTATCTTCTGCAGTATGTGCATAATGCTCTGCACTGCAGTATATTTTAAAGGTTCTTACTGTTTTCCTCTAAAGGAGTCCAAAGACACTGACATGAAGAGATGATAATGCCTTCCCTCCGAGCCTGTTCAATTTAACATGCACCAAGCGTATTCCTTCAATGCCTGGAAGGGTGATTGATAGACAATTACTACTTAGTCACAAGATGTTTTGTTTAGGCCACAGCAAGGCAGGAAGGTGTGTGATTGGACAGAGGAACATTATATGGTTAACTGTAATAGACTACTACCTGCTCTTTGTTTCTTTGCCCATTACAGTCATCACAATGTACGCTGTCTGAAGTAGCTGCTGCTACAACAGCAAATCTTGGATGCCTGTCTTTGCACCAACTTTGTGGCTCATGGGCCATTACATTTATAGTACATTGGTGTAAACGCAGCCCTTCATCATGTGGCATCAGCACACTCAGATGTAGGTGCATTACAGAACATTAATAGGCCTTTCAAAAAGACAGCTATAAGTCTCACTTACTCTGCCTACTGTTCCTCCTCACCAGTCTGTCATGATTGTCACTGTGGGTTCTGACATCTTTCTTTTATTTATCTTCCTACAGTTGTTTTCTTTGTATTTGGTGCATTTTCAATTTCAGGCATATAAAATTCTGAGCAGAGATTTATCAGTTGATAGTGGATATAGAATGCACTTTAACTGAAAGAAATAAACAACCACTGATGGTTATCTAGTGTCCAATCTAGGAAGCCTACAAAATATTTGTAGCCCTTACTGAAAATCTTTACTAAGCCCCATGAGGGACATCAGGAAAAATAATAAAATGACTTTAGGTGGCTTTCATGTACATTTGTGACAGTTACAGTACCTGTTGTCTTGCAAAACATGTACAACAGAAAGGGTTACTTTCATAGGATTCACAGAAATTCAGGGAGGGGCCCTGATGTACCTTTGTGAGATTTGATTCCCAAATACAAGAAGTCATGAAAAATTCCCATTGTCAGTCCATCCTTCATTTGACTTTTGTTTGATTTTGCGAGGAAGTACTCCAATCTTACAAGTTATGTTGGCAAAATCCCACCATTTATGTTATGCTTAGTTTAAGGATTAAATTGTTTTTTTTTTTTAGAACCCCGAGCATTTAACATAGAACATTGAATAGTTTCTCATTGGAGCCATTTAAAGCTTGGAAAGCTGTTTTTTAGCTTCCATTTATGTGGTTTTAAGTGTCTTTCAAGAGTTCATTGTTGGATTTTTTTTAAGGTAAATTGTTCATACTCCAAACAATTTCATTCAGGACGATTCTAAAGGCCCTTGACTGAGGGGGAACCCAAAAGAAGAAGAAAAGATTTGTCCCACTATATTTTTCAAATAAATTTGGGGGGAGTTGAGGACCCAATATCAATGTCTTTCATGGGGCCCCAAATTCCTGGTGGCTCCCCTGTTCCAAACTAATGTCAGCTGTAGGCAAGCAAATAGATGAGTAAAACATGTGATTAGACTGAAATTTTTGAATGATCAATAACCGAAATACCAAAAAGTTCAGATTAATGTTAGAATTTCTAATTCTGTGTGGCTCTTTTACAGCAGTATTTTGTTTCTTAGTTTGGACTGAATTGATATACCAGAAGAAAGAGCTTAATGTACTTGATGTGAAATAAACACAGTGCTCAAAAATGAGCAATTTTATGTGTAATTTTTTGCCTCAAGCTCTTCTCCCTGTACTTTTTTTTTATACTTCAGTCTCCTTTTTAAATTCCCTGCTAATTTATTGTAGTATTGAGACTAGATGTTTTTTTACCTGCATCAAGTGGGTGTAAGTAAGTCTGCTTTTTCTTTTAAGCAGTTTTTTTCACTCATGATCTAGATTTTTCATCTACTTACCGCAGTTACTGAAGGGTTTATAGGCACAGCTGTTGTGTGGCAGATTTATTTCTACTGCACTCAGGCTCACTATACTACTCTCATAACACAAGCCCTCTTGCAAAAGACATTTAAAAAATATAACCTAATAGTAGTCACAAAGTCACACTCATTCGGTTAATAGTTATTTGTCTTAACCCATTAAAATCTGAATATTGAATCGGAGCAAATTGTGGTTAAAAAGTAAGTTAAATTATATCTAATTCATTTTTTCTTCATGAATTTTTAAGTTTTTGGAGTCTTGGCAGTATATCGTAATAAACTTAATATCAGCGGCAAAGCAGAGCTACCCAATGCTCTTCATGTGCAGTCCTTGAGACTCACAGACCTGCAACTTTTAGATCAATCTCTTCTTCAGCACATGAATTAAAGGACCCGCCACAAATTTTTGCAGAGGCTTGCCAATGAGTAAATCATTAGATTTAGGTGCAGCAATGCATCAAAAAGTTAGAGCACAGTAGACCCTGAGTATTGAGTTGGACACCTCTGAATTACGTTGACTTAATCATTCCTGTTTCCTGTCTTTGCACAGTTTTTATCTTTTAATATTTGTTTGCATTTGTTTTTCAGCTGGGATGTCTGTTAAAAGTACAAAAGGAGGTCCAGACAGCCGACCCTCCTCTGCTGCAAGGTTAGTAAAGGAAATGCATGGCATTCATTAAAATAAAAAGATGCAATAAAGGTAGTCGTTATCTGTGAATATTAACTGCTCTGTCTGAGCAAAAAAATAAAAAGAATTCTATTATCTTATATAATCTGGTGGAAATAAAGCAAAAACAGACAAAAATGTCAGCAAGATTGTTATAGATCTGCAAGTCTGGGTTTGTTAAACCCTAGAAAACTTCAGTATTCCTTTCAAATTGAAGCTGCCAGTCTAAGCTGTTTATTTTTTTTACTGTTCTTCAAGCACTGTATTGTTTATAAATATTTATTTATATTTGAATAAGAAGAAATGAAAACATATTAATCCAAATAAAATACAAGTCATCTAGCGCACTTTAAATTGATCAAGGCTTCTCTTTCTCCCAGCATTTCTCCACGAGGAGGGAGGGCTGCAGCAGCTGGAAAATCGCCCGCTATGGGGAAATTCAAAAACAAGGCCCTTCAGCTTAGCCTCTCCAAGAAATTCTGGTTATTATCATCCTCTGTTTCTAATCAACATTGATTAAGACAAAGGGAGTGTGTTATGTTAGGCTGTGCACTCAATTAGCACCATCAAATGATAAACAAGCTGACAAACAAGCCTCCAGAGTTGCCCCTCTCAGAAAAGCTTTCCTGCTATGTAAATATGTAGACCAGTGGTTACAAAAGATGGTTAAAAAGTTAAGGATAAGTTTACTGGCTTACTGGGAGGAAAAACTACAAGCTTGGTTTTGGTGACAACTGTTACAGCTATAAACAAATAGCATGTAAATACACACTTCACAGCTCCAAGTCCTCCACGTCCAAGGAGAAGGTGCCTGAGGAAGAGGAGGGCAAGAGGAAGAGTAAAAGGAGCCTCAGCAACAGCTCTATGGTGGCAGCTGCCTATATCTCCTACCTAAATAAACTTTTTGGACAGGTCAGTTCTGCGGCACAATGCCGATCTGTTTTACTCTTAGATAAAGAATTTGTTGAAAAAGTAGAGCACATTGTCATCTTTGACTTTTCTCCATTTCACCACATTCCAACCAGAAAAATTTAATTAATTTTTATGTGATGAACGACGGAGGTAAGTAACAGTTACTTGAGTACCGTTTTGAATAAATGTTCCTCCGGGAGTAGTTTTACTGCACCGTACTTTTGACTTTTACATGAGTAAACCATTTTGGTGCTGTAAGTGCATGTCAGTTTGATAAATAGTTGAACCAGGAGGGTTGAATACAAATGTACAGGGTACTTTCCAGATTTTAGTTGTAAGGTAATATGATACTAAAAACTGTGTATAATTTGTCCTGAGAGCTGGCAAATATGCACCACTTTCCTCTGCTCTGTCACATAAAATCTCATTACATACATTCAAATTTGCAGTTTTAACTTGACAAAATATTGAAAGGTTCACAAGATATAAAAGCCTATGCAAGGTATTCAATTCAATTTGAATGCAGTTTATTTAGATAGAATCTGTATTCTTAAGTCTTTTATGTTGGTTTATGTCAACAATGTTCTTGCTCTGCAAATGATAAAAAAGTCCAACATCTATTTTTTATCTTTTACCCTAAAAGCATCCAGAGATTCATATTTAAACCAAAACTAAACTGCTTCTGCTTCCAGTTATAAACCATGTTCTAATAAACATACTGCATTTCAGATTAGATTCAGTCTTTTTCTGATTTGTAAATGTAATTCGCCTTTTTAACCATCTCATTCAGTTAAGTTCAGTTGATCTGTAATAAAAAAAATCTGTCTTTAATTAAAAAAAGACTATTTCTTAATTATATGTATATTTCCTCTGTGAAGAAGGAGTCAAGCTGTTTTTGAACAATGCTACCAAGCTTGCTGCATCTCTCCCATGTGGTTATGGTCTGTCATCCCCAGCAACAGTCTCCAAGTGTTTTTAGCTGAAAGGTTTACTTGCTAGATAAGAACAGAACCATACAACTGCAGCACTAAAGAAAGCTTCCAAGGGAATAGTTTCAACTTTATGCAGGAGATCTGCCTTAGACCAGACCTACGGCTAATCCAGAATCAAACAGCAGAGAGAGGCGGGAAAAAAAGAGAGGGGGGTGGAATACCTTATCTATGCCTCCATTTTCTCTACCTGCTTAAACCTGATCGAGGACTTAGATGGGGGGGAGAGGAAGTAGATTGCCATTTCCATCAGAGGACTAACAAAGAGAAACTGATGAAAAGCTACATTTCTTGGTGCCAAAATAAGACCTTATTAATTATTGTGACAGTAAAGAAGTTGGTGATAGTGTTAAATAACTAAACTAATAAATGGAATAATAATAAATGTAAAAATAGATCACAAAAATTCCTCTCAAGCCACATTCCTAATGCATTTTTTTAATCACTTTTGGGGGGGTTATTTATGCCATTTCCAGCCAGAAGAATAAAAGTTCCCTGAAAGGCAAATTGACATGGGCATGAATAATGTATGGTTGCTTCTATAAAAGAAAGAAACTTAGCCTTCAAATAAGCATAAATAATTGAATAAAAAATTAGCAGCTTTTTTTTATTATCCAGCACCAACCTGACATATTAGAAATAATGTTGATTTAAACATATTTACCCTATTTTTTGTTAATGGTTTGGCCCTAAGCATCAGACCTCTCTGCTGCTGCTAATATTTGTTTACTGGTCACGTCAGGAGCTGAGTTTTTAGCTGCTGAGCAAACATTTCAGCTCCTGTTGTCTAGGCCTCCTGCACCAATCCAGCATTAATAACACGACCAGTTTATATGATGAACAGATTCTTAATTATCATATTTTTCCAAGTTTTAATGGTTTTTGATAGTGCAATTAAGTAAGATGTCTTCCTAATGATGGCTAAATGGTTCTCGTCATACACTCACCATGTGCTGTCCATAATGCAGTTTTGGAACTCAATTATCCCTAATGAATCTCAGAGTAAAATAAGCACCCTTGAGATAGGATCTTGAAGAGTTTAGTTGACTTGCAACAACTCATATTTTCACAAAATCTGTATTATATGCTACAAAGCTGTAGAATACTTTGCTCGTTGAGAACAATGCACTTAACTGATAAACAATGTCATGTCTCAGTATTGTCAGGCCAAATCTTTTGAAAGCATAAGGCTCATAACCAACCTCGACTTTACTATAAATATTATATTTAGTAACTAAGTAAAAATGTATTTCAAAGTGCTTTACATCATAAAAAACATTGGGAAAAGGTGCACTAAGATCATTAAAAACATCAAATACTCACCAAATTGTCAAAACATCAGAATCATTGCACTAAATGATAATAGAAATGATCCACCAGATGCAGACAATAATCATGGGGAGATGGTCAATGTGTAATTTGTTCAGAGCAGCTTTTTTTTTTTTGGGATTTGTTTGTGGACTTTTAATCAAAGGTTAAGCTCTAAGCAGATGGGTCTTCAGCTTTCATTGAAAGGAATTTAGTTTATGCAGTTTTGCAGTTTTCTGGGAGTTAGTTTCAGATTAAAGGTGCATAAAGTCTGAAAGCTGCTTCACTGTTTATGGTTCTAGATCTAGGGATACAAAATAGACTGCAATTAGAAGACCTGAGTGTTCTGGAAGGTGGTTTCAATGATAGTAACTTTTTATTGCACATAATCATTCAGGGTTTTTTTAAACTAATAGAAGTGTTTTAGCCAGTATAAGGACTTAAAGTGAGACGATGTGCTTTATTTTTCTCATCTTTGTGAGAAAACGAGCAACAGCATATCAACCTGGAGAGACTCAAATGAAGAAAATCTGCAATTAAAAAAAAAGTTTTACAGTGTTTTCTAAAAATAAAAAAAAAAATTCAAATAATATAAAAGGAACTTTATCAAAATGAACAATTAAAAAAACGTCCAGCTTTACATGAACAGGAAGCTGATGGAAAAGCAATATCAAAGTGAAGCCATTTAGCATTAAGCACATAAAGGGTGCAGGCCACAGAAACAGAAAGATAATGGCCGAGATTTTGTTCACAAGTTAGGAATTTGAGTTTGGCTTCATGAGTTCACATATGAATGTATAATTTCAAACAAAATCTAATAAAAGCTGAACAAACAATATGTTCAGATATCTTCATTTGCACCGAAAAACCTTTTCTTTTAATACTGGTAGGCATAATAAATAAAGCTTATTTTGTATCACAGTAGAATAGATGGGTACTCTATTAATCCTTGAGATCAGGAGGATGGATGTGTATATGTCAGCCTGTATGTATAATTCTGACTTTGTGCTGTTTGGGGGAAAATGCAAATTTGTGCTCAATATTGTCGTTTAAATAAACTTGTTTGTTGAAGGCAAAATAGTTGTATTACCCAATTGTCTTAGATTGCAAACTATTTATGGTATATTATACAAAACTAAACCGAGTTTAGTTTTTTCTGAGTTTAGAAAAGTCCCATCCACATGCGGATTTGTAATATATTAATGTAATATATTCTATTTATCATGATTATCTAAAGTAGTGAAACTGCTGATTGTCATTTCCCAAGATTATCAATAAAAATGCCTTTATTATACCAGTATGGTGGTGAAGCAAATACATTTAGTCACAATAATACAGATGAAATGTTTGCCCTCTGGAATTTTCTGTTAAATTTTGCAGACCTTGTGGAATAGTCACTCCAATAATCTCCCAAATGATTCACTGCCACGCTGCTGGGCTGCTGTCCAAAAATGACCTGTTTGGCTCAAGTTAAACATTGGCTGAGTTCATGACTGGCATCACTTTCCCAGTTTCCTGCAGGAGACCACATTGAAAAAAAATGCAACTGGAAGAGACCCAAGAAACATAAATAAAGGCCACCCTCCACTTCCAGGTGAAAAATCATGAGCTCTGTTTATAGTAGGGATATTGTGACCTTAAACCCCTTATAATGAATTCAATTGAAACGCTGATTCTTCCTCTTGATAGTGGAAGGAATAATAATTTTGCAGTGTCTGTTCTTAGATAAGTCTATTTTAGTCAAAATATTATTGTAGTGTAAAGCTTTAGTAACATACATTTTTTTCCCCTTAATATCAAAAGAAAGGAAGCAGAGCTTTTAGGATAAAACTCAGGCAAAGCAAGGAAATCTTGTATCTTGCAAGAATACACATATTTCCAGCTTTAAAATAAACCTGAACCACAACAATAAATGAGTATGAATAAAAAAGGACTTTCTTCACCTTCTCTTCATGTCATCAGATAGTAGTTCTCCTCATTTGTATAAACGCAAATGATAAGAAGGATTTAATTTAGCGTCTTTGTTCGTTCAGTAAAGATTTCTGCAAACAAGGCTGAAATAATTGCACAATTTGTTCTTGTGAGTTGCTTTCAGATACAAGAAAGATGACATTACTTGCTTCATCCATCTGCAAAAGCATTAACATTCAGTCATTCAGAGATTAGCCACCCCTGAATTAATGTTCCTCACGACTTCATTTAGACATGCTCCTGAAACTGATGGTGAGAGCGGCGGTGTGTGTACGATATTTGTCATCTCTTCATAATTGGAGTGTAAATCAACATGACACCTATGTGTTTAGCTGATGTCAAAATAACGGAAAGGTTTGCTTTTTTTTTTGCTAAAAAAGCTTCACTGTTGGCAACTTTAAAATGCAAATGGTCTCTAAAACATTAGACTCAGTTATAGAGCATTTATTTTCGTTAACTAAGCAATAACTGAGAACAATTTAAATCATGCATTAAATCATCAGCCTCTTTTATAAAAGAGGAACAATTTTAGAAAAGGGAGATTTTAATTAAAATAGGTTTCTACATTGTCTCCAAATCTAGGGAAAAGTACAAAATCTAATTTTAGTTTCATATTTAACTCTATTTCCGGATAAATTAGGTGCTTTTTAGGTTAAATTATCTTTTAAAAGTATCCTTTAGTATAAATTTGACAAAATCACTAATGTTTTATCCACACTGATCTTTTTGATGAGGCACTGATGGAACCAGAATGTAAATATGATCGGAAAAAAACAAAACAAGGCTTTTTCACAGCTCTTCTTCTTTTTTTTCTTTTTTTTTTTGCCTCTAGTTTTCTTAATCATTAGTTTTAAACTTGACCTCTGAATGACTGTAGTCTAAACCAACAGTCTTTAAATGTGGAAATACCCCCACCACTCATAGTTCTGACTTATTTCTCTGAATTCTGAGAAAAAAACATTGCAATATTTTGTAGGCGTACTCATCATCATCCTCTGCTTATCTGGAATCTGAGCATGGGCAGCCGTCTCAGCAGAGACTTGCAGACTTCCCTCTCCCCAAACACCACCTCCAGCTCCTCTTGGGGAAGCCTGAGGCGCTCTGGTCCAGCTGAGAGACACAGTCTCTCCAGCATGTCCTGGGTCATCCCCTGGGCCTCCTACCGGCGGGACTGTCCATGGGGCATCCTGAACAGATGTCCAAGCCACCTCAGCTGACTCTTCTTAATATGGAGGAGTAGCAGCTATACTCCAAGCCTCTACAAGATGACATAGGTCCTCACCCAATCTCTAAGTGATTCTCAAATAAAAAATTCTCAATAAAAACTTTTTTTAAAATTTTACCAAAGAAAAAAAGCCAGAATTTTGAGATTAAAATCAGAATTCTTAAATAAAATTCATTGTTCTGAATTCAGTCAGATTTAGACTTTAGACTTTAGATAATTTTATTTGTCTTTTTTTTTTTTACACAAGTGTAAAATAAAAAGAAATTTCATTTGGAAACAGCTCACTGGACAATTTCATCTTTTAAAAGTGCAGCCTTGAAAAATAGTAAACGTCTGTAATTTTACACTTCTAACAATTTTATTTATTTATTTATTTATTTTATTCTGAGACTAAGTAAAATTTCAGGATAAAAGTCAGAATTTTGACGTTTTTCTGAGCTGCTTTTTTTCAGTGCATTAATTCTCCTTTTTTCTGATATTTCTAAATAAATATTAATTGTTTCGCCTCTTATCAAAGAGGCTTCTTCAGTTCTAACTAATGGTGTAGAGCAGTGAGATTAATATACTGTAGGTGTAACAGAGAAATGTGTGTGTGGGGGGGGTTCTGGTCCCTCCTACTGGATTGGCCATGGAAGTCACCTGGGGGGTGTTAATGGTCATTAGGGGGTTCTGATGGATCTTTAACTCCATGGTCAGAGTGGTTTCGGTCACATACCTCATTGAAATGTGAGTCAGCGGAGGGCTGGAGAGAGGTGAATATTCTTAGTATTGTTTCTAAGAGTGCTTTGTAAGTAAGTAAGTGCAAATCAGACCATTCTGGAAATGAAAGCTCTGGCAGCCTTCAAAAGAGACAAGGACATCACCATACTACCAGCTTTCAAAGGAAGAGGCACAGTTCTATGTAACACAGCCGACTACCATGCCAAAGTTAAACCCTCCTCAGTGACACAGCCACCAAGAATGATCCCTCCAGCACGCTAATGAAAATAATTCAATTCAATTTGATTTATTTATAGTGCCAATTCACAACATTTCACATCAAGGCGGATCACACAGTCAGATTGATTCAAAGTTTTCTATGTCGAAGGCAATCCCTCACACTAAGCATGCTTGTAGCGACAGTGGAGAAGAAAAACTCCCTTTTAACAGGAAGAAACCTGCAACAGAACCAGGCTGAGTGTGAGCGGCCAAAATAGAACATTTTTAATTTCTAAAGAAATATAAAACATCACGTCCAATAATAAAAAATTATATTTTTAAATACCGAATTGTGAGATTAACCTATGAGTACTTTTAGAAGGTACTCTTCAGCAAAAAAACACATCTCATTGGAAGGCCTATTCTAGTTTACTGAGCTGCACCTCCCACCGGTCTGAAAACAGAACAATGAGACATGATGTAGTAACAAAACATCCTGAATTCTACCTTTTCCCTTCCAGAGAGAATTTTTTTTCTTGTTTATGTAATAGGCCAGAGAGGTCTGGTAAAATTAGCAAAAATAAAACACAATCGAAACTGAATTGAAGAACTGAGTGTCAGAAACATCCATAAATTCTTAAATTGTTGAAAATTTGGACTGAAAATATTAGCTTTTAATCTAGTCTCTCTAATGGTGTAACTGGAGAAAAAAAAAAAAACATTTTTAGTGATTCTTTCTTTTTATGTAATGCTTTACAAAAGTTTTTTTCATAATTAATTATTGAGAAAAAAACTTTTATTTAATTTAATTTAAATCATATTAAATCTCCTTGTCTATTAATATGGCTGTATAATAACTTGTCTTGCGTTGCCTTCTGGAATATACAGTGAATAAAACAGTGGATAATGGTTCAATGCTCAGATTCAGAGAATGTAATGAAAACTGTGTGAAACCTAGAAATTAAAGAATAAAAGGAGTTTTTTTTTTTTTTTTACCTTAAGCTGTTTTTCTGTTTCAGCATTTAAGCAAATTATCTGCAAAGAGAAAATATTCACCATGATGCTGGACTTCTAACAGATCTCCATCAGTGACTAATTCTTCTAGTCATACTTTCTCACTCTCTGGTCTGAATTCTCCTGGAGCCATGCAGAGGATGTGTAGTTTGCGTTTATGCTGGGATGTCGTTGAGGCAGAGATAACACCTATCCTGCAGCAGTCTTCATGTCAACATTAGTATCAATAACCACTGAGCCTTATTTACTGTCAGCCCTTATCAAATCTAGTAGAGAAAAAAAAAACAGAACACATTATGGGATTTATCTAAATCTTATAAAATGGTTGAAAGAGTGACTTAAAACGCAGTGGAATTTTCCCCAGCGGGCTTTTTTTAGCTGCATTTTCAGTCTGACGACTTTACGTGTGCATGCGTCATGCTAACAAAGCAACTCACATGGCCATGCCAGACAGAATGACATTAACTGTTAATGGGCTCTGTCTGATGGATGAAGTGAACCTGACTGTGTGGCATGCCGTCTGATCCTTTCAGGATGGCAATAGAAAAAAAAAATCCAATTAATGTGCTGACCTTGCTAACTAAATATTGCTCCTGCATGATTGGACGACATTGTGGAGGGTAAACAGCACTGCTGCAACATGACAAGAGAAATCATATGAAACCATAAGGCTTTAATAAATCAGGCTGACAAGAGAAGTGATATAACTCCTGATGCAAGTGCCTCTTGGCTTCGCGTTTAAACTGAGTTGGCAATGTGATACAGTGAATAATCATTGAAACGGTGCCATGCGAAGCGACATCCAAATAAATCATGGAGCCTTTTCTCCTTGTGATGTCATAGAGAACTTGAGCAGGGTGACCTTGTATGGTTTTCTTTTTACCTGCAGCAAATGTCAAACATGCATTTTTCTTTTGTATATTAGCTTTATTTGATAAAGACATACAAATTCAGGACAACTATTCCTACTGTAGACTGATAAAAGCTCTGCTTCAAAAATAGAATAAAACAGCCTCCAGGCTATGGTAGGCATTTCTGTTAAAAAGATTTTAAAGACAAAGTTCTGAACCTTTTATGAATTATGAAGTGTCTATCGTTTAACAAGGCTGATTAAAAGTTAAGCAGATTTTTCTTAAGTTAAACCTTATACTTTCTTAAGAAAATCTAATCTTAACTGCTTAAATAATTCCTGAATAATCAATATATGCAACCTTTTTACCTCAGTTAGTGATCTTATCTGCAGATACCCATTACAGCCTTTTGCATTTGAGGGACCTTTATTTCATTGTTTTTGTTCCGTATTATGAATGGCATTAGTACATATCCTAATAATCAGCCAAACATTGCACTGATTTTGTGAAAATGGCTTTTTGTGTTAGTAAAAAGTTTCTCTCAGTGAGCAAAATTACTCAGCATGCAGCTCAGTGTCTTATAATTGTGAATTGTATTGAGTCTCAGCAGGCTTCCTCTTAGCAGCAAAGCAAAACAAGCCGAAAGCAAATTGATGTTGCCAATAATCTGAGCCTGTGTGGGTTTTTGTGTCCGTCTTTTCTCTTTGAATGTATTGTTTTACAAGCTGCCAAAAGCCATAGGCTACAGCAGGATCACGCTGTAGGATTATACATTTAAATGTTTTTTACTGTGTATCTATGGGAAACTCAAAATAGTGAATGTGTGACATGGTGGGAAAATATTACTTGGTTTTAAAGTTTTCAACTTAATAAAAAACTGGAATGTTTGCGTTTGCATTTAGAACCCTTCAGCAATACTTCCTAGAACCACCACAGCTCTAAGTATTTCTAGGTATGCCAGCATGAGCTTTGACATCTAAAGACTCATGTTTTGTTCCATTCTTTTCATTCAGATTGTTTTTCAGGTCTTGTCACAGATTTTCTTATTGGCTTTAGGTACTGGCTTTGTCTGGACCACTTGTTCACGTTCAAATGTTCAAATCTGTCGCCATCTCAAGCAACCAACAGCTCATTTGTATTTTTGGCATCTGAAATAAGGAAAAACAAAACAGTTCATAACATTTCATTCATTCTAAAGGGTATTATTTGATGTTAAAAAAAATGATAATAAAACACAATATCCAAGCAATTTACAAACCAATATCAGAGCCATCTAATAGAAATAGAGCTCTAAAAACATACTTCTGGTGTTTTTAATATCATTCTGTTGTGAAAACCCATTTCAGTTATAAAAAACACTAGAGCTTTCAGGAATGGTATTTTTGTTATAGTACATTAGTTAGTTCATTATATCAGCATCACCAGCATCAGAAGCCATTGTAGAGGGTCCAAACAGACACAGGTGACTGTAGGTTGCAGACCTGTTCTAAACTACACCATATATCCTACAGTGTAGTTGGGTGTCGAAGTTTGCCCTGAAAGGGGCCTCGAAAGGTTAATGGTTCAAGCCAACTTTCAGTGTTGCTGTGTCACACTTCACCTGCATTGTCTACTGATGGTGCTCAGAGGGCCTGGTGGTAACAGTGTACAGGAGCCGTGCTTCCGTCAGTGAGCCCCAGGGCAGCTGTGGCTACAATGTAGCTTACTGACTGAATGTAGCATAAGCACTTTGGTCAAGTTTCCTGATTTGAAAACATAAATACAGGCCATTTACCATTTACCATATAGGTTTGGCTGTAAGATTAAATATTCTCCTATGAGGTGAAACCTCTGTCTCAGTCTCAGGTCTTCTACAGCCCCCCACAAAATTTCTTTTAAAATTAATAACCTGCATTTTGTTGCATCTGCCTACCTACCATCCCACTACTGGTCACATGAATGATGTGAATGTGAATGTGTTCGTTTTCAAACGCACAAGGTCAATCAGAGCAGTTAATATACAAATCGAGACACTGGAGAGGATTAAAGGAGTTTGGGCAAATTTACAAGGTGCTTAGTATAAAAACAGCTTTTTTATATAATGATTCAAACTGTGCTTCTGACTTCAATGTCAATCTTATTTATAAAACTGATTTCAAAATTTATATTTCACTTCTTTTCACCCTATTTTTCATCATTAACTTGTCTTCTCCAGAAAAGTGAAAAATAAAAAAAACTAATTAAAAAAAGATGTTTGAAAGGTAATTAAAGCTTCAAACAGTATAATTTTATGTAGTGAGCTGAAAAGGATTGGTGTTTATACTGGATAGGATTCTTCAAATTTTTTATAGCACCTTTCTAATCAACATAGCCGAATTAAAGTTCTTGACACTAGTGCCACAGTCAGCAAATCTGATAACATGCAGGCATTCATACATGAATATGCAGCCTGGAGTGCCTTGCTCAGAAGCACATCAACATGTCACAGGGAAATTTGACCTAAAACAACATCATTCAAGTCGAAGTCCCCTCTCCCCACTACCCACCCTCCTCCACGCCCCTACAAGCAAAAATATTGGCACTAATAATTTACAAAATGTCTCCAAATTTGCATATATTTGTATTTATTCCTCTGCAGGCTCGGTTAGTCAATCACCAGGACGTTATTTGAAGCTTTTCACCTTTATTGTCTTTTCTGTCTACTTGTAGACAGACTCATTAACACATTGTGACTTCAAGCCCTCAGCAAACATGAAATCCAAAGCCATTCACACCTAAACTCGATAGTTTGCCCCTAACACTTCTGCTCCTGTTCGCTGAAATACTTGAAAATGCAAGAAAAAGGGACACAAAACAAACCAGAGAGTGGTGAATGACTCATGCTGGTAGCCATATGCAAATAACATCTTCTGCCTAAGTAGGCCAGCGTACACTGGTGCATTTCTGGGAATAAGCCTTCATGTGTTTGTTTCTCTGCGCGACAAGGTTTACTGTTGTATAGTTTTGCGTGGGCGTGTTTTTGGGTGCTTGCTGACTAAGATGATGTCTCCGGATGAAGCAGAGACTGTGTGAGCGTGCACACACGCATGAGAGCGTGATATGGTATCATTTTGCCAATTAGAGAGACATGTCGCTGGGTGAAATCCCATTAGACTCCTCTGCTAGCACACAGCAGCTCTGACATGATATGCATGTTGTCCTAATTTGGCAGTCAAAAGACAAATTATAACTGCACATTTCTCAGGAGAATCCTGTTTTAAAGTCACCCTGATTTCACACGCTGTCCTGCGAAACTGTTTTCTAATTATTACCTCTGTGTCCTTTCTCTGCACTGCAGGAGAGGGAGCTGATGCCGCTGGAGATTGATGGTAAGATGGAAGTGTTTTTGATGCAACTCCTACAAAGCACATGCATGACATATCGCTTGTGAATGCAGACATTTACGTATTACATTTTTTTAAATATATAATCATTCATATAAGATGGAAAGAATTTCAGCCTGTAATAAATCCCTGAGTATGCCATGTCTCCGGCTGCAAAAAATACATGAAAAAAACAACATATCGTGCCTTGGAAAAATATGCAGATTGTTTCATATATTGTAATATATATATAGATTTTTTTTTTATCCATTTTATTTAATGCATCATTTTGAAAATTAAGAAAAGCCCCCAATTAAACCTAGATCAGAAACCACCTATTAGATAGTCTCCACTTGGGTAAAAT
This sequence comes from Cyprinodon variegatus, assembly GCF_000732505.1. Taxonomy (NCBI): domain Eukaryota; kingdom Metazoa; phylum Chordata; class Actinopteri; order Cyprinodontiformes; family Cyprinodontidae; genus Cyprinodon; species Cyprinodon variegatus. Next base: position 870,424 of record NW_015150585.1, read on the forward strand.
GTATCCCTAGTTTCAACCCATCTGTTTTGTCGGGCCCCTGTTCTCTAGGGCACCCTACTGGAAATAATAGGATTATGAAAACCAAAACTTAGATGCTACAGGGAGAAGGCTACAACTCGAGGACATGAGGGACAGATCATATAACTACCAGAAAATGGCAGCCCAAATAAGCCGGCAGGTCAAGCATGGAGAGCTTTAGACAGAGAAAGCATCCATTGTAACTTTGGAGGAGCTACAATGTGAACCAATATGTTTTTTTTAAAGGCCGACACCAATTTTTCAAACCAATAAAGGATATATGCTGATAATCTTTTTGGGAGGCTGATTCTATAAGAGCCTGTATTGCTTTTTCCTTCTTCTTTTAAATTATAAAATAGCTACAGTGATAAAAAAAAAACAACACTTTTATTAATTTAAACATTTATTAATAAATCAACAATGGATGGCAGGTAGAGGGAGAAGCATGTGTTTCCCGTGATCTGAGGCATGGCTGCTGAGTGCACAAGTGAATCTGTGAGCACATGCACGCATCGGTTTAGGTATCACTCTCCCTTTACTACGCTTGCATTCAGAAAATCTAGAACAAATCTATGGAAAAATTTAGAGAGATCCATTGCTGATAAAAAAAAAAAACACACACACAAAAAACAAGCAAATCCAATTTAGTGTCTGCTTCAAGTGTTGCAGAGAAAACACTAAACCTCTAAAAGTGTAACTTAAAGGCCAACACCAGCAACCATCTCCAGGAGAAAAACATAGATCTGTGTTTCTGTCATGGGATGGTGGGAGGCTTGTAGCCTCAGGCTGCAGGGATGCTCTTTCCTCTTAGAATGGGGGAGCCAGCTGAGTTGATGCAGAACTAGGTAGGAATGAACACATGGCAAGCTTGAGCAAACTGTTGGATACTTGAGTGTTGAACAAATCCCTTTTCAAAAGTGAAACTAGTGCAGTAATGGATAATTCATAAAGCAAATTTATGTTGAAAATGCTCCCCTCAAAAATCAAAGTCTTCAAAGCAGGAGTCTGAAAAACTTTTCTGTCACACTTTAGCGCTACAGGTCTAATGTGTGTTAAACATGTCCTCTCTGCCTGAGCTTGGGCTATTTGGAAAAGATTTTGACAAAATGTTATGTATATAGATGTAGAAAGCTAATTAAAAAGAAATCCCCAAAAAACTTGTAGCTGTAATATCAGGGGGAAAGTGAATTTACAAAGTATACCTTTCAGCTTATTTAACTGAATGAAAAAACAACAACAAATGAAAAGTGTGTCAATTTTCTTCCTCTTTGCAATTATGCCCTACTCTGAGTTAATCTATTGCATATATCCTAATTGAATACATTGGAGTTTGAGGTTGCAACTTGAGGAAATTAGAAAAATTTGCAGAGGTGTAAATATTTTCACCATCTCCGTAAATGTGTTCTTTTGGGAGATATTTAGCTATTTCAAGAAGTCATTAACTTGCCCAAAAATATGTACAACTCTTGCACAAACTGTGAGAGTGAGTTTTTATGTTTGACTCTTGGGAAGACTATTTTACTTCATGCCTTACAGTTTCATTTGTGTTTCTGCCAGAGCTTCAAGAGGCCTTTAAGGAATTTGATTACGATGCGGATGGATTCATCCATTACAAAGACATTGCAGAATGCATGAGAACCACGGGCTACATGCCTACAGAGATGGAGATTATCGAGATCATCCAACAAATCAAGATGAAATGTTAGTATTCATCTTTTGGTCAGAGTGAGTGTGCTTGATTTTTACCCCCTTCCCTCTGCTTTCTCTGAGGATCAAGCCATGTGTGCATGATTGATGACCCTTTCTAAAATGAGCAGGTGGAAGTGTTTGTATGCGTGTGTGTGTGTTGCATAAACTTCTCCTTGGGCTATTTTCTGCAAGTTCACAACTAACTGTTGTTGTGGACTTGGGGATATCTTACTTGTTCTGGTGTACTGATTAATAATCCTCGTTCTGCAGCTGCAGGGGTAGAATGGAGTTAGTTTGCATGTTTTCTACTTTTGCAAGTCTGTGGGCTTTCAATGATTTGTTATTTCTGACTTACTTTGTGAATCATTAAGTATAAGTATGCATTAATAGCATATTTCTTTCAAACCAATGCAGCATTACATCTAAATTCAGATTGAAATAGTTTCAGGGGCCACATGAGCCTTTTTTTTTTACCCGTGGGACTTAAGATAAGAATAGTAGGAACTCAATCTTCAATATTATGAGAATTTTCGTGTGGTGAACACAGAGTGATCAATAACTGTAAAGCCAAAAGAACATGATAAATGCTTTCTAGATGTTTTAAAATTAGAGGATACATTTGAATTCAGCTCTCATTCAATAACTAGACTTTTACTGTCTTTACTGTCATGATTTTGGCACTGATGGCTGGCTTGATTGCTCATTTCATTCACCTGTCTAGCTCCGCCCTGTTTTCATCACTGCTCAACTGATCAGCCTGCTCCTGCTTCTATTTAAAATCCTTGGTCCTAGCCATCAGTGCCAGATTATTCTTGAGCCTTTGGTCTAGGAGTTTTCGAGCGTTACTATAGTGTTCTGTTTGCCTGATTCTGACCTGTTTCTGTATTCGGACTTTTGAGCCTGCCTGCTCCTCTCTGAGCTGTTTGCCTGGCCTTTCTTCGGACTCCTGTTGGATTCTTCCGTGGACTGGACCTTGGTCTGCCTTTTGACTTCATCCTCTAGATTATCCTGCCTTCCGTTGTCAGCTCAAATCTGATCCCCTGTTAGTCCTGCAGCCTTCTAGGCTTCCGCGTCTTGAATGCTCTGGCAGCATCCACTGCGTCTTGTCAGCCAACTGGCTGGAATCATCCTTGTTTTCTGGGCACGAACTGAACTGTCAAACCAGGTTAGTGACTCACACGTTCATAATCATCCGTCAGCTTATCGTGGTCACTAACCTGTGTTCCTCTCCTATAGACATTCCTGTATTAGACCTCTAGCCACTGCTTCAGCATACCCACTGGTTTAAATAAACACTTTTAAGTTATTCCACTGTCTGTCTTTCCTGAATTCTGGGTCCTACTTTTCTTAGCCTTGACATTTACAGCTGGTTCAGGTATGCCTATTGGCTTCAATATATAAGATTAATATTAAATAATACTATTTAATAAAGCAGCTCACACTCAGTTTGATTGAATATAGAGAGTCTATAGGTAGCTGTGAATAAAAGCAGCTAGAACTTTCCTTTTTATACACAATCAGTCCATGTCCTTGTAAGGTTTGTTTAGACAGGAAAATATGTTTCTTACTTATGTTACATATCTAATAAATAAGAAAAGTCGAACTACTGATAGAAGACAGATAAAAAAATACCATAGTTTTATTTAAAAGCCACTTCATTCAGGTTAGTCTATATACTTGCCTTTTCCAGTAATAAAGTTGGTAGACATTTTTTATTCTTTAATAAAACTTAAAATCCTAATGTATAAATGCCAGTGCTAGGGTTCAGTTTCTTCCATTGAACCCATGTAAAGTGTTTTTTTCATTTTTACACAACCATGAGAAAACACAAGGTTTAAACAGATAATAAAAATAAATTAAAACCCAATTTCTCTTATTGCCATATCCCTAGGGAAAATATGAGAGCTGGCCTAATCCTTTAGTGCGCTTCAACAAAAACCAGCTTTATCTTCATGTATTCTCTCCGGACAGTCTTTTTGAAAGGAAACAATGCTGTTTATTTTAGTTTCCAAAAGACAGTATTTCAGTTTGCCTTTAGAGGTCCCTGGCGGCAGATAATCCCTCCATAAAAGGTAATTGCCCCTTTGCAGCGTCTGTTTGGCCACATGAACCTTGCATTGAGTCAGAAGGTGCATTTTGAATCTACTTTTTATACTTTTTATTTACTGCATGCTGAGATTCGTTATAAAAAAATCCACATCATTTTAATTTTTCTTTTTACTTACTTCACAAAGTAAATAAAATCTTTATGAGATAGTTTGTCTTTAGGATGGACTCAACCAAAAGATGAAATATTTTTGCTGAAACATTTGCTAATACTATGTCCCGGTGGAATGCTTCATTATAATGAATGTGGGAAATATATCTGACAGGAATGGAAATGTGTCTGCAGGCCGGCTATAAGGGTTAATGAGGGGAAAGAGACTATATTATATTTGAATGGGTCAGCAGCACATTTAGATATATGCAGTTTTTGTTTTAGATTTTGTATTTACTCATACAGCATTTAAAAAATGCATCCCACTACTGCTGATGCCAAGTAGGGGTCATATGTATTATTAATTTTATTCACCTCCTACCTGTGAACTTGCTCCCATTGAGACACCAAGCACGCAAATAGTAGGCAGCTTTATTCTGCTGGAACAATACAATAGAAAAAAGAGAATTGCTAATATTATACTGTACTAGCTTTACAAAACACAGCTGGGGCAAATTAGAAAGTAAAGATTTATCTGAAAAGGTTACTTGGACATATTTCAGTACTTCTGTGAAGTTGGTGATTTGACAAAAAAAAAATCAGTTAACCCCTGATGAAGAGAACCAGTTGTACAGATTATATATTATATACAACCGCTCAAAATCTCAAGCCTTGAATCAAACACACACAAATATTTGATTAGAAAGCCAAAGTATATAACAGTAGTTTTTATTTACCTTCTTATAATCGCTAAAAGCCCACAAATAAACAATACATGTACATAGACAACTCTTCTTTGTTATTTCTTTTTTTCACACATATGTTTATTGAATTTTAAACATTTAATGATGTATAACATCAACTAGAAAATACAAAGGCAAACAAAAAGATAAAATCAAAACTCAGACCTCACGTCTTTCATAAGACACAGGAAGGGAAATTATATCTCTAAAAAAAGTCCCCCAGTTTTCCTCTCATGATGCCGGTCAGTTTCTCCAGTGCCAGGTTGTTGGACATTTGTTTAATCGAGATCGGACAGTTTTTCAGTGTAGTTCTGTTTTTCTGACTATGACTGGATGTGCTCTCTTCAACCTCTGAAATGGGAGCTGGCTCAGAGCTTGTCTGCCTGGCTGTGGGTTGCCTGGACAGGGCCGCCTGTGGAGCTGGTTTACAATTGCCTTTCGTATCCCTGCTTCTTTCTGCCCACCTGCTGTTGTCTCCTTGAACCTTGGCAGATGGCCGCTCACACTGAGCCTGATTCTGCTGGAGGTTTTCTTCCTGTTAAAAGGGAGTTTTTCCTCTCCACTGTCGCTACAAGCATGCTTGGTGTGAGGAATGCCTTTGAGTCAATGAGTCGATGCAATCAACTGATTTTTCTTAGGTAGACATTTCTGAATCAATTAGACTGTATGATCTTGTTGAATTGTAAAGTGCCTTGAGTTGTCATGTGTTGTGAATTGGCGCAATATAAATAATCTGAATTAAATTGAATTAATCCACTGGTTTATTTAAATTTTTCTGTGGCTTTCCAGTTGCTGCATGCTTAGCCTGCAACAAGTAGAAACTTTTGAGCTTATTTTCTTTTATAGCTCCTGTAAAACCTTTTGGGAAAATATGCAATAGAGTCTACTGTCCATTGTCACATTACAATCATACATTAGTTACAAGTAATAACGTTCTTCCAAAAACTGTTAAGTTCTGGAGACTGCCACATACAATGAGAAAAGAGTGCTGTTATCTAAACCACATTTGACACATACATTAGGTATATCAGGGTAAAATGTGGGTTTTACAGGAATAATATAGGTTCTAAATAAAAAAAATTATTACAGCAATCTAAACCTGGTGGAAATATTTTTTGTCTTTGCTGACAGGCAGGAATTGTTCCACACCTCTGTGATTTTGGTTTTTAAGTCTGTCTTCTTTTGAGGAAAGTAATACAATGTTATCAAATTTGGAAATCAGGCTCTTCTTTGTTATTTAGCTGCCTTTTGGTTCTCTAGCTTGATAATTAGACACAGCTAGTCTTGAACAAACCAAAAAAGAACATTCACTAGGGACTCACTAGCACAACTCTTTCTGCAATTAAGTTTAGAAAGTAGTACCAGATCACTAATTAGCTTTGCTGGGGATTTAGTCTCTATCAGGCTTTTAAAAGTTCTTAAAGTTTTGTTGAAGTGGGCTTCCAGAATACAAACGAAAATTGAGCCTCATAGTTGCAAATAACAGTAGTTAAAAAGACGCACCAACAGGTGGATCTCAATAACTTAAAAGTTTTTCCCGATTAACTGGTTACATTCACAGAATAACCAACAGTGTCAGAAATATAATTATACAAGCATAGAATTATACTTACATTCATTCTATGTACAATTTTAACGGGGTCATAGAATGATTGTATAGGGCATTTGTTGCTGGTCCTTAAGGTCTCTGAATAGGGTGTGTAACATTAGTTGAGCTGAAAATGGTGTATTTGCTGTTCTATGGGCCCTAATGCAAGCCTGGTTAAAAGCCCTAGAATGAAACAACAGGTTTTCATCCTTTTATTGAATGCTCATGAATATTTAGATTGCTTGATTGGTTGGTTTACAACGAGCGAAGCTACTGAGCAAAGATGCATCATAGCAACAAGCACTCACTCACTGAAACATCAAATTGTTCATATGGTTGGGTGACCAGACGTCCTCCTTTTCCTGGACATGTCCTACTTTTCCTACCTAAAAAAATGTCCAAGGGGAATTACCGAATTGTCTGGCATTTTGGACGACTACAGAGCAGCACTTAGTCAAAACACACCAGGCATTCGAACCGAGCCGTCAGCTTCGGGGCTGGTCTGGGAACCCCAGCAGACGGGGGCAGGGAGCCAGCGGGGGACGGAGCGACCGAACCCGACCCGATGGTGGTAGCCTGGACAGAGGCGGCCCCGTGCTTCCCCCCGCCTGCCTTACCGGCCCCCAGCCCCCCCGGCTGAGGACGGGTGGCTCATGGCTCTCTGCTGAGGTCCGGTCCAGTCAGCGGCCCAGCAGCCTCTCTCTTGGGCCAGCGAACCAGTGGGCTGGTCTGTATGTCAATTTCGGAGGGTGACAAAAGTACAGGCCAGATCTAAATAAGGCAACATCCCAGAGTTTACGTCAACTCGGTGCTTTGTTTGGATTTGCCCGTTTTATGGTGGAAGTTTAGAATCATGAAATTTGCACAGAAAGGAGGTGTTGGTGGGGTTTAAATTTCTCTGTATGTCTGTTTTACCCACTGAACTATCATTATTCATCTATGACAATGTAAACTCGGTTTTGCATTCTATGACCCCTTTAAGACTGTCTGATTAATAACACCCCCTCTCTGTATTCAGTTTAGTTCATTTTAATTTAGAGAGAGAGAGAAAAAGAACGGCGGTTTACAACATATGTCCTCTTGATGCACTTTACAAAATAAAAAGATTCAGCTAAAGATATAAATATTGCTGATTCAATCTAATAATATAGCCACATTTAAGATTAATCACGTCTGCAGTCATGATTGGTTTATATTGCCAATTGGTAAAAGCCTTTCTATCTGGGTAAACCCAGCATATTGCATCAAGTAAATGACTTTGCAGCAATCCCTGCTCCTGAATATTTCTGTGTAATGGTAGCACTGATTATTGCATGCGTGCCCATAAAAAAATCTAATGGATATGACCCCTTTTTGCTCTTTATAAAAAAAACAGACTAAAGTGCCGTCTTGATATAAATACATCCTAATTTTAAAGTTTATTCTAAACAATATACCGACTTTACTTACATTAAAGTCATTAAAACTAGTTTAACATAAATATATATATATATATATATAACACATACTGTATATGTTTAAGACTTGTACTGAATATTATATATATACCTTATAATATATAAGGTATATATATAAGGTATATGATATTATATATTATATAATATACCTGTACGTTAAACATGTATCTAGATATAAAGAAAGTAGTTATTAATTCATTAATTATTCATCCTCGTGCATTTTTAATTAACCTTTTCCAAACAGGGACATGAGCTCAAACTAAATAATGCAAATCTGATCTTTTTTTTTATTTTTTATCCAGAATTTACTCAGGAACTTTGCATAGAATGAAATCAGCCAGGAAAGCATTATCAGAGAGTAGCTACTAAAATCTAGCTTCAAACAGACTTCCAGATGAACGGGTTTATTTATGCCATTCCCTTTAAACAACACTGCTTTTATAATTCAACCAGGGGATCATGATCAGTGGCATGGGCCAATCTGAAGTATTTTCCCTCTGGGATTATTAAAGTATGTCTGATTCTGAGCTATAATATGACATGCATTGCTTCTCTTGCCAAGGGTGCAAAAGCTGCAAATATGTGTCTCTTACATATGTAATGCACCAAGTTGGATTCAGCATGAGAGCTAAAGTACCACATGTATGCAATGTGTAAATATACATATAGGCGGTTTATATCTGTTATAAAGCAAATAAATTAGAAGCAACTGTCAGGATTTGTTTGTGAATTGTTGACCCAAAAGCAGAGGCAGGAAGGCAGAGGTGAATTCATAGTAGATTTAATGATCAGTACTGAAATCAAAGTCCAAAAACAACAGGCAACCAAAAATCCAAATGAAAACAAAGTCAAAAACACAAAACAAGGAAACAGGAGTCCAAAAATTTGAAGATCTAAAAAAAAAAACATGAAAACAAGTTAAAACGAACCAGAATCCATGGAGACATCAGGGGGATCACTAGCACGAGGAGCAAGGCTCAGACGAGGACCCAGCAAAGAGGAACTGAAGAGAGATGGCTTTTAAAGGAGACTGAGACAAAGAGAGGACTAATGAGCAGATTGGGAACAGGTGAGCACAGAGCAGAAACAAAACCAAAGCTAGGAAAAAGGAGAACACAAGAGGGCAGCAGAGGGCAACAAATGAAAAACCTGGAAGACTGGAAATAACTAGAAAACACAACAAAATAATAATTAAACCACTAAGACTATAAATCATGGAGCAAAATAAAACTAGACACTCAAAAGAGAACATAACAGAACCAAGACAGGGAGAGTAACTAAGAATAACCCAAAGAACACAATAAACAAGAATAAATAAGAATTAAACCATAAAAAA
>NW_015150585.1:880283-909150 GCF_000732505.1 Cyprinodon variegatus
TAGATAGATAGATAGAGAGACAGACAGACAGACAGACAGACAGACAGACAGACAGACAGACAGACAGATAGATAGATAGATAGATAGATAGATAGATAGATAGATAGATAGATAGATAGATAGATAGATAGATACCATCTTACAAAACTGCAGTTCCATAAATAGCCATAAATAGCCTTCATATAGTGCAACCTGATGTTGCCTAAACATTGCCTATTTATTGATTGTTAATATATACGCACACATATAATTAGATTAAATGTCTGAAGCCTTTTAAGTTCAATCTTATCACCATGTTTTTAGAAATTTATCATTCTAAGTTGCAGCAAAACATATTTTGATCCTAGTTGTGGCTTTAATCTGATGTAATTCTGCTTAAAATAAAACCTTACATGATTTAAATGGTAATTAAATTCAACAAATAGAAAACTCTTAGGTCTTAGGCCCAAAACTGAGATTACTGGCTGATACAAACAATATAAAGCTCTTCGGGTTGCTATTCTACAAGAAAAACACCTTTAAAAGCCATGATATCAGCTGCTATGATGAGTACTTTGTAATGTTTCTGACATTTGACTGCCTAAACAGAACAAGGTTGTTTTATATGACAGATCTGTGCTCAATTTTCATAAAGGCGTTTTAATCTCCTGTATGGAGTGAATTTTGTTCAAAAATGTCAAATGCAAAAACATACATTTACTTATATTTTTAAATGGAAATTTGAAAAAAAAAATGCAATTCATAAATGAAATGTTGAAAACCACATAATCGAAAAAGGTTTAAAGAGTGACTGTTGTTTCCTCATGTTCCACATCCAGCACCACTTCTCACACTTCTCAACTATAGCTGAATATAATCTGTAAATCTATTATCTGCTATTATCTGTCATTACTTATCCAGTATTATAACCCCATTATTATATATAGTCCATATCCTATTTTCCTGTATAATCTGCATATAGTTATTCATATTTATTTTTTTTATAGCCTCTTACAAAAATCTCTGCTTATATATATATATATATATATATATATATATATATATATATCTCATTTATAGTCCACACATACATAGTTTCTGTACACATGTAAATAAGTATTTATATCCTGTATAGAACTTCTGGATTAATGCAAACTACATTTCGTTGATTTGTACTTGTGACAGTGTAATGACAATAAAGTTGTATTCTATTGTATTCTTTTGGGTTTTCTTTTATTCTTTTCATGCTAAATTTGTTCTATTTTCTTTTTTATTTTGATTTAAATTCTCTTCACTTCAAGGCCAATACAAACCTCACTCTTAATGTACACATTAACTAATAAAAAATGCTTTTGCTAACATACAGGGTTGCCCTGATATAAGCAATATGCACATCTTTATAACCTGACAGGTGCATAATAGAAAAACAATCAAGATTTAAAGAGGACTCACGTACACTGTTCTATATGCAGACATACAGTAAGACATTTATTTGCAACATTGCTTGAATACGTCTCTCTGTACCCCACAGGAGGGACCCATCTAAGACCTACAGAGAATCTGATCTGTAAATCCCAATTCAAAAAGAATAAAATTTTGAATAATAACTTCCATCAAAGTTTCATTTCTGGATAGCATTTTTGCTTGCATCAATAATAGAACAAAATTCCCCTGCATACTCACATACAGTAGGCCATGAGACTAAAAGCACTAATTAAATTTCAGAAAGAGGAAATGACAACAAGGTCTATTGGAGGAGTCTTTCGTACAAAGGGCCAGATAATGAAAACAGACCGATCTTATTGGTCTACTCATTGCTGACTCAGCCTCTCTTTTGTCAAACTAAAAACATTAATTATCCATTTTTATCGGTCAGCTATTATAATTCCTGTGGTGGATCAAACAAAACAAAACAGCCCCTAAACTTGGCTGTAGGAAGCACAAGGGCCAGGCAGATCTCAGTGATATCTCCTTCCACATAAACACTGAGAACATTCAACTTTCACAGAAAATCACTTCATTGTGTCAGTGCCAATACTTGAAAATGTATTTTTAATGAAGGAAATGGGATTTTTGTTTGCCTAGAAAAGCAGAAAAGGGATATTTAAGGCTATTAGAAGAAATTTAATGGACAACTTAAGAAAATCTAATAATCTATATATCAATTACTATTAATATGTAATATACAGTGCAGTTGACCTCAATTTTTTTTTACTTTCAATTAAGGTTAAATGTTGTCTTAAAAGTTAAGCAATTTGTTTCTTCTGACTAAATGTAATATTGATGTTTCCTAGTGGCCCAGCCAGACTCTAGACTTGATTCTGGGCAAGAACCAGTTCAACTTTTTAACCATCATGTTTTCTGAATTAAATGTGAGTGAAACAGCAATTTATATTAAAATTGATCATCCTTTTACAGTGTTCTGTCAGATCCTTTATGAAGCCAACTCCTTCCTTAAATGAAAGCAATTTAATATCTATAGGGTATAACAATGTTGAGTTTTATTATAATTTTATATAAAATCTCTGTAGAAAGAAGCTGAGCTTCCTGTCCTGTGGTGGAGGTGGTTGAATGAAGAAATTACAATACATGGAGCCTAAATGGTAAATTAACTAAATTCATATAGCACTTTTCTAGTCATACTGACCATTTAAAGCGCTTTACTCTATATCCACATTTATCAAGCCCACTAACCCACACAAATTCTTACACCAATACACACTCCTGTCATATATTAATATAATGCTTGTAGGAGCCAAACTCTTGCAATGTGCATACACTTCTCACTTCACAAGCATGTGTTGGGAATGTCATTGCTTGGCAGTGAGTGGCGTTATTGGTTGAGGAAGTCTGTCAAATATTATAGACATTATATTTAACAACTATTGAGTGGAGCTTTATTGAATTTTACAAGATGGAACAATGTTATCCCACTTAATCAGAAATGGATTGTTTGCTTTATGATACAGAATGTCTATCGAACCCATGTAATTAAATTACTGTGATGGAGTGCTAACCTAACCAGTGTGTTTTTATCAAAGTACCCCTCTAGGAAGGGAAAAAGATTCCTGGTACCATGTGATAAAAAATAAGCAATGATAGAAGATGCATGGTCAAAGCTTGAAATGCATGTCTCTAAATTAATTTGTGCATCTGTTACTTTGGTTTCGTATTTCTTTTTTTATGTGCAGGGGGTGGACATGTAGACTTTGAGGATTTTTGTGAGTTAATGGGGCCACGAATGCTGGCTGAGACAGCTCATATGGTCGGACTGAAAGAGCTCCGCTCTGCCTTCAAACAGGTGAGGGTACCCTTCTCAAAACGTATGACTTTGAGTAGACTGGGTCCTGATCCGACAGAAGGTTAATCTAGGAGATGGACCTCTATTATGAAAGCACCAGGAATGTAAAGAAGTCTGTAAGAGCAGGGATGACAGAGTGGAAACAGAACAATGGAGAAACAAAAGCCTCTCAGAAGAGATGGAAGACATTTGGGGAAATTTCTTTCTAGCAGAGCAGCATTGTTTATTTAATTCTCTATGTAGGAAAAAAATGTAATGGTTTTTTTATAGAAAATATTTTACAAGATAGACAAAGATTTGTTGATTAAAGTCTAAACTGAAAACCAAGCAATTGCACTTGGAGAATATCAGAGGCACATCTGGTTTCCATTGAATCTGTTACTCAATGCAACACATTTTGTTTTAACAGGTTCTTAAGTCACTGTCTTCAACTGTACATAATGCTGCTTTATGAAAAAATCATAAGAGCACATGGCTGCATGTGAATCCATATGTCGTTTAAAAAAAACAACACGTAACTTCACACATCTGCATCTAAAACAGTGCAAAACTCTTCTCTCTGTCAGAAGAAGAATGTTTCACAAGCATTTTTAGATGTCATATCCCTGCCTTAGTTTTGAACAAACTGTTTCAATATCCCTTGGTTTAAAAATGGTTCTTATTCCTCCAGACATATCACCTTTAACTCTCCTCACCTCTTACACAGCTGTCTTTTTATCCTTTTACATCATGACCATGTCCCCAATTCCCCACTGTCGGTGAAAATGGCAGTTCGACTGTGACGGAGACGGAAAGATCACACTGGAGGAACTGAAGGAGGGCATGAAGACCCTCCTCGGGGAGAAGCTGAAAAAAGGAGAATTGGAGGAGATCCTCGGCGATATTGACCTCAACAAAGATGGCAGCATCGACTTTGATGGTGAGAGAATAGCAGAAAGAGAGAGCTGTCAGTAGTGGCTTTGAAAAAGAAAAAATTAAGCATCTTTACAGAATGTTGAACAGATTGCTCTCCAACTGCCACACGTATGCCTTAAAATCCATCTGAAATTGAAAATAAAATAAAGCACTAATATGAAAGAAAATCTTAGCAGAGACGTAATTATAGTCAAAGTCATTTTCTATTCTCATGTTTTATACTTCTAATGGATCTTAATCAAATCATTATAAAAATAAATCTTAAAACGCCCAACCTTGGCTTTGAGAGTAGGTGACCAGTAATACTAATCTGACTACAACGTAGTTAATTCTGTTCTGAAAAAATATAAAATTGTACATTTTTTGTTTTACATGCAGAGTAAAACTACCACTGTATGTCTCCCAGAAAATACCGACCCCATGATGTCAAACAGTGAGGGGAGCATTATGGTGAGGGGACGAGTTTCTTTAGAAGGTACAGGGAGAACAATCTGGGTTCATGTGAAGATCAGTGGTGCTAAACATGGAGCAAACCTAGAAAGGAAAATCCTATTAGAAGATGCAAAATAATTAAAACCAAGTCGGAGGGTCGCTTTGAACAGGAAACCATATAAATAACAGCAACAAAAAGAATAATTATAGATGTTAGTGTAATTTAAGTCTGGACCTAAATCTGATAAATGGCCAAAAGAAGAAAAAAAAGAAGCTAATTTTCTCAACTGATCTGGGTGAGATTTGGTTACTTTGCAAAAAACCTCCAAATGAAATGAAATTAAATGGAATATATTTCAGAAAATGTAAAAAACATTAAAAAAATCAACTTCAAAAGAATATTTAAAATGAACAAACAACCAAATACACACAAAAAGAGAGTGGTTTGCATCAAACCAAACTAAACCCCAATTTCCAAAGAATTGGAGCTTTAACTTTAGTTAAATAAAGGATTAAAATAAATAATATTTTTTCAATGAACAATTATTCATCAATTTCCGTTGCTGTATCACAAACCTTTTCTGTAAATACCATTTAGTTGAATGAGAGTAGCCTGGATAAAATCTACGTGTATGAACACCTGAGCATGGCATTGCAGCTGTTTTGTAAGAGCTTTTTTTCTCCTGAATTTTATCAATTAAAGAACAAATTATTGTTTTCATTCAACACTGATAAAAACTCTTTGCTGACCTCATTTTTTGTCAGATGATCTTTCTTCTAGTCAGCCTTAGAAAACTAAACTATTGTGATCTTTGTTTAGAGTGCCAATAAAGACGTCTTTTGTGCCTTTTCCTCTTGGTTTATCTTCAATTAAATGTAGAGTTTTAGAGTAATAACTTGATGAATAGATTTGAATAGTGCTATATGATCCTTTGAAGGGATCTGGAAAAAGACGAGCTAGTGGAAGGTCAGGGCAATACGTTTAGGATGAAGGAGACAGAGCATCAAAATGTAAATAAAGTGGAAAAATGTCAACATGGGAAAGTATAGATGATTCAGTCATGGTGGGCAGCTTGAAGGGTCAGTCCAGATTAAAAAGGGGAATATTAAGATCTCAAAGCTTACTGTCACATGCTACACAGATGAGAGGACACAGATGTCAGGTCAGGTCGAAGACAAATATTTCCTCCTAATGTTTGCATCTGGTAACATCAACAATAGCATGAGCTAAGCATATGGGTAAGGGGCTGAGGAAACCCCTTTTGGATTGGTGGACAAGTAAATTCAAACACTTAGGTATGCTTACCAAATGTGTAAGGGGTTCAGGAAACAAGGCACTTTTATAACAGCCTTAGACTGTTCATTTTCCAGTCTATCAGCAGCAGGGGAAAAGTGCTATAACAAATTTACTTATGTGAGAAAATTATCTTTATTAAATTTTACATGTCATCAGTTCTTCTCAGATGACCACTGTCTCTGTTTCCCTTGCAGAGTTTGTGATGATGCTCTCTGCGCGGTGACCTCTGATGAAAAGAGAAGCTGATCGATCAAAAATTCATTTACGACGAGGTCCACTTCCTCCCAGTTTGATTTGAAGCTTTATGTGTTAAGAAAAAACATGGAGTTTTAGGCATCTATGAACACAATCAGAAGATTAGGTTGAGTAAGTGCAGTGAGTTATACAATCAAAAGCAAAATGCTGTAAGGTTGCCCCCATGTGGGCAACAAATGCACAGCTTCAAAGGAGAAAAAAAAAAAGTTTAAAAAGTTTGTTTTTGCATTTTTTTGGTGAACAAATTTTCTATTTTTCCACTTTCCTTGCATGTATGAACTGTTTTGATGTATGACTTTAATCTAATGTCTCCTAATAAAGATATAAAGACATTAATAATAAGAATCCACTGGGGTTCATGTTTGAAAAAAAGTGCATTTATTGTTGAAAAATGATAACTTAAAACATTTTAGCAAAAAGCAAGATCTGTCTGAAAAGGCTTTGTACAAATGATTTACATTAAACACCATTAACTTAATATATATATATAGAGAGATTTTTTTATTCTTTTTCTCACAAATTTGTTTATATTATGACATAAAAGCTTGAGAAAAAAAATAAAAAGCATTCATGCTGTGGTGAAAATAGGGAATGGTAACCAAGCTATTGCATAAAGGTAAAGATGTATGGTGTAAGGCAAATGTAGCTCCTCCCCCTACCGAAGCCTCCTCGCTTTCCAAGCACTCAGCAGCATTTAATGAAGGTTTACATACAATTCTTTCATGTATACTTATGTTTGTTTGTTTGGTTAAATTACTTCCAGATTCCCCATTTATTCATAGAATATTTTCAAAGTGATGATTAACACACTTGTAATCAAACAGGAGGAATTTTCGGGGGGAACCAAAATGTAAACAATAATTGTGACAACTCCCACTTAAGAGCAACACCACAGATTCCAAATTTAGAGTTTATTATACGGGTATTGTGTTTATAATTACATTGATTTAAATTATCATCTTTATAATTTTAGTAATTGTGTTTAGCTGATCCTTTTTGCTGTTGGAAGCACATCTAGTCTAGCATTTCCTCTCCCCCCTTTAATAATTTATCTGTGCAGCAGGAGTAATGTCCGATTTTCCTTTTTTTTTTTGTACTTTTTATTAACACAATCTTCCAGCCACACTGTATGGGATCCAGACTTACAATGTTTGCCAAAGCTGTCAGGAAAAACAACTAAAAAGAGCAGAGCAGAAGGTAACTGCTCGGATTCACATTGGAAAACTTTGGGAGCACACTCAAACAAAACTGGAAGAAACTCTGAAGTAAAACAAACATAACATGGGAAAAAAAAAAAACACAGACGACCTCATTCTGTGAACACGTAGGTCCTTTGCTACACTGGCGCAGCAATGGAAGTTTGTGCGTGTTAAGCGTGTGAAATAAGATAGCGACAACTTGAAGGGAGTAATACTTTCATCAGTGCTGGGAACGCAGACGGCAAACTGTAGATGCACTTGAGTTTGCACACATTTCTCCTCACAAAGGCTCCTCTGATGACATAATGAAGCCTTTATATGACAAATTTAAAGTGAGGTATAACAGTGTAATTACCTTTCTATTATTTTTCCAACTTTCAGCATTTGGGATTCTGTTTCCCCCTCCTAAGGATTAAAATGAATTGCATGGCCGTTCTTTACTCATCTAAAAAATAGACTTTCACCTCATTTATTCCAATTATTAAAAAAAAATGAAATAAAACCCAGCGTCCAAACAGAAATACTACTCTTGCTGTCTTCATCTGGTTAAATAGCTTCTTCTTTCCACCTTTATGGAAGATCTGATAAGAACTGCATCAAGAATGAAAACCGATGCAAATATTTGCATCACCTTTCTTTCATTTTTTTTTTTACTTTTTTTTTCATAGCAAAAAGTGCATCCCTGAGGTGGTTTGGCCATATGTCTGTTTTTATTGATGGACACTGAGGGTTTCTCACAGAACCTTTATGATTTTATTACAGAATAGTAAATGAGGGGTTTTGTGCTGTAAAAAGAAAAACAATGAAGCCAGCTGGTAGTTGAGGATGTAGATTGTTGAGATGCTGATGAATGTTTGCCTAAAAGTTACATTTTAAGTCCAGATGTTTGTTGTGGAGAACTCAAAAAAAGGTTTCTAAAAAAAATGGACTTCAGTTTCTGTAGTTAAAAAAATAAAAACTACAATAGCAACAACCTGAAGTCCACTATTTTTATTTATTTATTTATTTTTTCTTTTAAACCTTTTTTGGAGTTCCTAAGTCCTGGATGATTGAGAATGCTCCCCGACATGAGGTGGGGAAGCTCTTAATTGTTGGGGATGCTCTGCAGATATGTGAGGATGTGCTGGATCTTCACTAGGCGATCTTTGAGGCTGGTCATAGAGAGGACAGAGAGCTGGTACCGAGGGTCGATGGGCAGAACGGCCAACAGCCACCAGCAGCAAGCAGGACCATTTGGAGTTGCCTGGAAAAGAGAGGACAAAAAAATTCAGATACGTTAAATAATTTAACTTTCTAGAAACATTTCTAACTAGCTGACCGTACTAAAACTGAAATATTTTATTTAGACACAACTTCTGCTCTTCTTTTCTCATGTCCAGAAAACCACACAGGTTTGGTGAGGGAAGACTTCAACATAGACAATACAACTGTAGGTTAGTGTGGACTCTGTAAATGAGTGAAGAATAATCATCCTTCATTTCAGGCGATCAGTCCATACATGTGAAACATGTGCAGTTAAGGTTTTAACTGGTACTCCGATCAATTGATCAACAAGAAAACTGCATCTCCAGTTTTCACCAATCATGAAGTGATTGAATTAAGTCAGAGTGCAAAAGGCTATAACATGTAGAAATCTCTGTTAAGGCTGTGTGAGTCAGATCATGGAGATTTGAGTTAAAAGATTTCTAAAGAAAAATGAAAGGCTTCACTTTTCTTATGTTGGCTCATAGATAGAAATCAGAAGCAAAGTTTTTGCATTAACCAGCAACAGTAAACTGACCATAGAGCTCTGTTGCAGCTTGATAATTAGGTTTTCAAATCTTAACAGAAGTCATTAAGTCTTACTGCAGCTCAGGGACAAACTGGTACAGATTTCATATTAAAGTGGCTGCACTCATCTGCCATAACATGACAAAGCCAGAATGAAATCCAGTCATCCACAACACCATCTCACGCTGATCTTAAATTACATGAGCATAGATTTTTGATTGAACTCTTATCTGGTATTATGGAAGCAGAAATATTATTTTAGCCCTAGCATGCCTTGTGTTCAGGGAGCTGCAGTTATATAAGTTTAGATTTAATGAAGTGATGAGCCCTACGACTGTGGGATGAGTTAACACTGGACAGACTGTTCCCGTAATCTGCAGCAGGAATGCCTTGCTGTGTCAGAGTACCAGAGATAAAAACAACTAATGACTACTTCTCTGTGATCCTGAGTTACAAAAGGTGCCCCACACACATTCATAGCGCATACACATTTTACCATCACACCATCTGAAAGGATTTCAGCTCATTATAAACTCAGATTACACAACCAGCACCAAAACCCACTGTCCTTATTCTGCTTTTTTAGTAAATCTGTGTATGTAGAGCTGGGGAATCTTTCCACGACACCTTTGTGATGCAACACGGCCAGAGAGATTAGCCATGAAGCACCCATTAAGCTCTTTAGCCCACATTGTCAAAAGACTCTGCAATGGTTGTCCAAAGAAAGGAGCTGTAATCCCAGTGGGCGCTCAGAGTAAAGCTGGAGTCAGAGTGCAACACAAACAAAACGGCATTCTTCAGACCTTCTGAATATGTGCCGATATGAGCTTAACCAAAAGGCCCTGCGTCACGAGATGATTCAATCCCGGAGGAGAAACTGAGGGATAGTGTGTTCTGTATTGGGATCCAAAAGCTTTACAAACCTGAAGGCCTTCCTACTGATTCCAATTAATACATTAAAAATATTCACTGCTTCATGATGAGTTTTCGCCTAAACCAACCAGTTAGCGAAGCAAAAAATTAACCCACTAAATGAGTGCAGAGTTGTTATAATAGTAAAAGCTAAACCTGATACCACCTCTTTAGTGTGATCACTGTTTTTACTCCGTCTCCATGCAAAGAGGAAGGACTGTACCTGGATGTCCGGTTCCCGCTCTGGCATTGGTCCAAAGTGCTGCAGGATCTGGTTGTGGAAGCGGATCTTGAGGTTTTGGAACCAGACCTGGGCCTGTTCATAAACTGCATCGTGGAGCTCTTGTAATTTTTCAAGTTCTTCCATGTTGTTCACCTGAGAGGTAAAAAAAAATAAAAAATAAAAAATAGAGAAATGGATACAACTGCCTCCTTAATACTGGATGCATTTAATGGATATTTGCTAATTCAGCAGACTGGCTTTTATGAACAAACCTTAACAAAATATACTCATATTAAAAGTGCATTTTCTTCCTCTAATAAAGGAGAGAAGTAAAGCATGTTTGAATCCTGAGCCATTAGCAACAAAATTAGTGCTTTGATGCATTGAAAACTGCCTTCAGGACAATGCGAGTTCTTTGAATCACAGCCTTCAGTAATGAAACACATTCTACATCAGTCAGGTGAGCACATTTCAATATGGCTGCTTAGGGAGGACAGAGCCTTCTAATGAAGCTGATCTGCTTTTCTTAAAGAAAACATTTAAATGCTTTGAAGGAATTGACTCTAACCCTGTTAGAATTGATGTGACTATAATTTAAATGTTTACTAGTGCATGAAC
The DNA here is from genome assembly GCF_000732505.1 of Cyprinodon variegatus. NCBI lineage: Eukaryota > Metazoa > Chordata > Actinopteri > Cyprinodontiformes > Cyprinodontidae > Cyprinodon > Cyprinodon variegatus. The sequence goes on from NW_015150585.1 coordinate 891,185, forward strand.
TTCAGCAGACATGAAGCCCTGTGTTTTAGCAGACATCTGGCCCCAGATGATAAAAAATATATTTCTTCAGCCAGCTATCTTTTAAATGCTTTAAAGCATTATTTTTGAAAAATGAAAATGTTTTTATTTTCACTGGTACCAAGTTATCCTTTGTTAAGGTGTTAATGGTGGCTTACAATTGTTAAAAAGGCTGATTTCTTAGTCCACTTAAAACATCCTTTTTATGGCCTTGTCTTTTCCTTAATAAGGCAACTAAAGTTTCCTTTTAGTTCCCCCTTATAGTTTATCCAGACATGTAGGAAAACGTCTAATAATTTCCCTGAATTCTGCTTCACAAATGATCAAATTCATCAGGTAAATGAAACGTGTACTTCATTAACCATGTGGGGGATTTTTTTCCTTCTGTTGTAATAAAATCATCCTATAGACAGCAGTAATACTAGATGAGGAATTGAACCACTTTGTGATTGAGGCATTTTTCTGGTCCTGGACTCCATTTTCCAGATTTCTCAATCTTTTTAAAAACTTATTTTATCTTAAAAAAAGGGAAACTTACAAATGCATTTCTGTTATTCCTACAGGATTCAAGCTTCGATATAAAACCTGTAAATCCCAGAGGGGGTGGACGGAGACTACCTTTAGTGAATCAAAAACTAAATTCAGTTTTAAAAGACTGTTAACTTTCCAAAACTATTTCTTTTTTAAATATATCCAGATTTGGAAAATCATTAAAAACATTTTTGATTTTCTAGACTGAAATTGAAGCCTTTATAATGAACTGCAAAAAAAGTTTCAAGCAGAACAACCCAAACAAAACCTTGGAATGATCAGTGTGCCTCTTACCCTGGTGTCCTCCAGATACTCGATGTCTGCCGTGTTGTAACCATCCTTCATTCCTCTAGAAAGAACCCGGAAGCGTTTTCCTCCAATGGTATCAACCACAGAACGACCGTCGGGGAGGAAATGGACGCTCCTGACAATCAGCATGCAGCCATAATCTGCAAACCTTCAAACATGGACACAGCACTTTGTTATTCACAGCTACCCCTATGTATTCAGTGGTTCAAAGCTTAATGAGAGTTGATGCTCAGACAGAAACAGGAGCAGGTTTACCCTTTCTGAGGATCACTAATGCACATCCCAAACTGCCGAGTGCCTGTATCCATACAGCGGCGGATCATGAGGCGATAACGCGGCTCAAAGACGTGGAGGGGACAAGGCACAGTGGGGTACGCCATGGTACAGACAAAGATAGGCACATTCTTCGTCAGGCTACAGAAACAGGACAGAAACAAACCCAGTTAGATTAGCTGAACCTTCAGGAATCTTCTTTTTATTTTATTTAAAAAAGCACAGAGAATAAGGAGAAACTGAGTGGCTTCTTACTCTGACAGCTCTCTGTTCTCCTCCAGGTGTGTTTTTGTCCTCTCTTCATACTCCTTACTGAAAAGCTGTTTAATAAGCACGTCCAAGATGGCCGTCACCACGTATTTCCTGCATGCTAGAAACTGAGGACAAGCAGGCAGACGTCACAAAAAGGCAACATGGAAGTAAAAAGGCTCTTAAAGAGATTTCTGGTGTTTTCTTAAAGCTCACCTCTCCTAGACTCTCTTTGCAGAGCGGACACTGGGGAGTGTGGTCCAAGCAGCGCTCCAAACAGTTTTTACAGAAAGTGTGGCCGCATGGAGTCGTCACCGGCTCGTAGAACAACCTATAGTGGTCAGTGAGATGTTATCAGCAGCTGGCCGATAGACAGGCGGTGTGTATGAGGCCCGCGGGTTGGTACTGACCTCATGCAGAGGGAGCATTCAAGGTCATTGGCGTCCAGCAGATCCTTAGGAACACTTCTGCAGGTTTTTGCTTTGGCTGATTTATGCTTGGAGCCTTTTGAAACACCTTGAAGAAAATAGAAAAGATCTTTATTCATCACAAATAAACAATGCATTACAATTATATTCATTCATTAAACCTTTTCTATTTTTTTTTTTTTTTAGATTAGAATCACACAACTATGTAATTTATTTGTTTTTTAAGTAATCTGTTTTGTTACTAATGTTCCGTGGAAAAACAACAAACTCTGACAGCTTCACAGACCAGCTGGCAATATGGCAAATTCAAGATGCTCTATGTCAGGGGTAACCAATTAAAAATCAGCCGGGTCCAAACAAAGAAAAATCAACAACCAGTTAAGGTCCGGAGACATTTTTAATTATTATTAAACAGAACTTAACACTGAAATAAAATCAGGTTTTTATGCATTTATGTTATACATAGACTTTTTAAATAAATTTCCCGACCCACATATTTTATAAAACACCTGAACTGAGCGATTGTTTTGTTTTTTCATTTATATGGCTTAATGAGAGCAGTGGGCTTTAGGTGACCTGCAATGCTTTAAACCTGGGTTTGAGTGGGGACAAAACCATTCTCAAACACATATCAAGGTGCTCAATTTGAGCCTGGATCCATATTTATTTGTGATTCTGTTCATGGTGGAGAATCCTGCTTCACAGCAGCAGGTTGAGCCAAACATACTCAAAATGTGCAGAGTCATCTTTGAGCACAGCATTTCACTATTCTTTCACTAGTGCACTACAGTTATTCAGGCAGTCCACACTTTCTTCTGCTTTCTTTTTCTCATCTTCTTCTCCTTCTTTCCCATCACCCTGCTTGCCACAGGTTTGCCTGCTGTGTCTAAAAATAGCTAACAGCAGCAACCCTGACTGACAGCAGCCCATTGGCCAATTTGTATCACGTGTGGCCTGGTGCCGGACGCTACGAATGGCTTTACCATATTAACAGGGGAACCGGCACAAGTAATGTTGGGACACAGTCATCAGACAACATGCGGTCATTTAATAATGTTTTAAATCAGGTTGGGTCCAGATTAGCCAGCAGGTGGGTCCGGATACAGACTGCGGTCCACTAATTCATGACCGCTGCTCTAAGCATCCATTTTATTAAGTTAATGAGAGTGAACAGAGAAATCGTTTCGGAACCAACCTTGTTTCTTATGTTTGCTACTTCCACTGTCCACCACATACGATTCAATGTCTGACACAGACAGCTTCCTCTTCAGCAGACTTCCCTTGTCCTGGTCGCCCAACTGGGGAGCTGAGCTCACCCTCTTTAGCCCCTCTTCACTGCTGTTAGACCCGTGCATTCGCAGCGACTGGGCTCTGCTCAGGCCGGGCCGCTCCAGGCTTTCACATCGTTTCTGGATGAACAAACACGACAGAGGGGAAGAGGAGACAGGGGTTCCTTTGTAAGGTCTTAGCGCAGGAACAGAAGATGGAAGTTAAGCAGCAGGATGATGGGGTTTGTGGGTACCTCCTGGCTGTCCACTTGGTGTGCAGATGCTCCACGGACCTGGTGTTGCTGTGGTTGCCTCTGTGGGAGGGTCTGCGGCTGAGCTGGGGCATCGTTTATTAAATGTTTACTGCGCAGGTGGGGCAGCGTGCTCTGAGTGGTTTCTCTCAGGCCCACCTTAACATTCTCATCAGCAGGTGAGAGGAGGTCACACAAGATCTGGAAGAAAGAATCAGATAATCAGTGGAGCTCAGAGTCACATCTACAAGTTAACAAAAATCTAATGCAATACCCAACCAGGGACTTGATGTGAAAAATAGTTCAGTAGTTATGATCCAACAGCCTTTCTAGATGCTTTATTATTGCATTATGTATATTGCAGACCCTATTCAGCAATAATGATGCCCTAACAAGCAGGAGAACTTAAAATAATTAATAATTTCCTTAGATATGTGTTAAATTAAGCTTAAATATTTGTTAAAATGGGTTTTATTTAGGGATGAAACTTAAGACTTTTTTGCAAATCTATTAATCTGACAATGATTGTTTGATAAACCGATTAATAATCGGATAGCCAAAGGTTCCTTAAAAACGAAATTAAACAAGGTGAAACTAAAAATTTTGCACTTGAGTTCTGGAGAGAACATTTTGACTGACAAAACCTTTTTTCTTATAATAAATTCAAATGTTTATTTATTATTTTGGTATAATTCCTGCTCTAAGGGGGTGCTCTGTCAGCTAAAGGCATGTTTTAGAGTTTCTATCTTTTATTTAATGGTGACCAATTACTAAATTAGTTGGCGATTATTTCCATAATTGATTAATCGGATTAATTGTTTCAGTCCTATTTTGATTTTATAACAATTTATTTTAAATAAAAACTTGGCAAATTGGAATTTGGGGTAAAAATGAAGCAGTTGTTTATAAAATAAAAAAAAATTTTTGTTTCATAAACTTTACTCAAAACAACTGACCGTTTCTTTATAACTTTACAATCATCGGAGAGGAGAAGAGGAAATTGTAATTCGTGCTGCTAAAAGCCATGCAGCGATGACTCTTCATTCCTGTCTATGAATCCATCAGGTTTGCCTCCTAAACAGTCGACTCTCTCAAACAGCAGGCCATTAGTTTGGTAAAAAGAAATAAAACACCATCTCTAACCTTTTAAACACCTGAACATCTAAAAATAGCATAAAATACAACTGCCAACTTTTAGTAGGCCTCATCGGGCTCGTTAACCTTTTCAAAAAAGGAAATAAAACAGTTGGATTTTTGTGAGGTGAGCTTATTATTATATAACTGCTGGTGGAAGAATTGAAATGGGAAAACGTTGGATTTAGGTCAAATGTGCTGCTCTGCAGATGGCCATTTCTAGTCCCGATGAAATTTAAGGCTATCTGTTTTTTTTGCTTAAGCCCCACTGAAATTCTGCCTGATAGTTTCACTTAATGTTGTTAGACTGATGATTCTGCCAGAGAATAACTTTTTCTGTAAACCTTTGAGTCAAATGTGTGCCACTTATGCAACTTCAATGCTGTCTGTGTCCCCGTCAGTAAGTGCTACTAATGTCATTACAGGCAGTCACAAGATCAGACCCACTGACAACTTATGTAATTCCATGACTGATCGGAAAGGCTGAGGCCAATTTGTTAACATTTACAGCTTCGATCAAAACATTTAGACATAACTCCCTTCAAAGAAATGTGAAACTGAGTCTGAACTTGTGATGAACATCTTTTAAAAGACAATCAGCTAGAAAAACAGCAGCTGGTTTGTTGTTCTGATGCGTTAGCAACCTACTAATTCATGTGTTCTTAATAGCTGATTTTCTTAGTATTTATCTCTATATTAAAATAAAAAAATACTGCAAGTCTTTGGTTTAATTACACACAATTATAAAGATTTTGTCACTGATTGTGATGTACAGATGTAATTAAGCTTTTCTTACACTGTTAAACCAATTCAAAGTCATGGTAAGTGCAAAAAAAGCTAAGAGCAATTAGAGCAGTATTAGCTAAGGCAGTACTAACCCCAGGGATAACGACAAACTTAAATTATACTTTGGTAAATGCTGTTGGTTTTGCGTTTCTGCTTTGTGAAAGAAATCCTTTCATTAAAGGGAACTTTGAAAATCCAACATTCCTTTACTTCCAGCTAACTGTTTACTATCCAATTAATCTTGAAAAGAAATCTCAATGTTGACCCACAGAGTCAACCACACTGCCATAATCTTTTAGTAACTTTTGAAAGGGAGGATGCATGAATTAATAAAATCCTCCACTTTCCAGAGGAGGACCACTTCAACAAAAATATAGATTTCAGTCGCTTTTAAAACCCTCAGCCTTGACGGCCAGCACCGATGCGTCATGTTCCAACACCCCCAGCAGACTCCTAAGAACTCTAACCTTTTCCACTTCTCTTTTAGCATCTGGGAAGTTCTCGTCGATGGTCAGGCAGTGGAGGAAGACTTGGAGAGACTCGTCTACCTGTCCCATCTCATACAGCACCACGGCTTTCCTGAACAGCGCCTAGAAGGTTGAGACGACACAGATGCGTTATTACTGTTCCTTTATTCATAGTTAACCAGTCAGTTTATAGGATGGAAAGTGGAAGCCTCTGCACAAGCATCAAGACAACCACATATTAGAGGCTGTGGCCTCCTGTTTGGTTATAATTAGCTTATACCTTGATTTTTTCTTTAGTTAGGAAATACCTTTATTGGCTAAAAGGCTCCTTTATAACATATTAGGACCCTCCAGGGACCTAACTATTAGTGTGCTTTTGAAGAGTGGTTTATGTTTAGCTGCATTGCTTTATTCAGCCAGCGGGGGCAGTAGCCAATGAAGGGGACTTTTCCAATGTTGTTTTTCATACCCAACGCTTGTTATAAAATACATTTAAAGTAGTTCTTAAGCAAAAAAGCACACCTCAATGCTTCATATGTGTATCAAGATAATCACTGAAATCTGAAATATGTTTTCAGGTTTTCAGGTTTGTGGTCAAAACCCACAAATGCCATATTATAAACACAATGATTTGTAAAAAAGTTTTGAGACTGTTGGGTAATGTAGATATTAATTCTTACCCGTTTTCACTGTTTACTAAATTAGGTCTACATGAAAAGCCTTTACAAGGAAAAATGAATCAGATCATTACTCCAAATATTTTGTTTTTTAAAGTGTGTTTTAATACACATTTTAAATTTTCATGATTCTATGCTGACGGCGCTGCGTGTGCGGATCCTACCATCGCCTTATATCCACAGTCTAGAGCTTCTACTTGATATATTTATGTGCTGATTTAGACATAGACTTTAACAAATAACACGTTGACTAAAACCCTTTTTCGGCTGTAGATATCTGAGATTTATCTGGTTATTAGAATAAAATAACTGAAAAATAGTTTTTAACAGTAATTTAAATGAATCAAACAATTATAAAGCAGCTCTGACCAGATGCAGTTTGATAACAAAGATAAACTTTTTAGGCCTGGGGATTTACTTATATCTGGTCGACACTGGAGGTATAAGAAAAAACACTTCTATGTTCTTATTACTGCCACCCGCTGGACTGAAGTTGTAGTGCAGCTTTGACTGATTAATTGCGTTTCTTATTACCGGGGTGATACAAATCCTGGGGCTTTGAGTGGAAAAGTGACTTACGATAAGATTTAAACCCATTTTGTTTTATGGTGTGGCAAGAAGAAAAAAAAGAGGTCAAGAAGTTAATTGTTCATATAGTTCAGGATTTCTAAGTTCTGGTCCTCGAGGTCTGGTTTCTGGCTCCCTGCCACAACTGAATCAAATAGCTGATTTACCAGCTCAGCATGCAGACCAGTTCTCCAGAATCCTGCTAATTAGACGATTATTTGACTAAGTGCAGGACAGGAGCAAAGGAACCCTGATGTAATTATTTGTTTAAGTTATTAGTGGGATGCATACTTCAGCAGAATAGCTGGACCTGGAACAGAATTCAGCATCCTCCAAAGCCAGCTGGTACTGCTTGAGAGCTGCATACGCTTCTGCTCGGGAAAGACGAACCAAAGTCATGTTTGGATCTGTAACGAAAAGGGGAAAAAGACAACAACAGATCAGCATTTAGAAATGTTTCTCTATGTCAAATGCACAATCTTTACATTGATTTGAGAGAAAAACTGAGAACAGCAGGAGAATGGGTACCAACATCAAAATAAAACCTGGATCAGGTGTTGCTTTGATCAGCTCTGACTGTTCTATAAAATATTCTGTTTTCTTTCTCACAGGGTTGTTAAACTGTGAGAATCTTCTACCAGCCAGAACCTAATAATAATAAAGATATATTTCCCAACAAAAGCATAATGATAACATAAAGTAGTTTGTTAAATTTTGCATTTTAGAAAGTGAACTGAGAATATAGTTCTATTCATTTACCTAAGAGGGCTTCCTACAAGACATACTGTATATTAGATAACCACTTTGTACGAATGAATTATCTGCAAACCTCGGAGGAAGAAAGACACCTAAGTTGATGAGTTTCTGTGTAGTTGCCTCCTTATATATATATATATATATATATATATATATATATATATATATATATATATATATATATATATATATATATATATATATGTCATAATTTTGTAAAGATATACAGATATGATTTATACTACAAAAACAAAAAATATGAAAGACTAGCTTAGTTACTCATCTTGCTCAAACAGCATTTTTATCAAAATCCATTACAGCATAGATTTATAGTGGTTTTGCTCCTTTTACCTCATAAGCAGATGAAAACAGGTCTATTAACCATCATAATGTCAAGAGGCACTTTTTATCATGAGCAAGTTTCTGGTCACTCTTTGTGTTTGCAACAGTAAAAGGCACTTTTTAAAAGCTTAAGGTATGTATTCAATTAAAGCTTAAGTCGAAGACATATCTGTCAGTCTGTATGAGCTAGAGAAAAAGTTAAGAGTAGCAGTGGCAAAAATATATTTATTTTTATTGATCAATTAATTAAATGGAATGTAATAAATATTCAGAAAGATTACCAATGAGAATGAAAAAAATAAAACGGTTTTAAACAATTTCAAGTACTACAGTGACTTAGGGCGGACATACAGTATATGATATCTTCAATCTTTGTACTCAGCTACAGCTCAGACTGTACGATGAGTTTAAAAGTTCACAGTTTACGATGTATATTCTTACACTGTATGGCCTGATGCAATCTACATGCTCACAATGCACGTCCAAAAGCCAAAAGTCCGACTCAGCGCAGAGACATGGCACTGTTCGGACTGGTCAATCTCAAAGCCAGAAGTGGAATCCTCCTGTTTGCACATGTGCAGTGCGTGAAGTTATGGTAAATCGGCTCGTAGCTCTGCTTCAACAGCAGGACTCGCTCACAAACACCTCACGACAGCCACCTGAATTTCAAAAATGTTTGACTTTCTACCAATCTTATGATTCCTGATCGGGAAGTGGTCATGAGTGACTAATCGCCCCTTGCTACCCCCTGCACACTATACGATGCAGGACCTAAAATGAGGCTGAAACTTGGCCAGATCGGAAAAAACTGAGATCATTAACATGGAGGCGAAACTCCTAGTCAATCGCATTCCACCTGCTAAAACTAGATTGAATAATTTTGCTGTGTTACCATTACAAAGGTATTAAAAGTTTATAACTAGACCTCTTGACTGGAGTTATTTTTTTTCTTGTATGAACTAATTAAGACTGCAAAATATTGAAAAAAACCTTGTTCTAAACATTATTTCAAAGCATCTTAGGTATCGCCTACAACCCTTCTCCAACATCCATTAAGTGGATCATTACCAGGCCTCTGCTGAGCTGAATGACCAGCTGAGGGACTTCAGATGTTAGATGATGGTGTGTTGGAGAGAGATGCGGAAAAAAATAAAAAATAAAAATAGTAGCAACATGTGCTTTAGTAATTACATTATGTACTGGTCCTTGATAAAAAAGAAATACATACCGGTAAATAAATAAGACAAAACAACTTTAGGTTCAGGGCATTAACAGTCCGAAACAATATTGGACCCTTACTTGCAACAAAAGACAAATATTTATTCTTATCGTGGTTTTACTTATTTGGGTTAATGACCAACTTTGACACCAGATGATGAGGAGCCCCTCTTTATTTGTTTTACTTTTGAAGATGCTTTTGTATTATTCCTGCTATTTTTTCAGAAAAAAAAGACCTAATCTTACCACTTTACCTGGTTAAACACATTTGTTGGGCTTTTATCTGTTTTTAGAGATGTAGCACTTGAAAGCATGTTAAATATATATGGTTACTTAACATTTATTGCAGCTAAGTTATGACAAAGGAGACAGCCATGGCTAAAGAGTCAGTCAATGGCAAATTCCTTAAATAATAATTACTATTATATTGATCGATAGATGATAGATATAATTACGGTATTATCATTTAAGGAATTTGTCATTGATTAACTTGTGAGTTGTCTCCTTGAACCCCAGTCGGCCTCGGCAGATGACAGCTCACACTGAGCCTGGTTCTGCTGGAGGTTTCTTCCTGTGAAAAGGGAGTTTTTCCTCTCCACTGTCGCTACAAGCATTATCAGTGTGAGGGATTACTTAAGAGTCAATGAGTCCATGCAATCAGCTGGTTTTCCTTAGATAGAAAACTTTGAATCAATTTGACTATGATTTGGTGAACTATAAAGTGCCTTGAAATGACATGTGTTGTGAATTGGCGCTATATAAATAAACTGAATTGAGCCATTGTCATCTCCTTTGTCATAAGTTAGCTTACGTGCTACATTTTTTTAACAATCATTGAATTTATATTACTCTTCATTTTAACAATATTAAACCATCAGTGGTTAAGAAAGGCTTTACCTTTTTTGATTTAGTTTCTATTTTTAACTTGATTCATCAGATGTTTATTGAACAAAAAAAAAAAAGTTTCCAGTCTTGCATAATGTTCAACAGAAGCTTTATTTGCTGCCTCCGTGTGTGTCCCCAAATTACTGCTGGACCTCGGCTTCATCCCTTTGGAAACCATTTCTGAATGTAACGCGGGACAATTACAAAATAAAATGACCCCCCCTCCCAAGCAGAAGTTACAAAACCGAACCCATTCAAGTGTCACGACCTGCCTTATGCAACGTATTCCCGGCGCGCATGCGCACTGCGCTCCAATTTCGTAAGCAAGGCCATGCAGACTGGAGGCAGCAAAACACCAGTAGTCAGCTCCAAGTATTTTTCAAAAATATGTCAGTAGAACACTCACACTTTACCCCCCTCTAACAACACAATGTGTTTTGGTGCGAAACATACTAGTATGTTCAACTTTATGTAACTCAAATAACAATGTTTCTACCGAGACACACCTTTTTTTCTTTTCTGACTTCCAATGTTTTGAGAAAAAGCCACTCACTCACCTGAACGGAGAGCACCACTCGCTAGCGACACGGCTTCGTTGTAGCGTTTCCTTTCGCATGACGCCTCCACTTCTTGTAACGTTTTCAACTTTTTCAGCTCGTCGGGGAACCATTTTTCTAAAAGTCCACAGAGAGCTACGTTGGCTTTCTCCTCGCCCCCAACGGGCTCGTCGCAGAGTTTACACTTGGAGACGAGCCGCCTCTGTAAACACCTTTTGCAGTACGAGTGTCCGCAGGCGACGGTCACAGGTTCGCCCAGAAAGCCGTGGCAGTTGGGGCAGTCGAACACCGAGGAGTCCCCAGGATCTTCAGCTCGGTCCGGACTTCGGCCCGCTGAGGACTCTGGCCCAGGGGCTTTCCTCTTGAAGTTACGGAGGATACAATCCACAAAAGTGCTTAACTGCTCGGGACGAACCGGGCCGTAGCGCATCGCGGCTGAAAACCAGTCGATGGCCTCTTTGAGACAGTCCTCAGATGCCAAAGCGTTACCTTTCTGTAGTATAAGTTCATGGTGGCCCTCCTCCTCCTCCTCAGCGCTGATGAAGAAAGCGCTTTTCTCCTCCGCCTGCGGTTTCAGCGCCATGACAGCATTGAATCGCTTTGTGAAATGCTATGTGAACCTGGCTTTTCTTCTGTGACCGTGTTTATACATTTCGATAGCTGCCGCGGTCCCTGGCAATGTAGTGAACGGCTTTTCCTCATAGATGCCCCGATTGTTACATAAAAAAAAATAGAGATCACGTGAGCAGCAAACTCGCTCCCTGATTGGTCAGGAGGGAGTGCGTTACAAAACCTGCGCAGGACAGTTTCATAACTGCGAAAGAGACGTATTGAAGATTTAAAGGCGTCTGCGCCATATATTAGATATTTTATCAACCTCAATATTTTTTAAATAAACTTGAAATGTTAACTAACAATCTGTGTAACGCTGATATTTTAGTTCCTTATTGACAATTCAGCCATCATTCGTTTTGTAATGTGATTTTATAACACGCACCTATTTCTTTATTATTCTGTAATATATGCGAATTTATCCTTATGTAACTTAATTGATATTCCACGGTCTGTGTAAAGCCCATCATATAATTTAACGTTTCTTTGGAAAAAAAAAAAAAAACTTATGTAACTTTAAAAAAAATCACATTGAGCTATGAATTTTCCCTCAATTTCATACATTTCATGCCTGCAATTTGATGGTTATCCTAAACAGTTCAACCAAAAATGCATGTAAGTCATAAAATATACATGGAAAAACTACAGTAACACAGTTCCATTGTTGTTCATCCTAATTTTATTGATGCGTATTAATTTCAGCTTTCACTCTTCTAGAAATATAACATATATCTCATCTTTGTTAACTCCATCTCCATGAAAATCAATCAAATTGTCCTTGGATTGCTCCATGGATTTTCTATAACAATTAGACCCAGAGTCTCCCAAAACACAGATTGTTTAACACTCAACACTGCCTTGTTGGTGTGAAGATTCTCAGTCATCCAGGTCATTGTCATTCCAAAAAAAAAAAAATTAAAAACAATCCACTGGACTTGGTTTCCAAAGACCCCTTCGTCTGCTCCAATTTGCATGTTTTCATAAAAAAAAACAAGGCTTTGTTGGGCTACTGTAAAACCTTGAACTCAACACTATTCCTGACAATATGAGTTGAAAAAGCTTCTTGGATGGGAAGTGAAACATCTTCAAACTTGGAAACCAAGTCCAGTGGATTGTTTTTCATTTTTTTGGCAGACCTTGTTGTGTACTTGGACTAATAGTGTTAAAAGATCAAATTCAGCTCTACTTTCTTGTTAAAACTTTTAAGGTTTAGGTCACAAGTAACTGATATTGCTCCTTTTTAAATTCCTTGAAGGGATACAAATAAAAAAAAGGAGAAAAAACGTTTTTAATTAAGGAAAATAAGCGCAGATTCTTGATATAGTGATCTTAATAATATTTAACTTGAATCTACCGTCAATCGACTGGCCTTTATGATGATTTTCTGCTTTGTTCCCAATCATTTTGTTCAAACCTGACCGAATATGGGTAAGGTTTATATCTTAACACTTTGGTAATGTGATATAAATATCTTAAAAAGAAACATTAAAAACACAAAAATGTGTGTACCTTTTCTGAAATAAAAAAAGGGCGAAAAACAAATCAAAACAAAGTCTTTCTTGTGGTAGTGAGTTTGGAGACGTCATAAATGAATGATAATCCCAGTTAAAAATTCTCCCAATGCAGCTTTTTTTCTGGATTTTTTTCAAAAGAAAAATCTTTAAAATAATCAAGCAAAAAATATAAAATAATTAAAAAATATATTAAATTCAATTCAGTTTATTTATAAAGCGCCAATTCACAACACCTCGAGGCACTTTACAATTCACCAGATCATACAGTCAAATTGATTGAAAGTTTTCTATCTAAGGAAAATAATCTTCAGAAGCCAGGCAGCGACCTGGCTGCCGCCTTTTAGACAAAAATAGCAGCAGTGCCTACAAGAGGGAACACTTTAGGATAGAGACATCAAGGGAGCATCCAGAAATACATATGGAGCCTAGGCGGAAGTTCAACTAAATAAACTGGTTATTCGCCTTCATTCGCCTACGACACATCCAATCGGCTTTGAACTGCGCCTCCACGAAGGTCGATCAGCATCCAAAGTTAATCTTAAAAGGCCCCCGATCCGCAACACGTGTGCTACCTAGTGTGCAGGTGGTGCTGGCGCCATGTGACTTCATTCAGATGTCCCCGTTTAGACCCACCTTCTTCACAATGGGGAGTTTTTCCTCTGCACTGTCGCTTCATGCTTGATCATCACGGACAGGTTCTTTCAACCTGTATTATCCAAACTGGACTTCCATCTTCCAGGTCCCTGAGTGAAGCTCTAGTATGCACTGCAAAAATAGAAAGTTATTTTTTTCTTAAAATAAGTGCATTTTCCTTGAATTGAGGATGTAAGTGAGACAGTTTGCCAATGGAACAAGACGATATCCTTTTAAAATAAGAAAAAACAATGTTATTGTCTTATTTCAAGTGCATATTATCTAACTATCTTATTTTAAGAGTAAAAATACTTGTGCCATTGGCAGATCATCTTATTTACCTGCTCAAATTAAGGCTAAATATACTTAATTTAATAATTTTTTACTTATTTCTGGATCGTTTTTGCAGTGTGAGCTCACACAGTCCACTGGATCTCCCCAAAAAGCTCAGCATACCGTCTCGCTAACCAGCAGTCTACAGACTGACCAACTTCATCTGTCTCCACTCCACCACCAGTTTCAGGCCTGGGTGGAAAAAGCCCTGTTCTTTGCTCCTGTCCATGCATATCTATTAAAATTCAGCGCTATGTTTCCTGCCGAGGTCTGAGTGCCAAATACTAAGTAATTGTATCAGTACATTTCTTCTAAATGTCTTTTTCTCCGTGTGAGTTTTTCAGATTTCCATAATCTAAGTTTGGAGTAAGACAGAATTGATCTGAATATATATATAATTTTAATTTTTTGCTGTTAAGGTATTTTAAAGGAAAAACTATATACATATATATATATATATATATATATATAATAGATAATAATAAATGATTTTAACTTTTAGAAATAAAATGTAAAAATTAAACAACCTCATTAAATTGCACGTTATATTTATTTGTAAGGACTGCTAAATTGATAAATATTATTTTGAATGTAATCTATTCAAAAGGCTAGATATGTCTAACATATTATTTATCGATGGGACTTTGTCACATCACATGCCTCTAAATAAAACACCAAAAAACGTCCATCCTGGTAGTGTTTACATAGTTATTTTTGATACTGAAAACAATTGCTGAGTTCGAATGCAGGGGGCTGCGTCCTCCGAAGGTTTATGTCGTAGCGCGGCGGCGATGCCTATGCAATGAAAAAGTTCGTATTCATTCTTTTCTTGCTTTGTGTGTCAACTGTCATGTTTGTTAGGCAACAGAGCATACCGGCGGTGAAAGCAGGGAAGGCTGGACCTGTCTGAATTCACAGCCAAAACTCTTCCGGTCTCCTTATTTTCAACGGACCTCGAAGGATCCAGTCCAGATAGACCGGGTCCTTGGAGGATGCAACCTTTAAAATCGAACACCCCTATAATTGCACCGAGCATGATCCAAATTCATGTATGTACGCTGTTGCCATCTGTTAGAAGTACTTCCTCATGAAAATCACATAGCCAACTTTGAGGTCTAACCTCCTGCTTCAGTGAACACCAAACATTCATGTTGTATTCCCAGTGCCAATGCTCTTATCTCTTTTGGCATTAGTTATGTACTGTGTTTTTCATACTCATTGACTTTTCCTTTTTATCCACACCTTTTTTACCAAACTACACAAACCACAGAGCTTCTGGGAGAATGTCCTACGGACAAATGAACAATAGTGAAGCTTTTTGCCAAGGCACATCAGCTCTAAGTTCACAGACGTAAAATGAAGCATATTAGAAAAGAACACTATCCCTACTGTGAAACATGGATTATGAATTATGAACATTTGATTTATCTGGTACACTGTATATATTAAGGTTACCCTCTGTAAGACACCATGAATCTCAGTACTATGAAGGGATTCCAGAGAGAAATGTGCCAACTAGAGTCAGCCAACTTGGGCTCAGTCACAGGTCATGGTTTTGTGACAGGTTAATGACACAGCTAGAAATAGCCAAGAAAGGGTAAGAGGAAAACATCAGACTACTCTGAAGTGGCCTTCTATGAGCCCTGACCTAAATCCTATTGAGCACATTTGAAGGAGCTGAAAAATGTCGCCTGGAAAAAGGCACCCTTAAACCTTCAACACGTGAAGAGGTGTCGACCAAAAAAACCTGCTGAGAGGAGCTAATTGACAGTTACAGGAATCGACTGATTGCGGTGATTTACTCAAAAGGGTGTGCAAAAATTATTACCGTAAGTTAAAGGTATCATCATTTTATCCAGGCCTGTATAATTAGATATTTTTAAATCATTCTTTTGAAGTATGGTTAAAAAGCTTTATTTGACTTTCATTTGTTCATTTTTTATATATAAATTGTATTAATTATTGTTTTTGTCATATTCAAGTTATGTCTGTGACCATTATAGTCTTTTCTTTCACTAAACAAGGTTTATGAACAATTTTGTATATGTGTTTGTCATTGTCCAGGTGTAAATGTGCCTTCTTTTTTTGAAAAGCTAGAATCAGACAAGTAGGTTTTTCACAAAGGAAGAAGGTTCTCATTTATTCAGTTCAATTCAGTTTATTTATATAGCACCAATTCAAAACATGTGTCATCTCAAGGCACTTTATAGAGTGCATAAGGGCTTGATTTACATTTTGCATTGTTAAAAATGGAAAAAGTTAAATCTTAAATTCCCAAAGATTATCATCTTTGGGAACTATATAACTATATCGAATAACCAAAAAATACTCATAGAATAATTATTCTTATAGTTATTCTATAAGAAAAATAAGAAAAATCCAGTTTAATGTTTAATGGTAATGATAGGAATAAATTCATTATTTCTAGTTTAAATATCTTTTATTTGAGCTACAGCATTTAACATAAATTTGATGTTTAAAAAAAGTATTTATGAATTGCATTACCTTGGAATTGATTATGCACAATGTATGAAAAACAAAAGGAAGCTCCAGTAGTAGAAAGAAGTCATGATATGTGCGGCATAAAGAATGATTTTGCTAAACTGGAAGAAAAAAAGAGTTCCATCACATTTACAACTAAGGTATGTAATCTTGAAACACCTAGGGATGTAAAAGATAAAGTTATCTCTTAAAAGTCAGGAAGAATGGTTTGAAAACCTGTCATTGATCATTGTGGGGTCAGAACTTGATTAAGATCAGATGATGTCAGATAATGTTTATCTCTTCCCCATCCCTGTCTCCAAAGTTAATTTCTCTTTTTTTTTTTCTTTTGTGATGGGGTTTGTGTGTACTGTATGCATTTATACAAAGATTGTGATATTTGCACGTATAGACAACTTTGTATGTATGTTTATAAACCTGTTCTCTTTGTTCCCATGGGTATATTCCAGCAGTGCACCTCTCTCAGTTGCCATCTTGTTATATTTAAACAATGAAAGACCAAATAAACTGCTATATTGACACAGACTGAATGTGTGCTAATAGGTACTCAATCGAGCATTTTATTTCTTTTTATTTCACTGCCATTATTGAAAAGTATAATAAAATACAGTTTTCAGAACAAACTCAACTGAGGCACAGCTTCATTTAGTAGAAGAATGGAAACATGATTGGCTGGCAAAAGTTCACCAATTAGGGGAGAACATCTAAGTTATGACAATGGAAGTAAAAAGAAGCATGCCATTTAAAAGCACTTTGTTTGAAGTGGTGCTGCAATTTTGTTTATATACAAGCCGAAAAACAAAACAGATCAACAACAAAGCATGGAGAGATACTAAAGCATCTGAGCATCTAGCTCTTTAGTTAATAGTCCCATATTTTGCTACTGTACATTTGAGAATAAAAACTGTTAACACTAAGGCTCCCAGAGCATGATTTTGCTGTTTTTGCAGAAAAAAAATCATCTCAGATTAGCAGACCTTAACAAAAATCTCCTTATTCAGCTCTCCTTTGGACAAGGTGTTTTGGCTTTACATGCTTCTGTCATCCATAAGGCCGTGCCCCCACAACCCGTAACCAGGACAACCAGGAAGACTTAGTAAAATTAGCGACTTGGAGCCCTGAACAATTGATTAGATAAAAGCTGTAGCTTGACCGATGACATACACGCTGCTCTGTAAAGCTTATTTCCCCATATGACATCATAAAGGGAAGGGTTTTTAATATTGAACTGATCTCACGCAGCCAGAGGTATATACATTTTTGGGTCAGATTCTTGTATTACTGCAAATGGGTGGTCCGCTTGAAAATCATGGAAGTCTTTCCTGGTGAAAAAAATAAATAAACAAAAACAAGGTTTAGCTGTTTTTATGTAACACCATCCTGGAGGGAGGGATCAGTGGGGTTGCTGCCATCAAAAACTGCTGATGACTGATGATAGACTTGGACCTGTTTTTAAGTGTATGGTCCTGTTTGTCGCCTAGACTTTCCACTGTATAAACGGAGTTATCTCCTCTCCACTCTCGAATGTATGAGGGATTGCTACAGTGTCAACATCATTATCCAAACAAATGTCTACTGTTGTTACATGCTCATCCAGGAGGAACGGATTCTGAGATGACATTTAGTGAATTTGCACTCTCTCTCTCTCTCTCTCTT
>NW_015150585.1:909199-953721 GCF_000732505.1 Cyprinodon variegatus
ACAGAAATACAATTACTCCTTAACTCCCTTTAACTTTGGGTATGTAAAGAAACACAAGAATTAAAAGCTATATTTGCGATAATCATCAATAATTGTGTGGTAGAGTTTTATGTAGCATCTGATATGTGATGTCTAGCACTGGAGACCTTGGTTATGGAGAGATTCTTCCATCTAGTGGTCTATTATTTCCCTACAATACACTTGTGCTCTGCTGAACAAATAAAATTATCTTTTGAGATATCTTAACCACAAGAGGGCAGTGTTGAGCTGTGTAAAAAATATACCGTAACATGTAACATCAGATCAGTAACAAACTCAGATTTGTTTTTCTTGAAACAAAAATAAAGAGAAAGCTTTAAAGCTTGTTATATAATTTTTTTTTCATAAAAAGAATTCATTTTGTCAAGGAAAAATAAGTTTTGATTCTTGGACAGCCATGTAACCTTCCAAACATTTCTCAAGTTACAGTAGATAGCTACTTATTTATAAAAAAAAAAAAAAAAATTGGTTGTTTTCCTTTCCATTGCTTTTTTTATCTATGCATAATTATCCCTCTTTCCAACTGCATATTCTCTGTTAGACGTAGAGCTGAACATGCATCATTTGACCAGCAAGGAAGCCATAATAGTGAACTTTTCACTCTAATGTGAAGGTGTTTTTTTTTTTTTGTTGTTGTTGTTGTTGATACACTGATATATACCGGTAGTCTTTTTTTGTGGGGGGCTAAACAGATCCATCTTCCTTAGCACAGACACTTTCCACCTTTGGAAATGTCTGAAACATGGAGCCATGAGGTCAATACTGCAAACACTGGAATGAAATTTAATGAATTCCTGTGTTGACTCTTAAAATATAGCCTTATCACAATGGCATACCGTTCCTGTTGCCACAACACTACTACAGGTCATCCATCAGAATGTCTATGGATATGGAACAAGTCATGATTTGCCACCTTTTTCAGATTCAAAGTGTCATGGAAATGCATATGTGCTCATATTTCTTTTTTTTTTTTTTTTTGCTATTTTGTCCAACTTTCATGCTTCAGATCATCAAACCTATATGTCTGATCTTTCTGACCCAAAATTCACAGTAGAAGGGGAAATCTTGTACACACACGTCTGTTGAAATCATTTTGTGTGTGTGTGTGTGTATGTGTGTTCACAAAAATATATAAACAGAGGATAAATAAATCAGTCACTTTTGCTCTCTGATTTAAAACACGAAAGCTCAAACTACAGGAAAAGCAGCACAGACTGAAGAATGCACACATTCATAAGTATTTATCAATGTGGGAACCTTCCTGTGGTGGATTCTCAAACAGCAGGGTGGGAATGCAGCCTTGGTGCTGACTCCTGCTTATCTGGAGCTGCATAATCTCTGTGAGGTGTTTGGACCACTTGGGGCGGAGGGTTGGGGGTGGACACATACTCAAGCCCAAGGGGGGGAAACAGTCAAGGGGGAGTACAGCACTGTCTGTAGATGTTTACATAATACAAACATGGAATAAAACAAAACTGATTCAATTCAAAAGTCACGCAGAAGGACAATTTGTTGCTTTTAGTTGTCACTATGATACTGATAATGACAAAACCCTTACCAAACATAATGCTGTGTGCAGTGGCGCCTCCAGAAATGTTTCATAGGGGTGATCAGATGGGGCCACTAAAAATCTTGGGGTGGCACAATGAAACTAAAAGCCATAATTTCAGGGTTTCAATCTACTATTGCATTAAACCTGTCTGAAGATATAAAAACATAAGTAAACACCCACTCATATATTGGTTTATTGTGTGATTTTTAATGTTATGTCGCTGACTGAGCATAGTGGAATGAAATGCTGAACTGATGCTACTACAATTTACACTGGCAAGTGGGCTGGCCAGCGGGATGGCCAGGGCATTGCACACCCTGTGGCTGTGTGTAACCTGATTAAGAAGGCTACTAATAAAATCATACCACAATTTTTAGAGCAATGGCAAGAAAGCTGCTTTTCGGACATCCCAAGGTCAAGCTTTGCTGCAGACCGAATGCAGGCTGGGATGTAAACAGAAAAATCAAGCTGAAATTCAGTTTTAGCTTATTTCTATCTTAGCCATTTCTTTCGCTTTCTTTCTCTTTTTCAATACGGATACTAGTAAACATGGCCACCAGTAAGGCAAATTAAATTATATTCTATGGTATCACATTTAAAGACAATAAAAAAAAATCTTTAGATCTACCGCAATCCTCGATTTTTCAGATTTAAAGATGCAGTGTCCAGATAAAATAGATCATTTATATTAAGTTGCTCTTTTCCAATAGGTTAAAAAAAAATAAAGTGCCTGCTCACACCTAGAGGCTCCCTTTGTCTTTGTCTCATGACTCCTATTAAACTTCTTTGCTACAGAACAGCAGACCCCACAGTGTTGTGATAACAGAAACATGTTTAAGAATAATAATTAGCAGTGAGATCAT
This sequence comes from Cyprinodon variegatus, assembly GCF_000732505.1. NCBI lineage: Eukaryota > Metazoa > Chordata > Actinopteri > Cyprinodontiformes > Cyprinodontidae > Cyprinodon > Cyprinodon variegatus. The sequence goes on from NW_015150585.1 coordinate 911,654, forward strand.
TATCCTCCTGGCTTTTCTAGTTCCATCAAAGATTTACTCGTGTGGAATGAAGTCAAATCAGTTGAGATTTACGGTGGTTAGCGTCAGGGGAAAAGCTGCAGTTGGGACGAACTCGATCCAAATGAGTGACCACANGTTTTGGAGAGGGAGGTGTGGGAAAAACCAAGGTCATGTTGAAAGTTTTAGAAATATTTTTGTGAAAAAAAAAAAAAAAAAAACAATAAACAAAGCAAATATTTTAATACATTTAATAGTGCACTTTGATTAACCTGTACAGCAATAATATTAATAAAAAAGATAAAACACATTATCTGTAACACAAAGCTTACCATGTACAATAAAATAACAAATGATACAAAACAAAACATATCTGAGGTATAAATATATTTACTTTAAATTAACTGTCATTGTCATGCGTTATATTTTGGCAGAGACACTGTTACAGGTATAAACTTGTAGGATATAAACAAATGGCTTAGTGAATTAATTACACACTCCACATGAACAGTCTGTGATAGAAGAGCGTCAAAGCTAGAAGTTACGTGGACCCAACTCTATATAATTACTTTTTAAACACTGTGAGATAAGAGAGATAGACGCTTACGCAAAAAGATTTGTATCCTTCTATAGAAAAACACATTCATTCTCCCCTCTTTACAGTAAAACCTGTAAAATCCCCGCCTTTATAAAAGGGCTTTTTTCTCTCATCTTTTCTTGTAGCTGGAGGTTTATGTTGCAGGTTTGAACAGTGTCTTCTGTTCTTTTGTGCACAAAGTATTGAATATGTATAGTATGTAATATATTTTAATAAAACAGAAATGCAAACAACAAACCGTAATCAACAAAACAGTGACGTGTTTGAGACTAAAACGAACATTGACACCTTCTAGGTTTAGCTTTCAGCTTTTTCTCCATTTGGTCCATTACACCTGGTTTTTATTTCCCTGCTGTTCTCTGTAAAGTCGCTAAAGATCTGGCTTTTGGCACTAGCTTGGAGGCTAAACCCATCGGTTGGATCTTTGCAAACAAAAATCGGCTTCTATATAAAACCCCTGACTCATTCAAATCCTTCTGTAGGGATTGGAGTGACTTTTATCTGTCAGTGAATGAGGCCCTGACTGATCAGTCCTTTCATTTTGGTGAGCCAGCCACCAGCCCTCCTCTGTCTACATCTAAACACTAAAACCCTGCTTGCAATCGCCCACCTGTCATCTCACCATATCCTATCCATTGTTCCAACTCAGTCTGTGGATTTGCATCTTTCTTCACCCACAGATTCATTCAGCAGCTCTCTATAATAACGTCTACCGCTCCTCCTGTGCTTTGCTGTAACAGAAATGTTGGTCAGAGGTAGCATGAGGTGGATGGTCAAAGCTACTTTTCTGACCCAAAATAGTTTGTATGTACACGGTTTCTTCTGCCTGTAAACCGACATGAGTAAATATGCATTCACCATTTGCTGCTTTGCACACATCCCGCACACACAAGTTCATGCATACCTTGAATCTTCTTTGCTTCTCAGAAGCAGTATCATCCCTTTAGATAAAGTCTAAACCACATGTCTTGAACTGACAGCAAAAAGTTAAATCTGTGTGCGAATCCTTTTCAGCAGTCCCAACACGATCAGTTAACTCTTTCGACCCGGGACAAGCAAGTCCTTGAAACCAGGTTACAAACTTTGTCTTTTGTTTGTGGAAATAATGACAGTCTGACTGCTCCTTGAGTATTTTTTGCAGTCCAAGAATCTGTTTTGGTCCGAATTGCATCCTTCTTGCTTATTTGTCCATGGAAACAGTAAAGGAGTCTCTTATTCTTGCCACCTCAGCGGCACACAACTGTCCGTGGAGTTTGTTGTACCACTCTGGAAAACGACCCCTGAAAAAGGAGAAATAGAGACGGTCTTAGGAGGATTCAACTTTAGGAAATGTTTGCATATTTATTTTCTAGTTATAAGATGCAGCTTTTTAAAATTATTTTATCATGACAATATAGTGCATGAATCAGGAATAAATAAGTGGCATGCTCCTTGATAGGGGTAGCAGATCCAAATACATCAGATGTGAAAGCATTCTATTAAAGCCATTACCTAAATTCATGGCAATCAAATTGATCTGATTTTCACTCAACTCATAAAGCCCATCAAACTACATGCAAGTGTTTTTGGAATAAAGTAGTAAGATGTTGGATTGAATTCACCAAATCAATATGGAACAAATAGGCTAACGTCTGTCTCTATCGTCTAGCTACTTTCCAAAAAAAGTAAAAAAAAAAAAAAACAATCCACTGGACTTTGTTTTCAAGTTTTTCAAGATTTTTCAGTTCAAAATGTCAGAATTGGTGTTGAAAAAAACTTGTTTTGGCTTAGAAAACATGCAAATTGAACCAGAAGAATGGGTCCGCCCCTCAGGAATCAGGAATTGATTTGGATTCTTTGTTAGCTTGCAAAACTCCTCTAGCTACATTCATCCTGGGTTCTGTGCAATTCACCAACCTGAGGTCGATTCTGGAAATGTGCGTGAGTCTGGATTTGTTGGCTCCACAGGGTTCTACATAGTAGCGTGAGGTGAGCACATTGGCACGGACACCCACCACTGGAACCCCTTCATGGTCCACAGACGTAGAAACAAGTGCGCACGCACCCTTCGGCAGGTCTGTGATCCATGTTCTGTTAACAAGCATCAAGATACTATTAATTAATTGACAATATTAAGAAAGCAGAGATGCACTGAAACAGGAACAACAAAATAGCAAGAGAACCCAAGATGAGGAGAAAAGAGTCTACCTTAGCACCAGGTGGTCTCTAGTGGGATGTGGTGCCATGGCGTTTCGGACGTACTGGTAGATCTCCGTCCGCTCATCCAGGGTCTCCACCACTCTGCTTTCCAGTAGGTCCTCATCCCAATGCCCTTGCTCTCGTAGTACTCGTGTCAGAACCTCATCTGGACTTGCTGGAATCTCTACTGTTACTTTCCAGAGTCTGAGTGGAAATCCATCGTGCACCTACAGGAAAAGGCCAGATGACATTACACCAAGAACACCCAGTCATTTATGATGGATCTTCTATCTACTTGTTAGCAAACAACATACAGTGACTTCTAACAGCATTCAGCTCTTCAGTTTATTGTCATACTTCAACCACAAGTTAGAAATGTTTCTATTGTATATTATGTGGTAAACCAACAGATGACACACATGGTTTTCTATTTTTAACAGATAAAGAATCTGAAAAGTAGGAATCAATTGTCTGTCTGTAGCCTCCAAACTATGGTTCTCTACCTTTACAGATGGAAAGCCTTTGTTATATGCCTTTGTGGGTTTTAAAATAAAAAGACTGTACACAGCCAATTCACAATAAATAAGAGAGGCAGGTACAGACGTTATTAGCAGTATTCTACCAGATGGATATGCTTCGATCTAAACCAATCATTGATAGCTCTGGCTGTTAAGTAGGGATGTCCTCATCCAATTTCCGATACAATGCTATTTTGAAAAATAAGCTAAAATACCAATATTAACATGAATTATGCATACTTTTACGACTTAATTTCTACTGTATAATGTTAGAAAAAGCTTGATCAAGCGAACAGAGAACCGTAATCAACAACAAATCTACCATAATCTACTACTATCAGCATGAAAAGATGCTGGCCGATAAAATCGGATATTCGGATAGTGGTTTTTGGGCTAATATCAGACCAATATCCGATATTCATATCAGATCAGAAAATCCCTAATATTTAGGTAATTCTCCTGTTCGTTCAAAACCCCCACTAAAGTCTAAACACAGCCTTTGTGTTTTCTTTAACTCCCTCAACTCTAAGCAGCTTCCCCACGGCATGATGTTTCACCACCATGTTTCACCATAGGAATAGTACAGGGTGATTCTTTTTGTTTCATCTTGTTTTGAAGGCACAACCTTCTGCTTGTGTGCAGAATCCCTTAATGTTTTTCTCAGCTATCCAGATTCGCTACATGATGTCAGTCCAACTGTAAGCAGGATTTTTCAATGCAGTCTTTTAACAAAAGCTTTCTTTGCCACTTTCCTATAGAGGTCAAGGTTGTTGAGCACATCTTAACGTTTTCTTGTCAGATAATTATTTAATCAAAGCTGTAGGTAAAGATCCCCTAGAGATATCATGGCCTTCTGGGTTGCTTCTCTGATTAAAGCCATAGTGTTTTAATCTTCTGGTGATGATTTGATAGTAAATAGGAATGAGCATAAATGCAAAAGAAACTTCTTTTTTTTTCACCTATTTATCAAAAATTTTATAGACCCTGAATTTTTCCTTTTTCACTTCTGTCTTGTCCTACTTTGGGTTGGTCAATCATATAAATAAATACAAAATTGAAGCTTGTGGTTGCTAAGATACAAAAGGTGAGAGTGGAAATCCAGTTTTCCATCTGAGAGTAAAACATGCAGCCGCTGTGCTGCTGCGACTTTCAAACTGGAGAAAAGATAAGCCTATCCAGGCCTTTAAGCATGTTCAGCACAGGAAACGCAGGCCTAGGAGAATGAAAAAGTTGTGTTTGTGTGTGTTGGGCGCTGAGGCTGATGTCATTCTGGGACAGAGTCCAGAGCAGATGGGATGGTAGCGAGAAGCCAAGAGCACAGCCGTTTTCACACGGATTCCTTTCTAGACAGGAAACCCTAACTGCTGTTTTTCCACTCACTATTTAAAGTTGCAAGGCGAACGGGAAGGCGAAAGGAAACAGAGGTGGCAGCTTGTTTACACACCTCAGACAAAATAACTCATCTTTTCTTATTTTTCAGGATTTTCATAGGTTAATTGTGTGGGCTTACCTTCCTGTAGGCCAGCTCTGCATGCTCAGGCGTGGAGCAGCTGTCGTAACCTTTGAACTTGTCTTTGGCCTCCTTCAGGAGCTGGTCCAAGCTGTCCTGAAGGCAGGCTCTGTAGCCCCCCTGTCCTGCCTCCTCACCAGCCAGCTCCTCAAAGCGCTGCGGCAGCAGAGCCTGCTCCACGTAGGAGTTCCTGCAACGGTTCATCTCTTCGGGGATCTAAGAGGAGGAATCCAGTAAACGCAGGGTCAGGGCGTAACAAACTGATATAGTAACAGATCTTGTTCCACAGTAGCTTTTGAGAGAGGCTGAAATAAAGTTCTGCTACAACAGTGTAGTATTTTAGAACTTGTAATTAGCGCTACCTGGTTAAGGATCTGAAATTAAAGCAGAATATGGTTTCTTTCTATTTATAGGCCTGTGGTTCTCATTCTTGTTCAACTTCAGTCCTCAAATTAGCTCCCGACAATGCAGATAAATAAGATCCTCTTAAAGTTGAGCTCATATCTTGATAAATATATGTTCATTTCACCCGTCCTTCCTTCTGAGTACAATATAAATCTAATTAGAGAGCTTCCTCCCTCATTTAGAGGCTTTATTGAGTTTACTTGCTGGATATGAGCCTGATGGGAAGGCAGGAAGTTTGTCCTAAATTGAATCAAGCTTTAAATTATAGTGATAACTCAGTGTGTGCCTTTTTAGCTTTTACATGTCTGGGGTGAGAGTATAAGGCAGAATATGGTTCAGATAACGTTTTTATATCGGATTATTTCAGACCTCGCAGAGCGAACATATAGTTCTCACAGGTATGTTCTGTGCAAATAATTGTTTAGGGATAAACTGAAGATAAACAAAATAAATTAGACTGGATGAAGTTAGTCGGGACATTCGTCACCAAGCTGCTTGCACAACGTCAGCATGATTTGCAGGAATGAGTTGTACAACTCGGAGTGTTTACACAACATATGCATGGATAAAAGGCATGTGACAATGACAGGAATGTACAGCGATTTTTCCAACTTAAGGCTGAAGTCGCACGTAAGTCACGACAACAAAAGGCTTAAGTCGTGAATTAGGTTTGCTCTCTAAAGACTTGAGGGTCACTGTAACTCATGCTGTGAAAAAAAAAAATCAAGATCTGAAAATGTAATCTGTCATTAAGAAAGAAAACCATAACAATGTAAAGTCATAATTCTGTCACAATATATCAGTTTATTTCTTCTACTATGCCTTTTGGACGTGGGGTGCTTCAGGGGCCTATATTAGGACCCGACCTTGGGTTTATTTTGAAATGTAGAATTTAATTTTAATGTTTTGTAGGTGATTGCCAATGCTAACATTCCTCTAAAATAAAAACTAAAACTAAACAGGATACTCATGCTGTTCATTATTGCTCTGAGTTCCTACATGAATTAAAGTTTGAATGGCCTGGATTGATTGATTTCAATCTTAGATTAATTAAGCATAAAGTTTATTTCCTGCTGTTTTGCAGAACTGACCCTGAAGAGTTTTCTGCAGTCCTGGATCATGTGGGCCAGTCCATGAGTGGCAGCCAGGTTCTCATTCAGATCCCTCTGGTCAGGTTTGCCCAGCGTCTGCTTCCGGTTCATTACCCTGTCACAAGCCAGGAGAGAGAGAGAAAAGGGTTATTCATTATGAAAGAGTAGAAAAAAAACAATCTAACTGTAACCGGCTAATGTTGGTTTCTGTATGTGAAACAACATAAGTTTGTTAAGAGGTTCACGCAAACTTTCCGAGCTTCCTTTCCATCTCAGCCCTCCACCTAAAGGATCATACCCTTTTGTTTTCCTGAAGTGGCCTCTTCCTGTTATTAGAACCTCAAGCATGTTAAATGTTATGTAACCAAAATAGAAAAATGGAGAGAGCTTGTCAATCGCCAACAAGATCCCTACCAGCATCATTACAACAGTCTACAGAGTTTTTCGATGCGATTCATCTCCAAAATGTAGACAGGAGAAGTTCTGCAATGATTAGTGCGGGAAGCTGAGGGTGTTACTGGGGTGTAGGGTTAGCTGCATGAACAGCTTCTAGAGCCAGAAACTCTACCCCGTTTTTAACAGGCGTTACATCTGACTTTTTGCAAAACTGGCTGTTTTCTAGATTTCTTTAAGGTATTTTTATATATCCATTTCATGAATTTAAAGAAAACAACATAATAAACGCTGTGCACGTCACAGATGAAATCATGACTGAAAGAAAAGGAGCAGAAAAAAGTAAAAAAAAAAACAAAAAAAAACATCTGCCCCCATTTTCATTAAATACTCATTAAAATTCGATAATAACAACCATACAAAAAAAACAACAAAAAAAAACAACTGAAATTGTTGATATCTGTTAATTTGAATAGATAGAAATACATTTAACAAGAACAAGTGATCACAGATCAAAGCAACCCCCCCCCCCCCCCCCAAAAAACTGTCCCATTCTAATCTTTTGATGATTAATGAGTCCATCTGTAGGCAAACAGTACCATGGTTTACAACCATGACATATTTTAAAAGGATAAACTTATCAATGCAATATGGTGGTGAAGACTCTCAGTCATCCAGGTCATAGTCATTCCAAGAAAAAAAAAAAAAAGTTAAAAATAAAACACTGGACTTTGTTTCCAAGTTTAAAGATGTTTCGCATCCCACCCAGGAAGTTTTTTTTCCTATTTAAAGTGTTATCACTACAATACATCTGTCATTTTCACCATTCCTCTTTTTTTCTTTTTTGTTGAAATAGTCTGTCTAAATAGCTGCCACATTTAACCCGCTTTGCATTCATATCTACTGGACAATAAGAGGCACATATAATTTTAAACCTTCTATACAATAAATTTGAAACAGCATGGTAACCTTAATGCACCATAGTGTTCAACTGAGCTGCAGAGACAAAATAAATGCAATATATGGTATTAAACTAACAAACTAATTAACAATTTAATGACCCTCCCAGAGAACGGGTGTCTACTACTTTAGAGGCTTCCCTAGGATCTGACAAAGTGAGGCTGTTCGGAATCACACACCTGGGAGAAGAGCTCTCCTTGCGGCGCAGGGTGTTAAGATGGAAGAGTGACGGCGCTAAGCACACGGCCAGGTTGGTGGGCGTCATCTGGTTCTCAGCCACACACGCCGTCACGTCACTAAGCAGGCACAGCAGTGTGCGCAGCGCCTCCCTGTTCTCATCTGGCAGAAGCAGCACAGCGGCACGGGTAGCCTGGAGGCGGAGCTCTTTGGGCATGTCTGCAGGAAAGAGGAGGAGGCATTTTTTGTTACGGCTTCTTATTAATTCAGTTACCCGCAGTCATGCTGCATCATGTCATCGATTTATGCAGAAACTGGTTAATTCAATAAGGATATTGTGTTGGGAGCCACTTTGGCTACAGAACAGTTGAATATCTGTTATGTAAGGCACAAAGTCTATAATATATTTCTTTGTTTTTGTATGACTTTATTAGCTTAATTCCATTTAAATACTTCAGAGACCAGAGGTTAAGAGACTCATTTTGCTAAACAGGATCATACAGAAGAGGGAAAACTGCTATCATGTGATTTAAAGACTGATTTTTTGTTTTCTTACATTGATAAATCTGCAGGAAGGTCTCAGACAGCTTGCTTGTGAGCAGTGGCTCGGGCAAATCCCTGAAATACTGCTTCAGCATATCAGCTACATCATAGGCCGACTGGCCCTCATAGCTGACCCCTCCACCATCGGCGCCGCTGGCCTCATTCATTTGGCGAAGAGCTTGGATGCGAGATTTAACTCCAGATTTTCTGAAAAGGCCCACCTGTGAGGAGAAGGAGGAGCAAAGGGAGAAAGAAGAACATCATACATCCAGTAAAAATAAACCCTGAAGTAAGCCCTTAACTGATTGCACTGGATTAGCTGTGAGAGTATAAGAGTGTATTGAGCTGGCTTCCCAACTATGCAATACTTTGTGGGGAACTAAATTAAAGTTTGTGGTTGGAACATGACTATGCTATAACAAAGCACACAAAGAAAACCTGAAGTCCAAATCCCTTATCAGCCTTTGCAATAAAACTGATTTAAATGTTTTGATCTCATAATTAGGTGTATCTAAAGTGATTTATGCTAAGCTCATCTTTTCAATGGATAATTTGCTTTGTAAAAAAAACAAAAAACAAATAAGTACATTCTTGAATCATCCAGTAATCTGGAATTTAGAGTTAATTGGAGTTACATCACAACAGAAAATGTTGACTGTTTTATGCCAGACGCTTTCATGACACCCTTCCTAACATGCATTCTTGAACAAAAAGTCGAAAAATAAAGCATTAAAATGCTTTTGGGAGAAAAACGGGGACTAAATGTCCAGGCTGAGTGTTTTCCAGCAGCTTTTGCCACCTCTTAACAGAGGCGCCTTGTCCTGCTTTGAGAAGAAAGCCATCGTGCTTAAACAGCTATTTTCTACACATAGGCCCATTCTGCCCCTCATGAATGCACACACACACTTTTGATCTTTTACTAAAGGAAACAAAGCCATAACGCATGGCCTGTGCCTTACATAGTATTAAAAACCTTTTGACTTTTACACATTTTCTTCCACACAGTATTCAGGCATATGATGCTGTACGTTTAAGATGCATGGAAAACGACTTTGGGAAGGTTTTGGGATCTATATTTCTCATTTAACTAAGTTCATAAACTGATATAGAGTAAAGAATAGTGATTGGAAATTTGATCAACATGATTTTAATGAACAAAAATACAATTTGCACACATCTATCTACAAGTGTACATCTGTGAAAATAGCATACCTGGTCAAGACATTGATTGCGCAAATAGCGCATGGCCTGCTGGATACCCTGAGGGAGGGGCTGACCAGTCCGCTGGACGATGACCTGGAGCGGCACGCCAAACACGTTCCGGTCTTTGTAGTCGCGCACTTTGATTCGCTTCATAAACTTTGGCACAGCCCTGAAACATAAAATGGCACAAAGGAAAATAACAGTAATGTATATTAATTCAGATTTAAGCTAAGGACATTCCCATCTCTTTACAGAAAAAAAAAAACAGTTAAAGTTTCTACAGAAATAACCAAAAGCACGCCTTAGAGCTTAACGTGAGCTGCTCTGCATTTTTCCGTCCAGTGAGATGGAGATTTTAAATGGAGTTGCTTTTAGTGCCTGGTACTTTGTGTCCAGAGGTATTGATGCTTGTACCCAGCATGCCTAAAGCCACGATCAGATCATACAGAACCGTTTTGTTTCACGCAAAACTGCCCACAGATTTATGGATGTGTTCCTGCATGGGTGTAAGTGTGTTTAGCAAAGTGCCTGTGTGCGTGACTCAGGACAAGTATATCTTTGTAGGACCAGCTCACAAGACTGGAGTACTTCTGAGAACCCCAGTTTGTGAAAAACAAAAAAGAAGAAGCTTTTTATGATCTTGGACGGAATTCTGAATATGTAGTGAGCAACAATCGGACTCTGTTTTTCAGAAAGACCCTGACCCGTCATATGACTGTCAAGACGCCTTCTGTTCCTAGAGGAAGAATGGCATCGAGTGAGAGAAAAACATGAAAACAATCCCAACTGCTTTCGTTCAAGTTTTCATCAGAAAATATATAAAAACTGGAGCCTGGAATCCGTTGTTAGATTTCAATTTTAAGGTACCACTAACACTATTGGTCGCCCCAACTGTGAAGACCTTTTAGGGCCCCCTGGGCTCTCTTTTTTTTTTCTATAGAGATGCATGGACAGCTGGGCTGGAGACCATAATCACCTGATTTTACTCTTCATCAGACCTGACCCATAACCAATGGGTCAGAAGCTTCAAAATGAAATCTTTTCCTGTGAGTATATAAACCACAACAGTCTTCAGTTTGGCTGCTGTTACTTTTGAACAAGACCCAATTTGAACTATGTTCAGTGTCAATGAGTTTAACAAAGAAAAAAAAAGCCAGAAAAAGTACAGAAGTTGTGAAAGAATATTTAGGAGAAACCCATTATTTTCTGTTTTCTAATGCAAGTCTCAGAGGCGGCAGGAGAGTTAGCCTTTAGCAGATAACAGAAAGGTCAGGACAGTTTAAAGCTGCCATTTTTTTTGAGCATCTACTCCATCTGTTTTAACAGATTCTCACTTAAGGTAAATTAAAGTAAGAAATGTAATGCTAACTGCACTGAGTTCTAATATGATAACCAGCGTTCACTTTTAACTCTGTTTTTTTGTCAGTTATCCCTTTATCATTAAAAAAAAACTTTTAAGAAGACAAAGGCTAGACAGAATGTGTCTGGCATTCCCTGTTGCAAATCATATTATATAGCTTCTATAGAGAAATCAGAATTAAATTAATACCTTAAATTATTTTTCATCTTTCAGGTTTAATATGACTTTTTTTTTTAAAACAGAGATATTAGGTTGAAATGGGTCAGAACAAAGAAAAAAAAAATACAACATACGCACAAAAAAAACAAACTGCAGCAGTTGTCTGAGACAGACTTATCCACCACTGATATTTTATAAAAGCGAATTATGCGCCTCAGCCTTTTAACTTAAAGGGCATTTTGGAAAAGATAAGTTAAGAAGGGGGCAGATTTTTCGTGCCTCCAGCACAGCACCTTGCGTGTGAACAGCCATAATTGCGCCGTTAAAAAGAAGACAATATGCACCCCTTCCCAGCAATTATGGGCCTGGGAAAAGAATGTGAAACCCAACCTCTGCGGACAGCCGTCACAGCACCATACAACAACTTGCAGATGGACTGGACTCGGGTGGGGGGATTGTATGGAGTGGATTATATTTTGGGGACTGGGAGTGGTGGGGGCATAAGTTACATGAACAAATGTGACCAGATGCAGGCTGAGAGAAAACACGTTAAGACTCCTCTAAAGGGCTTTATCAATTTCAGTGCAGCCACTCACCAACTGAAGCCATGCTTGTTTGTTGGAGTGTGTTTCTCCAGCAGAGCAGTGAGCTGCAGAAGGGAGAGTTTCTGCAAAAGATTCATCTGCAGAACAGACTGGCAGCTGATCTGGAGCTGGGCTGAAGCCAGGCTTGGCCGATGAGAGTTCTGGAAGCTCGGCCAGCGGAGCTTCTGCGGTCTGGAAAACAAGAGGAAGGCATAAATTGAGAACTCAAAACGTAAAGCTGTGTTTAACAGACAAAGCAGTTAACCCCCTTGGACTTGTGTCATGCTTTTGTGTGTACAGGAATGCTTAATAAAAAACAAAAAAAATAAAACAAAACACACTCTGTATACAAATACTGTGTGTGGTCGAGTGATCCCTGTAGGGATTACGAAGACGTATGCATGCAGCAATTATGAGATTATCCTAAAGAAACCAAGAGTAATTCTGTTGGTAAATTCCCTAGAGTGTAGAAACAGTTCCCATGGAGACAAGGTGGCATTCCTAAGAACCCAGCACCATCATGTAAGAGGAGGAGAAGTCTCAGCTTGTTCCTCTGTTTATTTAGTGCCAATTTTTTTTTTGGGAAAAACTCTTTAGTTATTGGTAACTAAGTTTCAGCAACATGTAGTATATCAGTTAAGAAAAAGCAATACTATTCTTGAAGAACTTGGTTTGTTTTACTGACCTGCTAGTTCGAGTCAGAGATGCTCCCACGCCTGAATCTCTTCGCTCCCTCATCCCATCCTCAGCATCTCCCAGTGGGTTTCCTGTGCTGTCCTGGTCACTTCCGTTCTCTGTCTCTTCCAGCCTGTTCTGCATAGGGGAGGATGGGCATGGTGACGCAGAGTCTAGAGCAGAATCCGAGTCCCCCTCTTCCTCTTCATCCTCCTCTTCCTCCTCCTCACCGGCCACGGCCTCTGACCAGGCATTGACGAAGCCTGTGACATGTTGAAGCACCTCGTCCAGTTTGTGTTCGTCTCCTTCCTCCTCCTCTCCCTCATCTCTTTCGTCATATGGAACGTTGTCGTAGAAACTAAGCCGGCTGTCGACTGACCCTGAAGAAGCGCTGCGCTGGCGCCTGCTCTGCCGACCCCTTAGGATCACAGAATTCCCGTTGTCGTTTCCGTTGTTGTTACGCAGACTCCCATCCTGCAGGGCTTTGGGGAACGTTCCAGGCTTGTGGCCCTCTGGCAAATAAAAGAAGATCATGCCACCTTCTTCATCCTCCTCCTCTTCCTCTTCTTCTTCTTGTCTGCTTTTGGGTTGAGCTCTGCATTTGTTTCTGCGGTTCTGCTCATTGATGCACATCCCATCACTTGCCTGGCAGGGGATGGGCGGTGCCGATTTGGGCATGGGCGGCTGGTGAGCCTTCTCCACCTCCTGCTGGAGAAGGCTAAATGGATCAAAGCCTTCCAGATACATCCCTCCTCTCTTACTGGAACCTGCTGCCGTGCTATGACTGCGTGCTCGAGTCACCGGACTGGGCGTGCTCACGGCGCTGCCACTGCTGGCCTCGGACTGGCTGCTTCCAGTACTTCCTGTGCTCCCGTTGCTGGTCTGAGTTGAGTACGATACAGAGCGGTTCCGGTTGAGAGTCATGGTCTGAGTGGGGTTGTGTTGGTGATTTAGATTCATGCTTGAGATGTCCACGCAGTTCAGCCTCCTCAGTTTGTCGTCATCGAAGCCTTGTTTCATGACAGGTCCACTGATTTCTATTTTCCCTAAACCAGTGCTCCCCTTCTTCTTCCTCTTGGAAGAAACACTGCCGCGAAGTCGCAAACTCTCCATCCTCTTCAGGAAGCTTTTAGCTCTTGAACGAGTGTTTTTGCCACCATCTCCTCCTCTGTCCAAACCACCTCCAACTGTCCCTGATTTGACATCAAAGGTGAAGTGCCCGAGGGTCTCCAAGGGTGACGGAGGCAACCCATCAGACAGAGAGTCTTCATTATGGCCTGCTGATCCCCCTGTGCCTGAGGATGAACACATGCTAGCTACTGAGCTGGCCCTGGTGGCACCAGCAGGTACCGCCTCATTTACAGAGGCGGCGCCATTGATCTTCTCCTCTCCTCTTCCTCCACTCCCGCTGCTGTGGATGGAGCCCACCTCGGGCTGTTCGCTGAGGTCAGTCAACACACTCTCTGAACTGTTCCCTTCACGCAGGGTGAGCTTGCCCTTCTGGGTTACTTGGTCTTTGGGAAAAGAGCTTTGTGCTGCATCTGTAGAGAATGACGAAAAAACATCCAGCTCCTCCATGCGGGACCATCGCTTGCTGTCCCTCTGGAATGTCCAGCGGCCACTGATGGCACAAGGCTCATCCTCATCCGAATCCTCGCTCTGAATAGGAAGCAAAGGAGGGGACATGAAAGTGAGGAAGCAGCATAGAGGAAGGGGGGCATAAAGGAGCGGGAGGGGTAGATGGTTAGGGGACATTTTCCATTTCTTTCACAACATTCCTCACTGCAATCCAGGAAACTATCTGGAGTTATGGATTCTTTTTTCCACAAGACATCTAAATTTAACCTAACTGGAATATAATTATATACAATCGCTGACAAATCCTGTCATAACACAGGAAACTTTACTAAAAGTTAGAGGATTTATCAACTAACAATGATCTAAGTTCAGGATATGATAAGTTGACTCAATTTCACATTGATTGACAAACACATATTAGATAACAAAGGTGGTGCCTTTGCTAAGCTTCAATTAATATAGCAGCATCAGGTCCAAAAAAGTGTATATCCCCCCCTCCAGTTTAGTTAATCTATCGCAGACCCTGAAGGGAGTTCAGGAAATTCCATTATGACCCCCATAGCTCACAATGTAGCCAGCCAGACTGGGGTCACCACCCCCATCCCGTTGTCAGACAGAGACAGACTTATCCACCACGAATGTCATTTAGAAAAAAAAAATCTGATAAAGAGCATTGATGTATCTGCAAACACAAAGCTGAGGAGCCACATTTAAAATAAACTCTAGAGCTTTTAAAATAAGGCTATAAGCAATTTATACCTTAGCTTTAGAAGATGGTTATCTTGGCATCTTCATACAATATAAATTCATATTGGTTAAACATGCACGATGAAGTTGGTGATCTAAGACAGGCCAGACAAAATTACACTTCTGGGGTTATAAATATCCTCTGTCGAAAAAAAACACATTAAAATATTCTATATTTAAAGCTGGAATTCAAATATTTGCAGGTTTTCTGTTTTACTTTGGTTAAAAACTCTAATCTAAGCTTCATTTTCAACTTTAATATATTCAAAAAAAAAAATAAAATACAGCAGAAGCTGACAAGTTTTGCCGACTTACTGTTAAGCTAAATTATGTCAGCCAAATAATTGTCAAAGTATATATTTACAGGTCCTCCATCAAATTTTGAAAACATATCACTAAAAGATACATTTATAGCTAAAAGATACATAATACAGAAAAAGAAAAGATATAAATTTAAACAATGCCTCTACAGTCAAGTTGGGCGTTGTTTTAAAGAAAATTAGTCAAGCTTTCTTTCATCTTTCCAGAGATCTAATTTGTTTTTCTCTCACTTTTAAACTCTTTACTTGGTCATTTATTAGTGGAAATCTGAGCTAATCTGTTTTCTAATAAAAATAATGGTGGTGTGGTTCAACTTGATTATTTTTATTATATAATAAAGATTTAATGGCTTCTTTTGTTTGATAAGATATATACCGTAATTACCCAAATTTCCATGGATCATAAACAGTGTTTTAACTGTCATCACATTATTTTGGAAGTTTATCTTATCCTTATCCTATTTTCCTTTTCACCCCCTGTCTAATCTAAAACTGAGGTAAAAAAAAGAGGTATAAAAGCAAAAATATTTTAGTATTATATATAAACACGGATTTCTTTATATTTAAACTGTGTTAATTCTATTACGTGTAGGCGATTCATTTTAATTTGATACGAAATAAGTCATTAAAGGTAATTAATCCCACTAGTTGTTACTACTAGTTATTGAGTAAATACCTACCAAGAGCAAATAAAATGAAAGCTTGTTGTAGTATGTTTTAGGTTATAGCATAAACATAATCAGCATAAACAGCGATAAAGTTTCAATGCTGGAATATTTTTAAGATGGCGGAAGTCTGATTAAGTCTGTTACCCTTCTCCTTGGATTAGACATTGTCTTCATCTTTTAAAACCCAACTAATATGGATTTAGACTGAACAAAGAAGAGAGTTTTATACTGCAGGTTAAACATGAACTGCTTATAATCTTTAACTGAATCAGCTTAAAAATCGAGATTTTTCTCTTTAGGCAGCAACTTAGCCACGCTGCTCTGATATTGGCCAATTAAGCAAAAAGATCTAAGTATCCAAATACCTGTAGGTGTAATTCAACAAAAACATACCTCTCTGTGATGGTTTAGTTAAGCTAGGCAATTTCAAATAAATAAATTAAAAAAGCAAACAACATATCGATGTCTAGTTATACTCGCAGAAATTAGAGATAACAATCATGTTTGAATTGTTGCACACAGAAAGAAGCAACTCCTC
Source organism: Cyprinodon variegatus (assembly GCF_000732505.1). Lineage (NCBI taxonomy): Eukaryota > Metazoa > Chordata > Actinopteri > Cyprinodontiformes > Cyprinodontidae > Cyprinodon > Cyprinodon variegatus. The sequence continues at coordinate 927,856 of NW_015150585.1, forward strand.
TGTAGAACTGAGCCATTTGTCAAAGTTTAGTAGAAATCTTATCCACAGACATCAACTTAAAGCATCTGCTGCAACAGTGACCACTTTGAAGTTTGCAGAGTGAAAATGATTTTCTCCCCACCAATAAATCTAACATGGAGCAGAAAACCACAAAACTCGGGAGACGGGGAGGTGATTTTAAAGGAACGGGGAATGTGAAGACGTGAAGAGATCAATGCATTCCTAAGTAGTCTGGGGAGGGGGTGGGGGGGTTGGAGGGGTGCAGCGTCTCATAAGTGTAGAAGGAGTCAAAGAGGTTATTTGCCTCCTTGGCTCCTCTACCTCTCTGTTGGCTCCTGAAATGAAAGGTGACACAGGGAGGGTCATCCTAATGAATACCACCACCCACCAAAAAAAAAAAAAAAAGGATGTTACTATGCAGCCCTTCAGGCTGTTATGGTTGATTTGAAACTGGGTAATTACTGTCACAAACTGTCAGTGTTTTTATCAAGATTTTTAAACTGAACACTGACTGGACTTTCTGTTGAAGAGGGTCCTGGAGTTTTTAAGACAAAGTCTCTAAATACTTCTAAACAAAGACTTTCATTTATAATATATGAAAAATAATTGAACTTTATTGATCTCAAATAGGACAGATTTACCAATGCATTAAACGCATCCCCTTGGGGAGCAGTGGACTGCCATTGTTTAAAGGTTTATGAGTGTTTTATTTGTGGACGTATATACTCTGATACCACCAAATGAAATCTGGTGCAAATGCGTTTATTTCACAGATTACTGCTATATCAATCCCATGAAAATGGAGAAGGTATGGCCCATCTTCAAACCTATAAGGACAGCTATATATTCAGCTATAATGATCAACCAAGTAGATGTGGCATTAATCAAATTAGCGGCTGAGATGTCCTCTAATGTTTTGGAGTGTGACCAACAGAAAAGAAAAGTTTCTGACCTATATATAAAAGTCAGTGTGTGTCAGGAAATAAACACTGGACAGCCCCCTGAGCACCCCCCACCCCAACTGTGAAAGATTGTGGTTACAACATTAAGCCATAGGGATGCTTTCCTTCAGCTCAGACAGGAAAGCTGGTCAGAGTTGAGTGGAAGATGGATGGGGTTGATCACATGGTAAACACAAGACTATGAGCTTCTACTAGAACTGTGACCCTAAATGTGTGACCAGAACAAAAAAGTCAAGGTCTAGGTCAAAATGCAATTAAAAATCTGTGAATCTGTTGAGAATTTATGTTGTTTCATATTCTCTTCCAATCTGACCAAGACAGAGCTATTTTGTATAGGATATTAAACAACCATTTCAGTCTTCAGATGTACAAAGGTAGTGAAGATGTCGGAAAAACTGCAGATCACCTTTAAATATGCAGCTGTATTTTAAGTGAAGGAACTTTACATACAACCTATAAAATACGTTGAGGTTTGTGCTTGTAACTTAAAATCAGTCACATCTCACATGTGTTTACATAACTGCTTTGTTCTTGATTTTTCAGATGTACAAGAACAGAAGACATTAGGTTGTGTTAATGTGACCCCTTGAAGTTCCTCCCTCTCCCCTTAGGGTCCCTGCAGTCTAGATGTAGAAATGTATTCAACAGGTGTCTCTGCTTTAAAGATGAGAGAGAACTTAACCCTCCCCTGTGGCCAGCGACCAAACTGACAGTCAAGGTGAGGAAATGCCATTGTATTTCTAAAGAGGTTGTCAGAGCAGTTATGCGTGTGTACTTACTCTCTTTCTTTGGGGGGAGATCTCCAGTCTCATTAAAGCGCACTTGTTGAGAGTGTTCAGCCTCCTGCAAGCACAAACAAATGTTCAAAATAGGCCGGCTTTAAAAGTTCAAGCTCATTGACCTTTGCTGGAAAGTGCAACAACCAGAACGAACGGAAAAAGTGAGAAACATGAGGAAAAACTGAGCTGGTGGAAGAAAAAGAAAAAAAACGAGGAAGCTGAGGTGCAACCAGTCTGGCTAATGAGCTGCTGAAGGATAATCCTCTAGAACAACGGGAAGAGCCTGATAAGTAGTGAAATCTGCAGGAGTGGAGGAGAAAATGTGGGGAGGGGACAGAAAGCTTATCCCTGCTGCCACCTGGAGAAGGGTGCTGGGGTTGAGGTCCACCCTCTGCTCAGCTCTTAGAGCATATCATGTAACAATGGAGAGATGAAGCGATGGGAACTGAGGGATAGTTATGAGGTGGAGGATGGGGGTAAAAGCCCTCTAAGACAGGAGATACTGAGATGATAGCTTTCAGATGCATAGATAGACACCGGCCGGGTTTTATGACCAGGAGTTGGAATTTAATTAGCTGGTTGACTTAATTAAAGGAGCATCACCCAACTGCTAATGGATGCTTTAATACGACAGAGCGAACAAAAGGTTTTTAAAGGGAATGCTCCTGCTGTTCAAGGCTCTTTTTCAGTGCAAAAACATATTCAAGATAGCAACCTCCCACTAAGTCCTATTTAGAGAAAAATCAAGTACTTATTCAAAATTTGAACACTGTGTTTCAAAAACACAAGTTTTTTTGTTTTTTTTTAGGAAATTGTCCAAATTCATTCCTACACTGACTGAACTCCAGCTGAAGATGCTTTGCTAAAGTGCTATGCTACTATGCTTATCCTGTTTTCTTATGTGGTATCTGTGGACAAAACATTTCAAACAAAGTTGTTCATCTGTTTTACAAATTTTGCTACATGGTAATGAGATGCATTTGGGGCTCTCTCTGGGCACACATGGTTCCATTGACTAATTTAAAAAAAAAAAAATACTGTCATGCATGACATATAAATAAATAAATAAAAAAGAATAACAATTAGTGCAGTTGTGTTTTGTTATCCGTTTGTGATCAGTGAATTTTTTGAAATAGAAAACAAATAGAATGTTACTCTGTTTTGCACTAAAAACCAAACCAAGCAACATTGGTTCAACTTAAATGGGGGGGAAGGGGAGTAAAAGATTAATAGAGTTCAACAGTGAAAAACTGTCTCTCTTTACATTACTAAAACACTGTGTATATCTGTTCGGGACTCACAAGCAAAATAATTAAAGACTATAATCAAAAATCTATTGAAATCTTTAGCAAATAAGAGAAAAAGAGAAATAGGTTAAAATAATGAAATTATAAGGACCACTGTTTCTCATCTGAGCACGGCACTGAGCAGCTTCACACTGGAAGCTGCAGCATAAAAAAAAAACTATCATCCTTAAATCCTAATTTTTTTTACATGATTTAATAATCTTTGTAGCCTTAAATAAAGTTTTGTTAAATCTTTTTTCACTGCTTATGCAGGCTACTGGAGATACAGTTAAAAAGATCAAACCAATAACCGACATGGGGTACCTGTTATTGTGAGTCATAATGCTTATAAATTCAAGACACCCCAACTAGAAACCTTTACTCCCACAATGCTGTTGCCAATCTAAAGCATTAGAACAATGTGAAATTCTGTGGAACGATGGATGAACCTCATTAAAAACCGAAAGGCAGGAGTGAAAAATCTGCATGCTGGATGCCAAAGCTGATTCCTTCTTATCCTACATTTCCTTTATCTAATAAGGAATATTCTGAAGCAAGTCTCCCTTTGAAGTTATCTGCTTCAGACTTTAAATAAGGGCCATAACATAACATCACAGAAACATAAAAAGCACCTATACCATCAGGGGAAAAGGCTTAGGTAGGGGTTATCTCACCTGCAGAGAGCCTCAATAGCATCTCGATCAAGGAAGTCGTGGTCTCTGGTGACTGAGGATATGTTAATCGGAAACTGGGAATCTGAAAGAAAAATAAAGGAGGTGGGAGTTTCTTTTCAGTGTTGGCATTTCTCTGCTCCTGATTCAATCAGCATGTTGAGATAAAACTGAAGTTACCGTCCCAAAGACAGCCACCTGCTCAAACACCTAGCTACTCCCACCCCCCCGGCCAACCTTGATGAAAAGCTAAAAAAAGGAAGTGGCGTCTTAGCCGACCAAACAAACACAGCTGCAGCTTTCAGGCCGTGCAGGCAGGGGGGATGTGGAGCTCAGGGGGAGAGAACAGGGGATTGATTGAAGAATGACAATAGGTACTTCATTGCTGCTACTTCCCTCTCTGCTCCTCAGTAACAGGACCACTTCTTCAAGTAAGCAGTCCACTGGTACAGTATAAGCACAATGCCTTAGAACTGAAAACACTTGTTTTCTTTTAGTTAACGAGTTCTGCTGAGGATGGAAGGCATCTGAAGTTGTTGATGATGGAATGTGTTGTCAATACTTTGCAAAAATAATCTAAAAATGAGTTAAAATGTCTTAAATTAAGTGTATTTACCCTTAATTTCAGATCTCTAATTTCAGTTAAATAACATGATCTGCCAATGGAATGAACATTTTTACTCCTGAAATAAGCGTAAAATAAGATGGATATCGTGCAGTTGACTGCCAATGGAATAAGGCAATTTACATTTAAAATAAGAAAAAAAAAACCCGCTAAGAATCTCACTTACCTGTTTTAATCAAGAAAAATGGTTCATATTTTAAGAAGATTTACTTTTTTTTTTTTTGTAGTGCAACCCAAACAGGGTTTTTGGATCTACATTCTTCAGGGCCATGATAGGAAAGTGCCAGACATTGAAGACTAGAATCTTTAACCTACTGGTGCTGATTGAAGCTGCTCTATCAGTCTGTTTATCTTTAGTGGGGCAATACTCATGACCGCACAGATAATCCAGATCCTTCCACACAGACACAAGGGGACAAAAATGAGCACTGCATGATGAGTACTGTTGTTCCTCTTAAGTAAAGATGACAGCAACATATGAGGTGACTCTACCCTAAAATGTGTGTTTTTTCTGTTAATTAATGCATAAAAAGGTCCCCAACAGCTGCATAGAAACACAATAGCCATTCAATTCAAATAGAAACCCTTTCACGGTTAGGTGCAAACTTGCAGCGACCCGTTGATAGGCGAAGCTTAGCTCTTCTGTCATCATTCTGTAATTACATAAAGGCAAATGGTATGCTACATAAACTGCTGGATATGCTTTGGTTAGGCTGTATTTTAAAGCTCAACCGGAGCCGGCAATGGGGGTGTTTGTTCGATTTTGGGTGTGTTTACGAGGCAAGTGTTTTGGTTCTCAGCAGTAACTGTACACAATATGTTTGAAATGTGGAGCACACTAATGTATGGATGGAATTCCTTCCTTTCATTTGTACGTTAGGAGAGAAAAGAGCTGCTGCTAGGAAACACTGAGGAGGAATGTTATACTATGCAAAGAGTGTGTGTCTGCACAGATGCATATGTGAATGCTGATCCTTTGTGTTTCAAACAAAGAACACGTAGAAGGGTGTGTGAGTGCTGTACGATTACATAAAAATAAAACACTCTGGACTGAGCAAGGGGCGGTTTTTCTTATCAAGGAAAACCAAGGCGTTTCTACTGTTCCAACATTCCATCCATTCAATTAAAATGACAGAGAGAGAAAATGACAGAAATATGAGATTATCACAGAAAGGACAACTGATTGCATCCGTTTAGCATGCTTTGGGTGTTTTAAGTTTCTCAACATGTTTTTTACCTTCATAAAGCTGGGCATATTGTGGGAACCCCGCAGCTCTGAGCCAGGTGCAGGCCTCTTTGGCTTCGATCTCTAAAAAACAGAGACACAGGACCAGTAGAAATACGTCAGAATAGAACAATAATGGATAATATAACAAAGATGATAAGAAAACACATAATATCAACATAAAAAAGGTAAAAAAATAAATAAATAAACCAAGCCTGACCATGATTATTTTATTAAATGTTAGATTTGGACGATTTACGGAAAAACATCTCCACCCCATCCCATCAGGCCTCCTTAAGTAGTATTTGATACAAATCTGAAATCACAACAGAAAAATGCCATGCCTATGTTTAGCATGTCCTTGTTAGTAGTTGATAAACCAGTTGGATTTGCCTATTTGTGCGGTGCTGACTACCATAAGCAATAACAGCTGACTTCCTGTGTCACAGAATGGAACAAACTACATACGGATATTTAGTAGCTATAATAACTGTAGGGAATTGTAGTAATGTGACTCCAATAAATGAAATCCACCAGACGGTTGTTTCTTAAAGTTATTTTGTTTCTTCAGAGGTCATGAGGGAGAAAAAAAAGGGATAATTCAAAATAAACTATTAAATTAAGTTAGCAATGACAATTTCTGTAAGTACTTGACTGAACAAGACTCTGCATTTACAAGCACAGAAATGAGATAGAAATGGAAAAAAATGAGGTATAAAATGGGAAAATTACTTTGAAAACATGTAACTGTGCTGCTTACAAGCCTCTGATGATGAAGCCATGGAAGAAAGAAAGAATAAAGACTTTAAAGACTTCCCTCTATTGAAAAGAATTATAATATACTAAATAAATTATATAAAATCAGGCATGTTGCTTTTAACTCTCTTTCTGCTACCTAGCGTATTTACCACACTGCCAAACAAACTCTTTCAAAAGTGCCTTTAAAGACAGGGTGTGACATTCGGACTCGCTATGCTAAGTGATGTGACTGAATGCAGAGGTTCTCTGTGTGTCAGAGGAGCCTGGGACAGTCTCCCAATTATGTGCGAAAGCCTTTTAAATGATATATGCCAAATGGCCACCAACACCCCATCAGGTCTGTATAGGCAAGCTCTTGGAGAAAGAGAAAAAAAAAAAACAGCTTTAAGGCCTCTGAACACTGACTTTACGAAAATTATCACTGTGGCGTGTGGAAAGGGAGCACAAATGTGGCACAACAAAGGCAGGAAAACAAAAATGATGACCGACAGTAGAAAGTTAGGCTTTGTTTGCATTTAGCTTCTGCAGTTTTTTTAAGCATGGCTTATATATTATTTTTCAGTTTTCTTACCATGTTAACAACTTTCTAATAGGAATAATAAAGAAATGAATTGAGAAAACAGTGGCAGACAGGTGTGTTTACAAATCAGCATTAACATTTGTTTCTTGTAAACAAATGATTTAACTATAAAACCCTCAGACAGACAGAGAGGAATCCTGTGAAAGGTCTAGTCTACACATTATGCTAGCATTTACATACCAACAACAAGCCTAGACGGCAGATAACCTCTATAACAACAAGGTGTGACACGACCACAACAAATTTTCTCCTCTGTCACTGCAGGGGCAGACAGCTTCTGGAACGTTCAACAAACTGACCGTTTGAGAACCTTCCTCTGTTCCCTTATGACCATAAAATGACATGTCTCAAAAAAAAAAAAAAAAGAATGTGTGCCTGCTTAGTTCTGTATTTTTAGAGCATAGTAAACTCAAAGAAAAATAGAAACCAAGCAGTAATTATACCCACATTCCTCAAAATGATGGCTAGAGATTCCTGTGCTTGTGAATCGGTTGCCATTTATGTGTGCAAAAGCCAGTCCCTATGTTTGCAAAAACCAACCACATGTTTAAGGACAAATCACTGTGAACGCAGGAAGGCTACTGAAATGCAAATTAGACATTCAAACAAACTGAAAACGTCCTAACCAAAAGATCCAGAATAAAATAAACAAATATGGGATCCAGTGAGCTGTTTTTGTGGCTACCTATCCGCAGACATCATCTGCTGGCTTAGCATGTATATCAAATCTATTTCAAGTAATATTACTTGATTTTCCAAGCTGAGGAGACATTAAGCTGAATAATCCGTCAAGAAAACTTCCAAATATGAAGCAGAGCTATGTGTTTAGTTTTTGTTTGGCCCCAGGAAGTAGACGGGGGCATGAGGCATCTGGAACAAACAACTAAACAATAGAGCTGCTCTACGCATGCTTGAAAAGCACCTAGCGAAGCAAGACTCATCACTGCAACCAAAGGACCTTCCACCACCCTTACCAACTACCCCAGCCAACTGTCTGACATGTTGCTTTTAATTTTATTTTGCTACCAAATATCCATCCCAAGCCCTCACCAGGGAAACTACTTCACTTCCCCTTCCCGCTTCCCACACAGGAAGAGAACTGCTATGAAGTGCCACGGCCACTGACCGACCACTTGGCTGGAAGGGCCCTGCCTTCATTTGTTCCTGGCCAGATAATAGGTGGAGAGGCAGCCAAGGCAAACATGAGCTCCGGTGATTGTGTGCACAAAAAGAAAACCTCGTTGCGGTTAAAGACAGAAACAAAGCCACACCGGACGAATGTGTTAGAGCACACACTTAGAGCTTAAACTGTGACGGCAATGAGGGTCAAACACTGGGCTAATCCACAATTAGAGCGAAGCTTTATCAACTCCTGTTCATCTTTAGAAGCATAGTAAATCCAGATTACAAAAAGAAATCAGTACAATCAAGTCCTGAAACCAATTGTAATGGAGTATTCAATATGCCGTGGATATTACAACCACATTATTTTTCTGTCAAACAGCACAATTAGATACATCTTAACAAACGATTTTACATCCTTGACTTCAAGTTTTTTGTTGATGGAGGAAAATCAGTGGTGTGAAACTTCCAAATCACAAAAGCAACATGACAAACTTTTCTTCTGAATCTAAAGTTAAAAAACAATCTAGACCAAAAAATTTAAAGTTACTGACCACAAAACAGCCTGTGTTTCTGAGGGGCCAAACAGGATGCCTGGAACCTCCCTGTCAGCCAGCGGATATTTGGCCACAACTGAAGAGCCTACAGCACCATGTCAGCAGCAATAAGGTCATTGTTAACAATGTTTATACAATTTTGGCAGATTGCTTCGTCAAACCTTTATTCTGCAAAGACTGATCTAGAAAAACCCTTTTAGTTGGGAGTTTTTTCTAGCCTTAAATCACCTCAGGTTGATATGCCTAGGAGAATCAGCTGAGAGGGATCATTATTATAAAATATGCAAACAACTCATATCAGAGGTGTTTATTCAAACACTGCAGACAGAGATCGTATATCAAATTCAAAACATCCACTGCTGATGACTGTATCAACTTCTAAAATTATCCATTGTGGTTGCTCTTTCTTTTTGCCTCCTCTTACCCTGTGTTGTCTTTTGCTTATTTCGACTCTGCTGGCCCCTTCTCCTCTCTTGTCTCCCTTCCGGAGGCAGGAAATTCTCACAATTGCCGGCCACAGCTTCCCTCTATCGCGGGAGGCAATGGGGGTCTGGCTAGACTGGCTCTGAATGCTCAGCTCCAGAGGGAGTTTGTCAGCAATGCGCAAACAAAGGATGCTGCTCACAGTCCCCCACCTTAAAAGGCTCTGCCATGGCAAACTGGAGGTCAAGAGTCTGAATACAGTTATCTTCACCACTAGTCCTTTGAAGCTGCAGATTGAGGAGAATGTTTTAGGTGACCTCTGTTGTGAACTGCGGTAGCTTATCTGAAATTGCTTGATCACTGGCGGGTTTCCGAAGGGGCGACTGTAAAGAAGCCCCGAAGGGCAGTCGTAAGCGTTCTTATCAACATCAGGTCTGAGTAGGTCATTTTGAAAGAGCTGCAAAGTGGGTCTGGGCAGGTAGGGTGATAAACTTGTCTCTGACAGAGGTGTTGCAAGCAAAAAGAAAAGCCACAAGGAGGCCAGTTTGTTTGTCTGGATTTATGTTTTATAGTAGAAAGAATAAAACCTATGACTTGGAGTCTCAACCACTGGGTGCAAGAAAGGAAGGCACAGCTGGACACTGGAGTTGATGTAAGCAAGATGTGCACTGAAATGTAAATATGTACAACAGATTTTCTCTCTCCTGCTGGGTATCATGTTTTGTGATTTCCATTCAGAGACAGTTGGTGTTCATGGAGAGGGTCTGCTTGTCAGCTAAGTGATATGGTGGCAGAGAAATCACCATCTGGTTGGCCTCAAGCGTTGCCTCTTCAACACACATGGACAAAGCGAAGAAAAAAATGAGGTTACTCACATCAACCATTTAAGTTATTTACCACCAGCTGTTGCAGGAACGCAGGCGTAGATCCACAGGAACATACACATGCAAACCACACAGCTGGCCCAGATGGATCATCGCTTCGCTAACCCCAAAGGCCCCTGTGGCCCTGATGACAGATTTATGCTCTCAAAGAAGCCCTTGGTCCCTAGATCAGGTGACCAGGCCTTCTCCAAACCCTCAGCAGAGCTTTCTCCTGCCAGATGATGATCTTCCATCCCATAAACATTCAAAGACGTTCACAAGGAAAGTAAAAGCTGAACATATGGATACACTCGCCTGGCACACAGACCCAAGCAGGATGTAAATCTCCCAGATAAGGCAACAGCTCACTTCCTGTTTCACAGAGTGCAGATGAGGCGTGCTTCCTACTTCAGCTTCTCTTAGAAACTAAATTCTCTTCAGATTTTAGTTAAATCTCCCAAGTCAATTAAGCCAAAACTAAACAATCAAACTATTCATATCTTCAGTATCTCTACATTGGATCAGGATAGATGGACCTGTGTTGGTGTGGTGTGTGTGCCTCAGAGCACGTTCCTAACGGCTTTATGGTTTAAGTGAACCTTTCTGAGCTCATATCTGACCCTGACGTTCGTGACTGATAAGAAGCTGTTATCCTGGAACAGACACAACTGTTGGGACAAAAGTAAAGACCGGAGAAAAGTAAAAAAAAAAAAAAAAGTTCCAGTCAGGAGAAAAGAAAAAAAAAAACTGAAAACAGGATTCCATACAGCTGTGACACAAGGTCAAAAGGCACAACCAGCTGAGAGAGCTATAAGCACTGAGAACAAAGATTTCTACTATAATTTAAGGGACTTATTGTGCCTAACATAGAACATTGAGAAGAGATTGTGTATCAGGTTATTGAAGAACTAAATCTTTACCATCAGCTAAACCAAGTGCTTTTCTGTTAAACTAAACATGGTTTGAACAGAACATATCATTGCCATTGTAGTTTATTTTAATTATCAAATCAAGCAAAGTCTATGCAACAAAAGAAAAGATAAACATATTTTAATGAGTTTATTTGGGATATGTTCCTATTCTTCTTCAGGACTTTCCACTTCATTGCTTTGCTGTCAGTCAAATTACTGATTTTATGCCTGATTATTGTCTTTCTTGTGATATAGGTAATCTCAAAGAGGCAGGATATTTATTTTTCTTTAGGACACTTTCTTAAAAAAAAAAAAAGCTTTTTGTGTGAAATCATACAGTGAATTACAAAGTTCATTCCTTTTTAGTATAAATGTATTGGTAAATGGAAAAATTACAGCATCTTTAAGGCAGAAACTTCCAACTGAACTCAGTGGCGCTGATCTCTGTTGGAAACTTCTTTTCTGGCTGCTGTGTGTATAAAAAAAAAGGAAAGAAAGGGAGGACCTGGAGAAGATTTCTATCAGGGTAGAGAAGCATCTCTGACATGTGTGTTTCTGCTTATGTTTGTGTGTCTTTGTGTAGGTTGGAAAAGGTTATCAGGTAAACAAAACCCCAGGATATTCAGTGGATTGTAAACAGGACTGGGGACGTGAAGGTATGCGACAAGAAGGGGGCAGATTTCTTATCTGACAGCCTGCAGCGTAATGCGCCTTCTAGACGGCAAGAAGGAAACTTATGCGCAAGGGTCGGATTCTAGAAAACTGTGACATAGACATAACTGTAAATATGTATAGAAAGGTCACATTTTAATGACAGAAAACACAGGAAACTGGGAAATGGCAAAAAGTAATACAAGTTAAAAATGTAAAGGTAAGCCATTAGAACCGTTGGTTTCACCGACTTACGTGTTAATATCATGTTTAAACGTCAGGGTCCTGATATCCGCTCAGATCCACCCGCTCTCAGTACAAAGTCCGCATAATAAATCCAGAATGGGCAAAAAAAAAAAGTAAAAGAAAAAAAGCTATACAGTTGGTCGGAAATGTTCTTTTTTCATTTTGCAAAGCAATATATCCATTTGTATATCTGGTTATATTCAAAGTTTTCCCAACTTCCAGCTCCTTCCGACGCGCAGGACGCAGCTCCCAGCAGGAATGTGAATGGAGAGCTGTGTGATTCAAGCTTTAGGAATGGGTAACTCTGAGGTGGCTCCACCCCCCATCCACATCCACTCTGCTGCGCTTCCCCACCTGATAAGGAGCAGCTGCAGACTCATGGAGTTACTAACAAGTAAAGGAGGGGGGGTTACAGATCTTTCTAAGCGCAGAAAGTGGTGCGCTCATTTCTTTAGACTCCATCAAAGTGATGAACTTCCCTCCAACTAATTCCTCTGTGCTCACTTTCAGCTCTACCACTCCCCTAATGAGCTGCATTTGACTCCTGGGTTGAAACCCAGTTTGCATATCATTAGGAATGAGTGGAGACAACTGTGAGACGCTCCTTTGTGTTGCCAGATTAGTCTGAAAAGCGCAAGTGGTGCCGTGAAAGGACTGTGGCTGCAGGTATGACAATGCGTTAAGAGCGACCGCCCTTCACCGTGACGCGCACACCACACTGACCCCAGCCTGATGGCGACATCATTGGAGAAGAGTTCACTTATCACACGTATCTAAAATTCAGTCTTAGATTAAATACATTTTTTAGATTCTCCTGATTCTTTACATTCTGTTCGACTTTGATTAGGAGGCCCACCACTGCAGCACCCTCATTGTTTCCATGTTGAACCCTTATCACAAAAAACAGTCTCAACAAAATAAGTTAAAATATCATTTGCAGAGTTGGAAACAATATTAGACAACAATTTCAAAACACTCAGGCAACCACAACTCCATTAACACACACCTATTCACTAATTGGAATTAAAATACAAAATACCATCCATCCATCTTCTTTCACTGATTCTATCAGGGTCAGGTGGGTGGGGGGCAGTGCCTATGTCCGGCACCAGTCTGCCCCAGGGCAACACAGAGACCCATAACCATGCACACACACACCTAAGGAGTATTTAGAGAAGCCAATTAACTCAACAATGTTTCTGAACTGTGGGAGGAAGCCAGAGTTCCTACAAAGAACCCACACATGAAAAGGGAGAACATCCAAGCTTCTTGCAGAAACATCCCCAACTAGAACCTGGAACTTCCTTGCTGCAAGGCAACATCACTGCTCCACCATGGAGCCCTAATCTATATTTGTAAAGTTGATAGTATACAGATCACCATGAGTAAATTGCACATTATTCTAAAAGTATTGTCCTGAAACCTTTCGGAACACTCTAAGTTTGAGATAATGCTAAAGATGCTGACCAGAGCCCAGAAACTATTAGCAGCATCTCTAAATAGCAACATGAACTGCTCTTGCCTCTAAGGTCAGCTGAGAGAATATAAAGTCTGTGGAGCGAAATAGCTATGTTCCACCACAGGTTCATCCCTTATGGAATGAGATTGTTTGATTTAAACAAAAACCCCAGGTCCCACCTCTAACTCTTCAACATCATCTTCAATATTCTTCTTCAAGGCGGCTCTGAGTACTGCCTCTGTTATGGGAGGTTCTAGAAAGGGGCCACTGCCCCGTCAAACAGGCACTGGCCCCTCTTGTGATGGCTTTACTAAAAAAAAAAAAAAATAAAATAAATAAATTAACAGAATAGACTAACTGACTGGTTGCTTGATCCAATATAATCTTTTAACTTTACTGTTTACTTCAAATGTTGTTTAGAAATAAAGGCGTGTCACTTTAAGCTTTAGTAATATTATGATCGAATCCCAGATTTAATCTGCTAGATCAGTGGTCTACAACCTTAGCTTTGTGGCTAACTTAATATACTTAACTATGATCTGTGTTTTTGTATTTATCGTTTCATAATCAGCCCCTATGAAAACAACACTGCGCCCCCTTTGTAAATCTGTATAATGAAATGATGTTGTGCACTGAAAGTGTACCTGAAGATTCCCATTGTCCATCCATGGGCCTGACAGCCGTAGCTCCTGCTGTGCTTCTCACTATCCTCACTCTGCTTTCTTCTCCAACTTTGTTAATAAAAAAAAAGCCATCCAGAATTTCCCCTCGGCTTAAATTCACAATTGACTTTTTATTTTTACTGGTAATGTTCATATAACACATATTTTCTAAATCTTTACAGAATCTTACCTGGTTTAGTCGAAATTTATACCGTATTTTGATATTCATATAATATTTTCATTGGAGTTCTTGTAGCGTACAAAACAATCCCAACTCTGTAGCATTAAAGAGATTTTGTATACTTTTTTAAAGATCCTGCACTTTAATCACATTCTAATGTCCGCATTATGCTTTGTAATAACAAGGTATTTGTTAGATAAAAGTTAGATTTGGACTCCTTTGGTTGTTTTAAAGGAAACTAACTTGTGTTGTTCTTGATAGGCTGTGTACTTGTTTTCAATTTTACTTCTAGTTTTTATTTCATACCCAACATACAGTCTCAGAGGAAGAAAGAAAAGGGCAAAGGTGTGTCTTTTTCCTAGTCTTTTCTGCTCAGACTGTGTGGGATTCAGCAAGCAAGATGCAAGAGTAATTGCATAAATGGCATTGATTATTTGTTTTAAATAACTCAAACACAGCCATTTGTGCTGCCTGATCTGCAGCCACTGAGAATTGTCACGGTGCTCCTGATAGCCAGTCATCCCCTTAATATCACTAAAAGTTAATCTAGTTTGATCACTTAATAGAACATTCGGTACTGGCTGAACAAAAGAATTCAGCAGCAGAAGGGTATATTCTGGCTACATCACTGTGTGCGGCAGCTTTTAAAAGTGAGAGAAACCTTTGGTATCCTCCCAAAGCTGCAGTTATCCCTGTGACTATTCTTTTAACATGCTATGACAGAGAACACAGTGAATGGCTCTAAGATAACATTTCTGTTTTCATAATCTTGTTTTGTTAAAGATGATGTATCATTTCACATTTTTCTAAGAAACCGGATTATGTTTTATTAACTGTAAGCGGTGCTCATTATAGTCACAGGAATCAATGTTTGACATGCATCTCTGTTTATACTGTAACTATATGTTAAAATTTTACATTTTGTGCTGACAGAAATGTACATTTGCTGAAAAAAGGGCATTGCATAGTGACATACACAAAGTATTACAGTAGTAGTTTTAAATTGACCCTATCAACTGAATTTAAGACATAGAGTTATCTATAATTATCTATGATTATGTTAACTGGTAATATTTTCTTACATTTTTGATGCATTTTAATTTTGTTTGCGGTAATTAAACTTTAAAGATGAAGTTCTTTCATCTTACTCAAAAATCTAGCAAATTAAAATGTCCCTTTAATTCATGATCTTGGCACTGATCTTGGCTCATTCCATTCACATGTCTAACTCTGCCTGGTTTCTCATCACTGCTCATCTGATCCACCTGCTCCTGCCTCTATTTAAGGGGCTTGTACCGAGTCATCAGAGCCAGATTATTCTTGTTCTCTATAGCCAGTGGTTAGAGTGTTTTTTGAGTTTCTTAGTGTTTCTGATTTCTGGTCCTGCATCTCAACCATAGAGTATGTTCATGTTCTGATCTGTTTGCCTGACCTGGCTTCAGACTCCTGGACCTCTGAGCCTTCCTGTTCCTGTTCTGATCTGTTTGCCTGACCTGTGTCCGAACTCCTGCCTGGGAGGCGCTTGCTGCACTAACCAGGTTCGTGACTCATGTTCATAATCTTCCCCCATTAGATTTACGTGGTCACTAACCCGTTTTTCCTCTCCCCAAAGTTTCCTGCCTCTGACGCCCTAGCTGCAGCCACTGCAGATCTGCAGAACCATTGTTTTTGAATAAATGCTTTTGAAGTTATTACATTGTCTGTCTGGCCAGAATATTGGGTTCTCTGTTCTGAGTCGTGACAGCTTTGTCTCGATGAATATGAATGCAAACAACAGATTAGGAATCCAATAGTGTCTTTGGGAAGAAATTTGGCTCCTTAAGAAGCAGCTCAGTTTGCTTATACTTTAGAGAGGCTCTTAGTATCACTTTGGCTCCTTCCATTTTTCTTCACACCACATCCTTTTTTCCACGATCTCACAGTGTTAAGGTGGGGCAAGAAAAAGGGAAAGCTGGTAGAGTCGCCGTGTGCCAGGAAATGTCTGTTTTCCAAAAGTTGGAAAGCAAATGAATGGGGTGGAAAGGATGATGCAGAAAATCCTGGATAGCTGTGTAGTTTGTTGTTGGATGCCATCGCAACCCCAGCTGACGCTTTTGTCAGAGTCGATTCAGTTCACTCTGGGTTTTTTTTTTCCCTCTTACAGAGGGAAATTTGGTCAGTCAAAGACAGTCATAGCATAATCCACACACATCAAGATGATTTCCACATTTATTGATGATCAAAGGTATCAAAAAGGAAAAGAAAACAAACCCAACATAATAAAACAGCTTAAATGTAGCCAGAAACAGAGATCCTGCCAACTGAATTAAAGAGTGTGTGTGTATGAAGCAATGTAAAAGGTTGCATATATGTATATAATATGAAAAGAGATTTCTATTTTTTAGCGATAAATTGTTTTTGACTTGTTCCAAGTAAACACTGGATACTGAGACAGCGTAAAAATGGAACCTCAATATTTTATATGAATCTCAATTATCCGTTAAAAACCTGGAAAATAATTACATTTGCTTTTTCAGTAGCATAGATTTGATTGATGCCATATTTTCATGCACTCATTTTAAAAATCTTTCGTTTTCAGGACAGAAATGTTACCATATGTTCAGTCAGTTTATTTTTTATTTTTTTGGCAAAACCATTTAGCTCCCTAAACCTACATAAAAATGATTGTATGTGATCTATTAACAAAAAGTAGTGATAATTGTAAAGCAGAAAGAAAATTTTAGATTTTTTTTTATGATGCTGTTGTATGCCTATATCAGGTTCACACATCTAGATAAAGTAATAGAGTTGTAGTAGAGTAGTAATTTTTCCTTTTCTTTCTTTGAAAACATCTCGCTTAGTCAGACTGTATTAGTCCGGACTTTGACTGGGCCATTCCGACACACAACCTTTAATCTAATCCATTCCATTTGAATTGTGTCTTTATTTTTTCCTCTCCTACTGAAAGGTTAACCTCTGTCAAATCTCTGCTCTTTTTTCTAACAGGTTTATCTCCACAGTTGACCACTATTTAGCATCATACATCTTCCTATCAACTCTTAACTGCTTCCATGGGTTTTTTCAAGAAAAGCATGATGCTGCTAAGATCACTTTTCACGCTGGAATATGTGCTGTGCTATTTTTTCACAGCTAAAATAATTCATTGATCTTGCTTTGGAATGTGTCAAGATGAGAAAAAAGGCAGAGGGATGCTCTTGCATGATGCTATGTCTTTACATTTTCCGAAATTACCACTGCAGGATAATTTGCAATATCTCAAGTCCAGATCTGTCTGGAACTAAGCATTTCTGCAGATACTTTTATCTGTATTTTTCTATTGGATATAAGTATTTACTGCTATCTGCTTCAGAGGCATCAAAGGTTTAAACAAAAGACTCACTTTGACAACAATGCACAATCCTATCAGCAAAACAAAATGAAGAAGGTGTCATTTTTATGAGCTCATTAAATTAAAAAAACTTCTGCAAAATTCGTACCTGCCAGAAAAAGAAGAAAGGTAATTGCCTTTTGTGGGGGTGCAAGTTGCAGAGAGAGAGAGAAAAAGAGAGGAAGTGCAGATGAAGAGAGATTACCAAACAAGGCCAAATCTTGGAGCTTAAAAAAAAAAAACGACCACCCAGAGTCTGCACCCAAAAGACCCAACCCTGAAACCTCTCTCTTCTAAGATGCGTCCACAGCGCCTTTGAGGAGACGAGGAGGCTCTTGCTCTCCAAGATGTTTTCTGGTGATAATTGTGCAAGAATAGCCACGACTGTTGATGAATGCGTGTGGTAAAGTGTGAGACATCAGACAAGGAGTCGAGCCGCTGCTGCCAGTAGCTGCAGGGCAAATGGTCGTGTGTCTTCTAGGGAGTCTACAGTTTCCATTCATCAAAGCTCATTGGAGTGCTTGGCTTATGATTCAGATTAAAGTCAAATACAAGTATAATAAGGGCGCGGGACAAAGAAAGGAAATGACGAAAGGCAGTGATGTTAGAGGGATTAAAACCAGAACTCCATGAAACTGTTCCCCAGAAAGGGAATTAGAAATAGAGACTAATTTAATACGCTTGGTTTAATGGATTATTTTAGGTTACACCTCTAAGTTAAGCACAATCTGGCATTTCATTTTTTTATTTCTTCAGGTGCTGAACTTTAAGCAAAGCTACTGTTGCGAGCAGTAAACTTTACAGTCACCTCTGACCTCTAAACATAAACTGAGAAGAAACCCAAGCAAATCAGCACTAGAAATGATAAATCAATAACTTAGTAAAGATCGAGGGAATAATAATAGGAGGAAGCATAAGAAGTGAAAGAAAATGTTTTGCACCTTCAAAGAGCCATCCTCTGAGTTATAGCCCTGGGCTTTACCAGCCCTAACCCCAAGCAGAGGGGCCAAGTGAAGGTCAGTGGATGAAGGACTCAGTCCAACACACACACACCCAAGCCTGTGTCAACAAACATTCCCAGTGGAGATAATGTAAAGGTTATAGCCATCTTTAGGGGAAAAAAAAAAAAAGATTGGGTTGTCTGTTCTCTGTGTATAAACAGTAGTAAACCATTTTACTCTCACTTAGTTGCAGAAAAAAGAAAGAAATGCCTCTGAAAATATCATTGTTATTTGTTAAAATGCTTCTTTAGACTGTATTTGACCAGGACTTTGCAAAAAAAAAAAAACAAACAATAAAAAACTGGGCAAGTCTGGGCAATTCTGGAAGAAAATCTGATACTCTACTTTGATTTAATTGAGTCCTATCCAGAGAGTCATGTTTGCCTTCATTCTTGTCAAAAAAAAAAAAAAAAAAACAACAATTGCAAATGTTATGTTATCTTTTAAAAAAGTTAATTATGATTTTTTTTTGTTTTGAAACTTTTGTGGAGAACAAAACTTTTATTTATCTTATTTTGATTTTTGAGGAATATTATAGAAAAGAACAGATGACTACAAAAACAGAGCTAAAAAGATCACTGATAATTTTCTTGTCTTTCTGTTTTCCTAAATTCATGCAATAATTACATGGAATGTATCGATAAAAACAAAAAAAAATAGCAAAATTACACAATTATTTATAGAATAATTATATATTCTTTAATAATTACCATATCTTTATCAAAAAAAAAAAAGGCCAAGTTCTTGATAACTTGTGGCTCCAAAACAACAGTTTGATGACCTGTAGTCTATCCAATGAAATCGTAATAAAATACATTTAACACTTTGTTTAGGAGTAAGTTAAAGGTATATAAAGTATATAGTCCATGTGCTTTTCCTTTCAATGATGTAGGCTAAAATAATGTGTGAAACTATGGAGACATAAATAGAAAGGGTGGAGGCAGTGTTCATAATCTTTTCATAACAGGAATCTTCAGAAATAGCCCATCTATAGTCTCTGGGATCAGTCCAATAAGACACTGATTAGAGGCAGAGAGGGAGAGAACATGCTCGCAAACGCACAATGGTGAGGAGGAAGTGCAAGCAGGGAAAAGCTCTCTCTGCCTCACATACACAAGCACACCCAGAGGATGTTTGAATCTGACAGACGACCAAGCGTCTCACCAGTAGTCTCTCCGGGCCCTGATGGACTGACCGTGATCACAATAGAGGCAGAAGCCTGACACGCAGTCTTTACACAAACAATTAGGCGTGTGTTTCTGTCAAAGCTAGCGTTTTAAATTGGATTTATTTATCATAATATTCTCTTACATCCCCCCTGGAGTAAAGGCTCTATGGAACAAGGGGCTGTTAAAACATCCAGCTTTAGCAGGAGCTTTAAATTACATTAATTTTGCCTGCACATCTACTTATAAAGTTGAAACCTAAATCGGTGCATCTATGCAATAACTTCCTGGCATGTTCAACGTCTCATTTTTCTTTTACTGCTTCCCTTCAGGCTCCTTGTTGGTAGTGTTTAAGCAATTTTCTCTAAAATTGGTCTTTAATCAATCGTCCAATAAATTATAAAACCACACAAATTTACATAGTAGTGAGATCCTGTCCTGACACTTCCACTTGGTTCCATATGTATAGACCAGATTCAAAGCTTGACAACTATTACTTAGAATATTTAGCGTTAGAGGGGATCCTTCAGCTTAGAATAATAACTGAGGAGTGGAAGATGGAATATGTGTTTAACTGATTTGGGTAATATCAGGGATTAGGCAGAATCTGTACCACCTGAGAAAAATATTATTTACATTAAAGAAAAAAGCTACCGGCAATGGTATGCCAATAAATTGCTTTTAGACCAAACAGTTCTGGGGGCTCCCTCAGGAAACAGTTAACAGGCCAACTTCCTGAAAACCTATTTTTTTACCTCCTCTGTTTGCTTTTATCTTGTTCATGCTAAAGTAGTCAACTGAAGACACGAATAAGGCCTCAGTTTTGAACAGAATAGAACATAAGTTTATTGATCTCCAATGCCGAAATTCACTTTTGACATCAGCTCTTTGACTTGTGCTCATTCAGCAGACAGTTATGTGATCTAGATCAGTCTTTACACATTTAGAACTACGTTGGTACTCAGAGAGTCCTAATTGATGGAATAAAATGTAATTTATAAAAATGAAATTGGGATTGTTTGTAGTTCTGAATATTTTTTTGGTTCAAACCACTAGAAGGATAGAAAAAAAGATTTGCAGTATATTAGATATGCATCACTTAATCAATCAGACATCACAAAAAGCCAATTTTCCCCTTCTTTGGCTCCAGTTAGAAATCAACAGCTGAAATTATAAAAAAAAAGACAAGAAAAAAACAAATAAAATGACTGCAGGTCCACCTTTGTAGTTTTATATATTTATATTTTATGTTTATTAAAAACATTTGCATCTGTAGAAAAATAAATCTACATCACAATCCTGAAAGATTATTTGAATTTTTTTGCTGTGATAACTGATAAGTTTATCTCTTTTTATTATAAAATACTTCATTAAAAATAAATTTATAACACTGACTGTTTATAGCCCAGGGGATATAACAAAACAAGGCCCCTTTCTGCTATCCAAACTTCAAAATAGGAAAGACGAGCACATGGGATTAGGTTAAGCCAGATGTGCGTTGATCTTCTAAAGTCGGAAAATAGATACTCACTTAAATGTTGCCCCTATTATAGTCTGAACAATAATGAAAGAGTTTAAAATAACAGGAAATCTCACAAACAAAGCGGGATTAGGATCCAGGTTTATGTTAGCATACAGGGAGCAGGATAGTCTGTTGGTAAAACAATCTATGAACCGTGAACTGGAGCATTATTTCCCCAGTTTGACCTTTTGTTAATACAGAAACATAGATAATTAATTTAAGGTATTTTTACATTTCTTTAACAGGGTGCCAGTGATTAAACCTATGAGTATAATATTATATTTACAGTTCTGTCCTCTCAAACATCAGCAAGTTAGCAGTATGGTGGGTCAGAAAAAGCCTTGTTGACATGACAAGAAGATAAATTTAAGTGACATGTTGGGATAAAAACCAGATCTTCTTAAGCCTGGTTTATGCCTCGAAACCAGGTCATCTGCTTGTGTGTCGCAGTAAGCGCGGATATATCTCCCCAAAATTGTAGGTGACCACAGACAGTGTTGCAGATAGTGTTGCAGAGAGGAGAGAACGGAGGCCTCTGATTGGTCAAATCTACATCCGCTCTACACTATGCGTATTTCCTGTTTGGTACCTTACTGGCTTGTTTTGTTTGTATGACCGCCATGGTGGAAAGCGACTCGTGAGGATGAACCAGCTAGAAGAGCGATTCTGCAAAGAAGTGAACAGCTCTAATTTTCCACGCCACAAGGACAGCACATATACAAGCAATTTACGGAAGAGAAACATGGCACCCACCACACCCACAATCCTAGCTGGTCCCTCTTGTGTTTTGGCGTGGAATAACATAGTGTAGATCATACTTCAAAATTGGGCATAAATTAAAAATATCTGAGTCATACCTGCAACACACTGCTGCAGGAGTATACACAGCCCTTAAGAACACTCAGGATTTACATGTCTTCCCTCATGCTTCCTTGTGTACAGCTGTTTTGACTTTGCCGGTGGTAGGTTTTGCTCCTCTGAAGCTTTGAACACCATCGTAATGAGAGTGATACATGTGTAAAAATTCAGACTGTCAAACAGAGGTTTATAAGTGCCTTGGGTTTGCCAAGAGGAGATTTTCTGTACCTCAGCTGTCTGTAAATGATTCCCTTAAGCATGCCTAATGCAGCTAGATCAACTCTCTTTGTAAAATGCTACCATATGACTGTCGACTTTGCACATGTACACAGCAAATTCAACTTTTTTGCCTGGAGTTGCAAGATTCTCTAGGAAACTTTTAAAATGCACTTCTTCCTTCTTCCCTACCTGTTAAGAATGTGAAACTACCAACAAACTCATAGAAATCATTGTTTTAATGGGAACTTTTACTTATTTCACTAATGAGTTGATTGGTATCTCAACAAATATAAATGTCCAGGGATCTATTTTATTGCTCAGATTTCTTCTATTAGTCATGGTTAAGGAAAGCAGAGGAGGGGAGGGTTTGCTTTAGGGTGAGAAGGAAATGACAGAGGAAGGAAGAGCAAACCCAGAAGGCATTTTTAAGAGCTTAAAGAAAAAGGCAGACACATGCTATGAATTAGAAAAAAAAATATCTTTGAAAAAGTCAAACAAAACAAGAAGTTGCCAACAATTTGGACTACCGGATAAAACTAATAATATAAAAATGCATTTAGAATATTTTAAGTATCAAACATTTTAAAAAGTCACAAAAAAAAAGATTGTGTTCCCAGAAACACCAGATGACTGCGAAGGTTTATATCACCAAGACTGACAATGTTAAAAGGGAACATCTTAAGACTGACAGAAGGAAACGATTTGGTTGGATATTTCTACAGGCTCAGAGAGAAGAGGAACAGCTTTTCATTAGCCAAAGAGTTTGGCCACATTTTCCAAGAATTACAAGAGGTAGCGGTCTGCTTCGGAAACCAACATGAATATTTGGGGAGAGGTTAATGATAGCAGCCATATGGCTGTGAATGGAGGAGCGTTCAGAGCTTCCCCACTGTGCCTGGAAACTTCCAGCTTTCCTGTTCCAGACCAAGTGACATATGATAATTGCATTTTTTTTAAATTAACATGTGTTGCACATTGCTCCATTTTCCAAACACCCCTGTTTATCAGACACATGAAAGGAAACCTACAAGAATGCTGGTGTTTATCGCTCTATATGGTTTTAACATTAATAAAAAAAGGAAGTTATATATTTATATTTGATGCTGTTTTATATATCAAAAGATTCTTTTTGCAATATCATGGCATACAAGCGTTGTATTTTAAGTTAAATAAAATTTTTAAAAGTAAATGAAAAGTAAATGAAAATAAATCTATGCCTTCATGCTTATCCTGTTTTATTTTTCAACTGTGTATAACTGTATTATATAGATTTCATATCGAATTATTTTGTTGAAGAAATACTGGGGAGCAGATGAAAGTATGGTTTATGAAGCAGGATAATAATCCCTTAAGTGATTTTTGTCCACACATGATTAACTGTAATTTCATTCTAATATGTTTGGAGCCAGCTTGTAATAAAATTTTAAAACAGAAAGTCAGTGATTTGTTTGTCTCTTTTCAATGAAGATGGGGCATTTCTGTCCCTCCTCTAAGCACTCACAGATGGGCCTGTGGAAGATGTTTATCAATCCAAATCTAGATTACAGATTAATCTAACAAGCAGGAAATCTCTACTGCCTGGGCAGCTGTTGTTTAAATCTTTGATATTATCAGTTATTGCCATTTTTTGACAGTCCCAAATCTGGGTAAAAAATGGTGGAAGGAATTGGGACAAGATATATCCAAAAAAATTGAGAATCAAAAAGATAAGGTTAATTTGTAGTTTTAAATATATTAATTGCATTTTCACCCTATTTTTGTTTCTCACAATGTAATTTCACTTGCAACATATAAAAACATATAAAACATATAAAAATACCAATTACGCATTGTAGTCAATTCTGACCCCTTGGACCCCTTTCTACATAAAGGTGTCGAATAAACTGGCCCTATGGTACTTACTGGGTGTGCCTTTAAAAATCTTTCATAACAATCTTTTGCATTGCTTTTAACAGAGTATTAGATTAGGAATTGATATCCATACAAGCTATTTCCATACAACCAATATTAGTAATGCAGAAAAAAAAAAACCCTGATTGAGATATATGCCTACCTTTCGATGTTTATTTCATTCATATGCCACTTGTGTAAATCCACTGTATTTTCATAACATTTCATAAAATCTGAGAACTCAAATGTGCCCCACAAGGCAAGAAACCTACATTTCATTTGAATAAATATTGCACAAAAGGTGCAGTATGGCAATATTTATTACAAAGCCAAACAATAATGAAAGGTAAAAATATATATTGAAGAATATCATCCAGGTTTTGATATTTTTATAATAAAACTACTTCTCTGACTTTTTTTTTTTTTTTTTTTTTTTTTTTTTTTTTAATAGAATAGAATTAAATAGAAAATCCCTTTATTGCCCCACAAGGGGGGAATTCTGGTGTTTACAGCAGCAAAATGAATATAGAAAAAATGGTGAAATAATATGGACCTTGGAAAATGTATAAGAATAAAATAATAGTGAAGAGTTTAAAACTAAACAATAAAATACTGTAAGTGTTTTAACAATATAGAATTGTGCACCTGGAGAATAAATAACCAATATACAGCTATGGACATTTTTACAGTAATAGATATTTGAAAATAGTAGAAACATCAGAGATGTAATACATGACAGCAGCATGTTATTTAACTGACTAAGATAGAAACTGTGAAAAATCAGCATGAATGTTACAACTTATTGAGGTTGTTGGGAAAAGTGGTGGTTATAGAGTCCTACAGCTGTTGGGAGGAAGGATCTGTGATAACGCTCCCTGGTGCATTTAGGGTGCAGCAGTCTATCACTGATGGAGCTCGCCAGTTCTGCAACAGCTTCATGCACGGGGTGGGAGACATTATCCAACAGAAATGTTAGATCATTTGTCAGGTAATGGTATATTTATGCAGCCCCATTATACTCATCAGACAGCTGTTTGGGTTCTAAAGTACCAACGGACTTCTTTCCAAATGCAGAAAAGGGTGCATGCATGTTAGGATCATGTTTTATTGCCAAAAGGCATTCTGCAGGTACAGCTATCGTTTTAGCATAAAGCAACAAGTGCAAAATTGTAAAGATTCAGAAAACCTGATTAGTTAAAAACGTAAGCTGTCATTTCTTTTTTTTTTAACCTTCCATTTTCATGCTACAAAACAGTTTCCTCAATTATATAAACTGTTAAGTAGCCTGGATTTTAGATCTGGTTGTTATTATTATTATTATTATTATTATGCCTCAATTGAGGCAAAGACTGCAGCTAAGTTAGGTTCCAATTTATATAGAATATAGAGCATGTGCTCCTGCTCACTTTGCAGTTTTGTTCCTGAAACCAGGCCACCTAAGCTTTAAAGGAAATACAGGTGTGAAGTACTTCTTTAATGTGCATCACAAAAATAGAGTGACAGTGATCTGTAAGAATGTAGAGTCTGCTGATAGCATCTGCCACTGTGATGATTTGTTTGGAATGAAAGCAGAGTTGGCGAAGGCATAGAGGAGCTGGCATTGGGGAACATCAGTCAGTGCCAAGTGGCTTTCAGCAGCAGTGAATCACACAGACTTGGGTGCAAGTTGTGAGCTGCAAAAGGTCTGGAATGAACCCTGCGGCAACGTTTCTGTAAATTCTGTAGCTGGACGTGTGAGTGTTAGCATTACAGAGGAGCAGAGGAAAAAATACAATGAAGGTAGAAATTATTGAGTTACATTGTTTCTAGTGTCCTTTTTTTTTTTTTTTTTTTTTTTTTACAGAATTCTGTTTGAAAATTGAAATTCTCCAGTTAGTTTTT
>NW_015150585.1:954087-962624 GCF_000732505.1 Cyprinodon variegatus
CCCTGCGGCAACGTTTCTGTAAATTCTGTAGCTGGACGTGTGAGTGTTAGCATTACAGAGGAGCAGAGGAAAAAATACAATGAAGGTAGAAATTACAAAGGAGCCTGGACTGTTTTTTTTTTTTTTTTTTTTTTTTTTTTTTTTTCAGGAATTCTGTTTGAAAATTGAAATTCTCCAGTTAGTTTTTCTTCCTGTTTGCATTATCTATCAGCAGACAGGGCAGGAAGTTGAAGCTTTAGTGTTCTCCGCTTTGACCTGTGACCTCGTTCCAACCTCTGACCTCCTTAAAAGTCACATGACAGACTGTGCAGATGTGAATCCTGTCATGTCGAACACAAACCAGGTTCACCTGGGAGACTGCTTCCTGATCCTTCAAGTCAAAGTACTCCGAACAGGATCTGAATTTCAGATGGATCTCTGCAAGCATCTAACATCTAAAGACTTGGTATGAAATTCAGAGCTTTGGACAAGAGTGAGTGATGCATATCAAAGTAAGATATTGAAAATGACAGGACGAGTAAAGAAACCTACAGATTTAACGTCTTAGTATCTCTTTAGATGTCTGGATTTACATCCCTGTCTGTATTTATTGGTTGTTTATGTGTGGTGGAAATATTTAAGAGAGGAAGAGAAAGTGAAAGAGATGGACTCGTCTAAATACAGGGAAAGGTGAGATACAGATTTTAAAGCTGTGAATAATGTTATTTACTTCAGAATTATTTCTGTTGGTCTAAAATCACAATAAAAACCTTGACATTTATGATTCTAATGTGACAATTTGAGAAATCATTCAAGAAGTATAAAGCCTTTAATAAGGCAAAGAGACTAACTTTGGGATTTTTACAGTTGCAACTTTGAATGTTGCATAAAATAACATAAATATAAAAGGTATGTCAAAATCTATTTTCAAAAACACAGGCATATGTCACTATTGCATGTACGCCAGTATTTTGGAAACTTTCATATCCACCAAAAATTCCCAGCACTGGGTCACTTGAAATAATTGCTCCTCAGTCCTTTTACAAGTGCCTGTTCTCTAATTTGCTTCAAGCACACTTCAGTTTTAAGCTGTCAAAACACAACAGGAAAGAAGAGAAGAGCCAGCCATCATTGCTGGGTTCCTCGTGAGACAACATTCAGCTACTAACCTTGGGATAGATATAGTATTTCAAAGGCAAATGCCTCCAGTATTCAGAAATCACAAAAACTCAATAAGAAATAGTTTCTTTTTTCAGTTTCTCTCAGCCACCCCTGGCAAGAGCAAATTATTTTCAGGAACTCCGGCGAAAGTCAACAAAAAGGGGTTTTGATATGATCATGAAGGCGCTTCCTTGTGCTTGAATATCTAAATATTTATTCATATGCATACCTGACCCAAATCCAGCATGATGGAATGCAGGGAATCTGATGAACTGGGCTAAATGTAAATAAAGAGACTGAACTTAGGATAAGTGAGCCACTGCTTAAAGGGATGGTATCCTGATGCATGGATCATTTTTAGCTGTTTCTTTTTTATTATGCCTTTAGCATCTTATTGAAGTAGTACATCTTCCAATCCTTGTATAGAGTTGTGAAACAATATGAATGCCTCATTCAAAACTCAATGCCTTATTTTAGTCCATTTTTAAGGTTTTGTCCTACAGACAGACATCACTAGTTTATTTATTCAGGAAGCTAATGGATGGCACTGACTTGTTTTTGGGTGGAGACACTGGGTGATGAACAGGAGCCACAGTCAGACTTGTGGCTCCTCCTCATCCTTCTGCTTCCTATTGGTCCCAGGAGGATATCTCAGCTCCTGAGTGCGGAGGAGGACTAATCCTGTCCAGCTGGAGTTTTGGGCTAGAGAAATCAGGGCAGCAGTATTTCTAACTCTCTGGAGTCTGGATTGCATCACTGACTCTCCTCCATTTGTTCAGTGCCTTTATTTTCTAAATTCAATAGGTGTATGATCATAGTAAGTTACAGTATTAGCATTAAATGCAATGTATGTATGTAGATGTAATTAAAATGATCTTGAGAAGCAGAATTATAATGGGTAAAAAAAGTTTTTTTTTATAGGTGAAACCAAACACAACATAAACAAAACAGACCAACATGGACACCCCCAAAAGTCAGAAGTCCAAATTGAAAAGTGAAAGTAGACTATAAAAACAGCAAACAATCCACAAGAAAGGCCTTATGGGTAACTATAATCAGTTATAGAAATACACTTGGAGGTAAAGTAACAAAAACATTGTAAAATAATTTGTACATTTTATCCCATGTTTTTTCACTCAAAAAGTATCTACCGCTGAAGGCTCAACCAAAGGGAGAAATATGTTTACTTAATTATGTGTAGCACCTCATCATCAAAACAATTAGGTAGTAAACCTTACTTGGCAATAAAAGCACTTTTAAATCTGATTCTAGAAAAGAAGGAAAGATTTGACAATTTGGAACAAACTTGAAATTCCTCACCTTTTGAAATTACAAATCAGAATATGTTTTTTTTAAGGATTCTTTAAGCTGATGATTCGTTGTTTATATTTAAACAGTCACAAAAGTGTCCCATTTGGCAGGCTGCAGAAAGACAGACACAAAGGGGGAAAGACCCAACATGTTTACTCATAATTATGTTTTAAATGGACTCTGTCTGAAAGAAGGGATACTGTCACGAAATGTCTAAAAGACATTTTAAAATTGACATGTGGTCAACTTTAATTCATTGGGAATTGGCCGTCGAATATGATGTCTCAGGTAGTGAAGGGGAAATGTGTGATCTGTCAGAGCGGTTAGACTAATTAATGCTGGACGTGTATAAAGTTCGCTGACCCTGACCTCACCCACACATGCACAAAACACATTAAGTTGTCAAAGTGTCACTTTGCCGACAAGCAAGTGCTAAGTGCCCCAGCACTTCTATTATTCCTGGCTGTAAAGAGCTAAATTAGAGGCTGGCCGAGACATGGAGGGTGACAACGCTCAGCCAGTTGCTTTGTATCCACCTATTTAAAGAGCCAAAGGGG
Source organism: Cyprinodon variegatus (assembly GCF_000732505.1). Taxonomy (NCBI): domain Eukaryota; kingdom Metazoa; phylum Chordata; class Actinopteri; order Cyprinodontiformes; family Cyprinodontidae; genus Cyprinodon; species Cyprinodon variegatus. Next base: position 957,096 of record NW_015150585.1, read on the forward strand.
TTAGTATCTCAGAATGACTCTAAGGTAAAGGGTCACTGCCACCACCTCTAATTCTGCAGGAGAAACAAACATTTATTTGCTGACTAGTCAAGATTATACTCAACCAGTATTAAGGTGTGTGCTTTGACTAAATTCCAAGAAGTTAGAAATTCATCAGCAGTAACCTCATATAGAAAGTGGCAGCTAAACTTTGGTCATGTTTGTGTTTCCTCTTCCAAATTGTAAGAGTTCTATACATAATCACTAACAAAACAAAAATCACAAAACAGATTTAGGCACTAAGTGGCTCTAAAACGTGCTTGTTTTTTTGTCATGAAAATAATTTTTTTTTAAATATTATCCCTTTCCGTCTTCTTAGCAGTCAATTGAGGGATTTGGAGTAAAAGTAGAAATTATTTACTTCCAAGGGGACAAATCCTTCTCATTTTAACAACTATTTCTGTCAGTTCACATTGCTAAAATTAGACAAAAGGTAACATTTGAGACCAGGCCAGCTGACAGCTTTTCTAGGGTCACAGTCATTTTGGACCGACCCCGCCAATTGATTTATTGTGTTGCATGTCAGGATTATTCAAGATCATGACCTGACTTTGGGGACATACAGTGTGAGGACATACATTGAAAGCTGAGAACTCTGTGAAAGATTCGGACAGCTTCAGTTGGGGCTGCGAGTATCAGTTGTAAATATGGCACAGTGAACCCCAAACTTAACAAAGCACCAAAACTCTCATTCTGTTTTTATGTATGTTGTATGTTTAAGGTTCAACCTAGACCTTTCTTACAATTCTCCTAGAGAAGAAGCGATTTTTTTTTTAGACTATAGACTTGTTTCCATCATTTTTTGTGTCCATTTGATGTATAGCCTTAGAAGAGCAATATTTGACTGGAACTTGAATAACTGTGATTGAAAATGGGTCAGTATGTTGATGTTTCTGTTACATCTGAGGCTCTGTACCTACTGTCTGACTGTTCCTGATGACAGCAAGCTAACTGTAGAGGCTTTCACTAACAAGCAGTTCTATAACACCAAAAATTCATCATATTTTGGCTGTTATTGAGCTTTCTTTCCCATATACAACAGACCCAGGAAGTAAGGAAGCATCTGTCATGTTATACATCTAGTTCATTTGACATGAATGAAAGCTGATTGTAAAAAGATACTGCTTTAGCTCTTCTGTTGCCCATTTGAGAGTCTTTGCGATTACTTTTGGTTTCTTTTCTACAGTCATATGTATTGCTCCTATCACTGACATTTGCATGATCAAAAACATCACCATAAGGATTAGCCTGTCATGTCCGGTAGGCTAACTCAGTAAATTAAAAATGGCTCACCCACTGACTGCTTAGAGTCCCTAAAAGCAGCAGGCATGCAGGAAATGAAGGCGCACCAGAGAGTAAACAAACCATGAGATCAGGAACCCAGAGAGGCATTTAAGTCACCAGAGAAGATAATGTTTTAATGGGGCTCTATAAGTTGGCTTAAGCACCCATCTGGAATAGATTGTGTCAGAATGTGCTTGTTTCACAGCTAATGATGAGTGACGAGTCACGCTATCACACCACCCCTCATCATTATGCTTACAACCAACCCAAATACTCACACTCTCTGCTTCTTACACAGAACCTTAGAAACAATACATGTGTCCTGTACTTTCTCACAATTATTCAAGTTACAGCCTCAAACTCTAATGTAATTAATTGGGGGTTGTGACATTGACATGTTGCATAACTTTGTAGTTAAAGGGAAAAGTAAAAAATCTTTTTGAAAAGTGTGGTTTACATTAGTATTCCCCTGTACATTCCTATAAAAGACAATGCAACCAATAAACTTCAGATGTCACCTTATTAGTAAAGAGATTCTACCTGTCTGTAGTTTAACTTTAGCATAAATCAAGAGGTTATGTGAAAGCCCCAGAGGTTTGTTAAAGAAGATGAATCAACAAACTTATGAAGACTGGGAACACAGCTGACATGTCAGGGATAAAGTTGTGAATGGCAAGGTTAGATTCTAAAACACTATCCCAAACCTTGAACATCCCACAGAAAGTGGTAAAATCCATCACCTGATAATGAAAAGAGCCTAGCATTACTGCAATCCCACCAAGGCATGACCGTCGACCTAAAGTGACAGGGGTGCAAGGAGAGCATTAATCAGAGAAGCAGCCGAGAGGCCCTTGGAGCTGTACACATCTCTAGCTAAGGCGGGGGAAATCTGTTGTAGGGACAAGGCCATGCAAAAACCTGGCCCAAAATGGAAGAGTTAGAGAAGGTAAGTAATTAAAAAGGCCATGACAGGTCCCCATTTGCAATTTGGCGGAACCCATGAGGATTCAGAAAACACGTGAATAAAGGCAGTTTGCCAAACTGTATTAGGTATTTACACCTTCCAATACGACAGCATCCCCTCAATATACAGCCATGGCTGCAATACTGGTGAAGACTCTCAGTCATGCAGGTCATAGTCATTCCAAAAAAGTTAATAAAAACAAACCACTGGACTTGGTACGAAGTTTGAAGACGTTTTGCTTCCCAACCAGAAAGCTTTCTCAATTCAAAATGTTTTGAGTAGCGTTGAGTTCCAGACTTATAGAGTGGCCCAAACAAAAGCCTTGTTATGGCTTAGAAAACATGCCAATGTGACTGAAAAACAGGTCCACCCCTTAGTAATGGGGAGTCGTTGAGGTCGTTTTTGGCCTGAAAAATCGGATACTGGCCCATGCCTCTTTATAGGGGAGTCATTAGGCTCGTTGTTTTGGCCTGGCTAAACAGGCGAGATGTTGAAGGAAGTCATTTATATTAAGAGAGGAAAAAACAACTTTAAACAGAGTGGGTGGACTCAGATTTCAGCTCTCTAAAAACCTATAATGTAGGTATAGAGTTGATTCCTTACCGCCATCATCTCAATCATCTTTACCATGCAAAGGATCAAAACATCTCACCTGTTTAGCAAGGCCAACAACAACCCTAAAGATTCCCCTTTACAGAGGCACGGACCAGTATCAGGTTTTTCATGCCAACAACGATCTCAACAACTCCCCATTACTAAGGGGTAGACCGTTCAATTTGCATCTTTTCTAAGTCATAAGAAGGTTTTTGTTTGGCATGGCTATAATGGCATGGTTTAGATCAGTAGTTTTTAATCCTGGTCCTCATGTTCCACTGCTCTACATGTTTTAGATTTTTTTTTTCTCACTGCCAGACACCTGACTCCTATAAAAGAATGACAGAGGGTCTTCTGAAGCGCTTGAAGCTGCTGAGGAGGTCATGCAATCATTTGAATCAGATGTGTTCCAACAGAGAGACATCTAAAACATGCAGGGCACTGGGGTTTGAAGAACAGGCTTGGGAACTACTGGTTTAGATCAAGAAATATTTATGTGTTGGAATGGCCCAGTCAAAGGCTAGAAAACAAAATAAGAATCATTTTCCAGAAGACTTAAAAACAAGCATTGCTCTCCCATAATTATGACAATGTTAACGCTTGTAGCAGAAGGATAAACAAGAATGAGAGGTCTCAAGATGTTTAAAGGTGGTAGATATTTGAATAAATGATTGAATTAATCAATAAAAACTTTAAAATGCAAATATTAAAAATGTATGATATATGTAACTGTTATATGGATGTTAGTGCCCATGTGTGGAAAAAAAATCATAAGCCTCATAGTTGTAATGCAGCTAAAGGTGATTCCTTAAAGTATTGTCTCTGAAACATTTATAAAATGATTTATTTTTTTCTTTCACTATAAACTACTTTTGTGTTAATCTTTCTTTAAAATACCACAAAACAATAACCGGTGTATATACTATCAATAACAATGCAAAAGTGTGGAGGTTCCTTGGCTTCTCACAAACTGTCATGATCTGGCCTGTTTGATCTCCCTTAATTAGTCATTCCTTTCACCTGTGGTTTTTCCTCCCTGCCTAAATTATTTATTCCTCTCACCTGTTTCCTCTTTTTTATACTCTGTTCAGCCTGAGCATTCAGGGCCAGATCATTTTTTTTTCTGTTAGCCTGTCTGTTCAGTTTATTTTCTTGGTTCATGTCCTGGATCCTGGCGGCCAGTGGAAAGAAGGTTTTGTGTCTGTCTCGTCTCCTAATCGTACACTGTTCCTCCCCTGCTGAGTCCTCTGGGTTTTGGCTCTATATGCGGAGAGGTTCAGTTTTTATCCAAGTAAGCCCGGCTCCAAGGGGGAGACCAGTTTAAAGGTCCTGCATCAAGTTCTGGTTCCACGTCCTGTCTCAGCTACCCTCTTCCACTGAGTCTGCTCATCTGCACCTGAGCCTGTCTGCTCCTGTGCGTGACCACCTGGTCACGCTTTCGGGCCCTGTCAGACTCTGGACCCTCCTGGGAGCCTGTGGATGCCTGGAAGTCTGGATCCTGTCTCCTGTTTCTGTTCCTGCGTGATCTGGATCCTGTCCCTGTCTGTTCCTGTCTGTTCTGGATCCCTGACCAGGATCGGCTTCCAGCATGTCCTCTGGAGCAGCAGCACTTGGGGACATTCTAGGACTGGACTGTCAAACCAGGTAAGTGGCCAACTCAGATAATCATCTTCTGTCAGATGATATTTTGATGGTCACTTACCTGTGTTTCTCCTGCAGAGTTCTGTGATTGGGTGGTGCCCCGCTCCCCATCCTGCAGTGTCTGCGAGCCACAGCTCCACTTTAGTTTTTGTTAATTTAATAAACTTTTTTGAACTTTCCTACTGACTGTCTCTCCTTGAATACTGGGTCAATTTGTCCGCGTTTCATGACACAAACACTATTAAAATTTTTTTTAGATATATTTAAAACTGCACACATACCCACACCAGTTGGGTTTCACTATTCCGGTAGGGATTTTCCATTGACCTCCATTCATTTGTGGGTTAGTTAAACAGCCTAACCGTTACCCTTACCATGAACTAACCATTACAGGTACATACCTAACCCTAAGCAGAACTCAATTCACACGTTAGTGTTACCAGCCAACCTGAAGAATGGCTGGTCCCCATGATGTGGCAGTATAGGAAAAATCTGTCCTCGCCTTGTAGGAAAAACAACTACAAACCCACATACACACAGGTGTTTAGATAAAGGTGTTTACAGACAAACAAACTTAAAATATATTTCCACATTTAGCTGGGGCATCCACAAGATAGATCTTTTAAGTAGTACTGCTTATCTTTTTAGAGATATTTTGCTTATATATAGGTTAGTTGTTTGTCCCTGAGACACTTTTCCTGTTTGTTCTTTGTTATTTTATCTCTCACTCTCTCTACATGTATAAAAGTGGACTTGTAGTCACTTCACCCCTCTTTCTATCCTCTATTCTTGTCTCCTTCCTAACTTTTACTCGCCTCTCTTCCTTTCCTTTTCTCTTTTTTTCTGTTTACATTGCTTTTAAAATATCCCCCAGTCAATAAAATATCCACTAACATATATATCCACATGCATATAGATCTTTCTTTCTTTCTTTCTTTCTTTCTTTCTTTCTTTCTTTCTTTCTTTCTTTCTTTCTTTCTTTCTTTCTTTCTTTCTTTCTTTCTTTC
>NW_015150585.1:965939-968803 GCF_000732505.1 Cyprinodon variegatus
GAAAAAAAACATCCTCCACTATACCTATAATAGCTAGTTATAGTCATATGCTAGATATTCATGCTAACAAACTATTAATGCCTTTTTAGTGTAGTCCAAATTATTTTTTTGCACACTCTTTGCCTTTAACATTGAGCTATTTCCTCATGAGACGCACAAGGGCTTCAATAAAATCTCTGGCATAGACTGGGTCGACAGATAAGAGAGGGATGCTCTTGGCCCACTTTTCTTAAAATCTCATGATGGGGATGTGAGGCCCAGTGGAACAGTTGGTAAAATAATAAAGAGGAGTACTATATTTAGCCTAAATGTCAAAGCATTCTAAAACATGACCTTGCAACTGGGAAGCTGGTGCCCTGCAAAAAAACTACACAGGCGTCTCTGAAGAGTGAGTCACAGAAAGCTTTCAAAGGGACAAGAAGAATGAGCACAAATCAGAACCATCAGGAAAGTGTGAGGTAACAGTGCTTATCTAATTACAGTGACAATCAATTGTACAAAACAGGCTGAACATGCGGTTGTGGGAGTTGATATGCTTTAATAAGGAAAAGATGCCGCATGAGGATCTGATTAATTTTAACAAGAACCAAATGTGATGGCAAAGTATCTGCAAAACAGCCTTCTGGAATATTTATAGTGGTTTCAGCTTGAGTGGTTTTAAGAAGTAGGAATTCACTTTGGAACACGACCCATTCTGCCTAGTGGCAAGTTTTACAAATGTTTTAATTACCTTCACAATCTCAGAGTTATAAAAGATTTCACATCAACCTTAATTGCAGGAATGTTCTCTGAAGTTTTGATTGTGAATACTTTTGATCCCTGAGTAATGCTACATCATCAGGGGGACTGTTGATTGTTTATTCCATGATTCTATGATGTTGAAAGAAACAGCGCTTAAAGTTTTCTTCTGTGATTAATGTCCTGATCATGAGCAGACGTTAATGGGTTTGTTTAAAGGTGACATTGAAAACAACACCTTTTCAGGGAGAATGTTAGGATAATTATTATTGATGATGTGTGAGTTTATTACACCTTGATATTGGCTGCCTGTTGTGTGTCAGAACTGATGTTTTCCACAATAGTTTATCTGGTTAAGATGGTTCCTCTGTCTGGATATACAGTTATAATCTTCATTCTGTACCTGGCAAAGATTTGAGAATGGAATGAGAGCGGTGTCCTTCAGCTAAGAACAAAGTGTAATATTTTGATAAGGCTAGAGCCATGGACGCCTAATCATCTGCTAAGGTGTATGATGTAAAATGTGATGATGCAGTAGACTGGAGATGTATTCTCAGCAGAAGGCAGATCACACTGAGCCTCATTGTACCAGAGGCTTCTTACTGTTAAAAGGAAGTCTTTCTTCTTCATTGGCACTGCTTGCATGCTCAATGTGAGGGATTGCTGTAGAGCCATTCAAACANTAAAATGTGATGATGCAGTAGACTGGAGATGTATTCTCAGCAGAAGGCAGATCACACTGAGCCTCATTGTACCAGAGGCTTCTTACTGTTAAAAGGAAGTCTTTCTTCTTCATTGGCACTGCTTGCATGCTCAATGTGAGGGATTGCTGTAGAGCCATTCAAACATCACAAAAAAAAATCTACTGTCAACACACGCTACATGCATGGATCCAACGTGACTTACACGCACTTCTTAACTATAGCTATATATAATCTGTAAATCTTTTATCTGCTTTTATCTGTCATTGTTGCTAATAAATATATATGTATATATATGTATATATACATATAGCAGATTGAGTTTCTGGAGCATCACTTTTGTGAGGTCAATTAAACACTCAAAATGGCCAGAAAAAGAGAATTTACATCTGAAACTCGACAGTCTATTCTTGTTCTTAGAAATGAAGGGTATTCCATGCGAGAAATTGCTAAGAAATTGAAGATTTCCTAAAACAGTGTGTACTGCTCCCTTCAGAGGACAAACAGGCTCTAACCAGAGTAGAAAAGGAAGTGGGAGGCCATGTTGCACAACTGAGCAAGAGGATGAGTACATTAGAGTCTCTAGTTTGAGAAACAGACGCCTCATAGGTCCCCAACTGGCATCTTCATTAAATAGTACCCGCAAAACACCAGTGTCAATATCTACAGTAAAGAGGCGGCTGCGGGATTCTGGGGTTCAGGGCAGAGTGGCAAAGAAAAAGCCATATCTCAGACTGGCCAATAAAAGAAAAAGATTAAAATGGGCAAAAGAACACAGACAATGGACAGAGGAAGACTGGAAAAAAGTGTTGTGGACGGATGGATCAAAGTTTGAGGTGTTTGGATCACAAAGAGGAACGTTTGTGTGACGCAGAGCAAATGAAAAGATGCTGGAAGAATGCCTGATGCCATCTGTTAAGCATGGTGGAGATAATGTGATGGTCTGGGGTTGCTTTGGTGCTGGTAAGGTGGGAGATTTGTACAGGGTAAAAGGGATTCTGGCCAGCGCAGTCACCAGATCTGAACCCCATTGAGCTGTTGTGGGAGCAGCTTGACCGTATGATACGCAAGAAGTGCCCATCCAACCAATCCAACTTGTGGGAGCTGCTTCTGGAAGCGTGGGGTACAATTTCTCCAGATTACCTCAATAAATGAACAGCTAGAATGCCAAAGGTCTGCAATGCTGTAATTGCTGCAAATGGAGGATTATTTGACGAAGCAAAGTTTGATGTTTAAAAAAATCTTATTTCAAATACAAATCATTATTTCTATCCTTGTCAATGTCTTGACTCTATTTTGTATTCACTTCACAACGTATGGTGGTGAATAAGTGTGACTTTTCAGGAAAACATAAAATTGTTTGTGTGATCGCAAACTTTTGAATGTTAGTATATATATATATATATATATATATATATATATATA
>NW_015150585.1:969093-991928 GCF_000732505.1 Cyprinodon variegatus
TGTTGTAAGTTGACGCTGTATAAACAAGCTAAACTAAATTGAGAAATGTATCACTTAACGACCACTGAGGAGGCCTCCTAAGGTGGGGAGTGGGGAGTGGCGGCCTAGTGGTTAGGGCATAGAGCTTGGAATCCTGAGGTTCTGAGTTTGAGCCCCACTCCCACCGACTGCAACTCTGGGAATCTGAGCAAAGACCCTTAACCCCACACTGCTCCCCAGGCACCCCTCGATGGCAGTCCACTGCCCCCCAAGGGGATGCGTTAAATGCAGAGGTTAAATTTCTCCAATGTGAGATCAATAAAGTTCAATTATTATTATTAAATAATTTCTAATAACTACTGTATAATTTGGGCTGATAAAATCACCACATCGCTCTTGTCAAACTAAAGCATTGATTAAACTTTAAAGTCTTGCTGTGAAATCATCTTTTTTTCAGCTAATTTGTCACATAGTTGCTTGCTGTGTCTTTCTTTCACTCAGCCCTCTGCTGATGTCACACTGTTGTGCCCTTTTTGACTTCCTCTCTTGGCCCTCTTCAGCCATGAAATGATCCTGCTGGGTCCTTGTATAGTCCTGCGGGGAACCAATAGACCCATAACATTTGTGTGGTTTAACAGAAGCAGGGTGTGAGTGGACCGGAACATGTCCACTGGCCTCCTCCTGACCTATACACAAAAGCTTGGTTGCAACTCAACAATAATACATTCATATGCAAGTGGTCATTGGTCCTCAAGTATGTTTAATCAAAACAGCTTTTATGAAACTAGTCTTTCCTGCTCTAAATGACCTTCAATAGTGTCTCTTCAAAATGAATCCATAACAAGCTCTGTGTTTAAGCTCCTGGTTTAGAGCTTCTAATGCTGAATCATTTCATTTTGAGATGCGTCAGACTGTTAGATGACATCACACTGCTACAGTAATCCACAGGATGTTGGTTGAAGGCAGACATGTCAAGACTTGGGTTGTCTTGTTATTAAGTTAAAAAGGAACTACCTGTTCCTAAAAACATCCTGGAAAAATGTCCCTATTATCTTGACTGTGGAAATATAAAAAGACAGCTGGATAAAAATGTTTTTTTTTTTTTTTTTTTTTATCTACTTAAAATGACTTCAGGAAATTTATTAGATTAATGAGCTCTTGTGATTATCTTCTTGCACATCCGCCGTGAACTTTTTTGCCTCAGGAATCATTTGTCAGATGGGAAAAAGAATAATCTTTAGTGATAAATGGAGGATAGTTTACAACTGCTGATGAAGGAGGAAACTGTTTAAATGGTAGCCCAGATGGCTGAGGATGGAGTGAGTGAGGGTGCTCCGAATGCACTTGCTCTTCGAGATGGAGGCTGGATATTAGATGTGTTCTACATGAACTGATCTAAACAATGCTCTCCACTTCTACTTCCACTTCCTGCTCTTTAATTATTAGTAAATGCACATCTGCAATACAAGTCCCCTGTTTCCTAAAGCTTAAATGTTCTTTATTAGATCTGCTGACCATGATGGTTAACAATCTTTGTGTTGTTTAGAATAAATCTGTTTGAAATTTGAGGCATCTGCTGGAAAAATGGCCAGAAGAATGGTACACTGGGTTACAGAAGAGATGATCATTGTCAGTCACATCAGTTAGACTGCTGGTGTGATTTTAAAACAATGCTAATTAAGTAATAGCTTTCCCAAAGTATGCTAAAGTCATATTTATCATCCCAGTATTCCATTAAAAACAACCTGAAACAGCTGCCACTAACTGGATATTATTTCCTTTTGGACATTTATCTGTAAACCCTTGAAAGGGTTGTGTGTAAAAATCCTGGTAGCATTTTTGAAAAAGGTGCAAAAATAATGCACAATCCTAAAAGGTTGAGACTAGGTGGTAATTATACACTAATTATACCTTCCCAGTTGGTTTTCACCAAAAACAGTGATGTTTCGGGCCATACAAAAGGTCACTGTTCTCACTATTCGGAGGAAGGAAATGTGGCCACACATCTCTATTTTTCGTGATTAAACCAACTTCGCAGGTAAAATTAGAGTGCTGATCCAGTTTTTTCATTTTGTAGATCAGACTGAAAATTTTTAAGGGCATTTAATGTCACCTTTTTTAATCATTCTGATGCTTTGTCTGTAATTAATATGTTGCCTAAAACCACACAGCAGAGCCAAGCTTAAGGTCCTATTTGTGTTAACAATTTAACCAGGTGAGATTTAACAATAATTAAAAACTCATTGCTGTAAAATTTTTAATCCTGAAACATTGATATTAAAATATAAAAAAAGGTAGAATGAAATTCTTGAAATTAGTTCAATTTCTTGATTGGAGTCCATCCGATTTTCTTTCCCTAATTACCAGCTTAAACAGAGACTGTTACACAATGTCCAGGTCACAAAAGTGGTTTTTAATTCATGCTGAGTGCCAAGTGGGGGGGAGGTTGTCAGCACAAGTGGCACAGAGGGCATTAAAGCTAAGTGGTGCTGACACAATTGAGCAAGAATTTTCTGAACACTTTGTACTGAGTGTTGCTACATGTGAATAATCAAAACTAGCCATCTGTTCTTTTCCTTCTATCACTCAGTTGGTTCACACCTTTGCTTTTAATAAAAACATTCTGTCCTGTACCACCCAAGTTTAACTGTGTGCTCCAGTTTTTAACAGATAATGTGGGATTAATGGGGATCTGCAGTAATTCTATGTATAAATTAGCCATATTGGCTATCATCGAACATATTAAACTCACAATTATACAATTTTCTGTAGTGTTGGTGCATGGTCATAGACTGGATTAAATCGTTACAATTTAAACAAACAATCTGGATGTAAACATTACTTTGTACTAGATTTGCATTGGCCCACACCCCTTCCCTACTAGAAAGTTGTCAGTTAAACATTTGCAGACAAAGCTGTGCATCTCAAAATATATATTTATGTGTTTCTGCTACCTAGAAATGCATGTTAGAAAAAAAAGAGAGAGAGAGAGACACAACAAGGACAATTGTATGATGAATCAGTCAGCTTTCTAATTACACCTTTTAGTGAACAAAGACCCGTGTGGAAACTAGGACTTGTTGGTGCACATACTCCGAGTTCTTCAGAGCATATTTCTCCATTTAGCTGTAAACAGGCTGATGTGATCATAGGGGTGACAAGGCCAAGGAAAGGAAACACGGCTATTAGGTTTCAGGATAAGTCAGACTGTAGAGAACTAACGCAAAGTTCTTGAAAGTGAATATTTAAGTCAAGGTCAAAGGCCTATAAAGGTTTATGCCTGTAGTGGGCCTGAATAAAGATGATAATTTCAAACTGTTTGATAATAATTCACATGCCAACATTTATTATCAATAAGGCTAAACTTAGGGGGGGATTTGCAAAATATAGATATTTTGCAGAAATGGAAACAGATTTTTTATTACACTGTAACAAGTACAGAACAACAAAATTAAGTCTGCATTTAACCCATCCCCTTGGGGAGCAGTGGGCTGCCATTGTGCAGCACGGCAAGCAGTGTGGGATTAAGGGTCTTTGCTCAAACACCCAGAGTTGCAGACTGTGGGAGTGGGACTTGAACTCAGAACCTGTGGATTCCAAGTGCAATGCCCTAACCACTAGGCCGCACTTCCCCGACTATGCCTATAATGATTTTGAAGTTCTTGAAGCCAGTTCAATTCAATTCCGTTTATTTATATAGTACCAATTCACAACATATGTCATCTCAAAGCACTACAGTTCACCAGATCATCCAGTCAAATTGATTAAAAGTTCTCTATCTAAGGAAAACCATTCGATTGTATCGACTTATTGACTTGAATGCAATCCTTCACACTAAGCATGCTTGTAGTGACAGTGGAGAGGAAAAACTCCCTTTTAACAGGAAGAAACCTCCAGCAGAACCAGACTCAGTGTGAGCGTTCATCTGCCGAGACCGACTGGGGTTCAAGGAGACATAATCAGACATAGAGAAAGACGCAGAGATACAAAAGTTAGCTGTTCTTAAACAGAAATTTGTGTAGGTTGATAATATCTTAATCTCCTCATTGCATACAGACTGTATCTTTGCACATTGAATTAACACAAGGAAATAACAAAACCAATGCGAAAGAGAAGATGATTGCTCAATCTGTCAAGATTTTGATTCAATCTGGAGAGATTCTATAGACACCAATGACATTAAATCTCATTAGATCTAATTTCAGCTATTGATTAGGGGTCCTAAAATGGAAACAAAGCACATTGAAAAATATATAAAGTTTGAGCATTTTATATGAATGAATGAATGAATAAATGAATGAATGAATGAATGAATGAATGAATGAATGAATGAATGAATGAATGAAAGGTCAAATTATTTGTTTATTGGTATGAAATAAAAGAGGAAATGCATCAAATTTATAACAAGTTTGTATGAAATGGAACGGAGACATAATACTTGGTGAGCAATCCTATTCCACTGTTGTTTAAGAAGTCTCGGCATTGCAACTTCAGGCTATCCTGACCTAGGAATGTACTAGAATAAATTTAAACATCTGTAACCCAACAACTTTTGTTTTAGTCTCTATTTGGTTACAACCAGAAGAAATAGGTAACACCGTTTCCATATAGCCTACTTCATATATATGTTCATTATGAAAAATAAATAAATGAATTATCACAACAATAGAGGTACAAATACATGACAATGAGTTTATGAACTACATCAAAAAAATTAAAAGTAAAGTAAAATTAGATCTTTAAAGTCCATGGGGTTAATTTGTCGACAATTTAAAGAAAAACGAGGGACACCCACCTGAACTTCCAGGATTAAGAATTCCCATAAATATTTACTGTCTGCGTGTACTAATTTTAAATAGCTCAAATATTGATGAGGATGCCTCAGTTTGGGTTAATTACGAAACTTCTGAACACTTTATTTAAAATAGACTAATGAACACCTATGCTTATGTGGAGGATAATTAGATATTGTAATCAAACTTCTGCCATCTCTACCCCAAAAGATGATTGTAGCTCCCCTCAAGATTGTCAGAGTGCCTGATGTGTTTTATCTCTGCCATCTGGAGGCAACATAAAAAGCATTTCTGTGGCTCTGTGGCAACTCTGTCCTCCAGCTGCTGCTCTTAGGAGACATATATTATTAAGAGGCAAGCTAGATAGAGTTTGGTAGTCTGGTATAATGGATGTCTATCTGGTTCATAAGTTAAACATGGACCAAACCACACCTAAAGCATCTGTAGGAAGACTGGTGACAGGCAAAATGCCAATACTACTTTTCTGGGGCACTGACAGAGAAAATAAACTAAAATGAATCACAATGTTCCTAAAATAGGCTTGAAAATATCTTTAGAATCCAAACCCATCTGATGAAGATACAAGCCTCTAAATCCATATAGTTGTTTGTCAGTTGATAAAAAAACAAAAAAAAACAAAAACAAACTTGAAGTGATCCTGTAATTCCTTACAATGACAATGCATTTTTAATTTAAAGTTGCTGCCTAAAAAAAAATCAAAGACTCTACAGAGAATAACGAATACAGAAAAGAACCCAGACACACCAAACACATGCACCTATTATTTGAGCCCATATTCTTACCTGCAAGTCGATTTTCTCTGGCAGGCTTGCTGAGCATATCTAGAGCTTTCGTGGTGGAGGTCCTGATGTGGTCACTGAAGGACCTCTGCAGCAGCAGCAGCCTCATAGATCGAGACATACTGCACCTTACCACACCTGTTTTCTATGACAGATCCACCTTGTCCCGCTGCTACACTTTCCTAGACTCAATATATATTTCTAGCCATATATCTGTCTTTATAATCTCCACCTAGCGTTGTTCTCCACCTCTCGGTTTCTGCTGTTTGAGTCCAGACTGTACACTCCTGTTTGCTGCAGGAAGCATCAGTGCAGTAACTGCTGGGACACATCCAGTCAGTGCTGCAACGTTCTCATATTCTATTCTGCCAGTATGTGTGTCTGGGAGAGTGTGCTAGTAAATGTGTGTGGAAGTGGAAGTGCTTTTTTTAATACAAGCTCCAGTCCTCTCTGGGAATATCTGAGTAGTTCTCAGTCACGACAAGCATTTCATCTCAACTCCAGCTCTACCTCACTTCCCATTTGATGCTTTTCTTCGTCACATTCATCTTCACATGCTTGGCTGCCAAAACTTCTCCAGACATAGGAACAGCAAAGGCAGTTATATAAGCAAATTCCGTTATGTTCAGCTCATTAGGAACTTCTACCTGTCCAGATCAATTTGCACTTTAGGACAAGTCGAACTAATCAGGAAAAGGATGTTTAGAAGAACTATATCAGTTATACTTGCATCATTCTAGAAACTTTGAAGCATTTAATCTAGATGATAAAATGGTTGATACCACAAACAAACCAAAATTCTGCATATATGCACCGTACATATTTAATGCTCTAAACTTCCATATCAATGTGTCTTTTACACCATGTTTTTTTTCTCCCACACTGTTCAAATTTGATCACTGCTGCACCTAAAGGAATGAAAATGTTATGAAAGCTGTACAAAACAAAAGGACAATAAAAGCTGTCTAAGTCCAAGTCTGAACAAATATCTAATCTGGAGTTTTAACTACTACATGGTAACTTGAGGGTAATAATCTACACCATGTTTCGACTTATTTCCTGTAAATTCTTACTGTAACACGTGGTGCTAACCCACAAACAAGCTTGAGTGCTAATAATTCTTACCATTATGTAACAAACAGGTTTTAGCTGCTAAGATGGACAAAATGAACACAATGGATCCATTACTGCTGCTGAGTTGATCGGATAATGCTGATTTAGCTTCTATTAGGCAAGCCTGGCTCTCTGGGGTCTGTGAGAAAGCCTTAGCCACTAAATGAATCGACAGAAAAGCAGAAATCTCAGAGTACCTCTAACCTTACAGAGGTTTCATAATATGGTGTCTATATACTGCAATCTTTCCAATCTGGTTTTGTTTTTACTGTGACTGATATTTTGTCCCAACAACATTCTCTGCATGTTAGCCTGACTATCCTACTCCATTATAAGTTGACCTTGTTAAAGTATCTCACCAATTACGTAGCTTCACTGTTTGAATCTTACTGGTCACATACCGTTTTAGCTGCTAATAAACTCAGATCTTACTCCTGATGACAGTGTTTTCTTGAGAACCAGTTCACAAACAAGGGGACACTAATGCTGGTATGCTCATTTGTTGTTTAGGAGAGACTGTAAACTATTTGGCTACTAAAAAAATACTCAACTTCCAGGGATGATCTGATGACTCAGAGGACTCAGAAAAATGTTTTTGCTTTTCTTTTTGATGACAAACATTGAAAAATGCCAAAAAAATTTTGAGATTAAATGTGGTCAACATCTGATAACAATGTTTTGATAACAACATTGATTATTCGAATGTTATCAATAAAATTGTTAAGTGTAAATCTCAATTTTAAACACAGAAAAATATCACTTGAAAATGTTAGCTTTTTCTATAAGATAGCAATAATGCTGCAAGCTAGACTATGCTGTATAAGATATGTGTAAATAGAAAATTATTACTGTTTATCATTCTGCTCTTTCTGGAATAATACAAACTGATATAAGAAAGAGAAAAGGTTTTTTTATTGGCCCAACTTTACTTATCTTACCTGTATGCTTAAAAATGACCAATATTTGCAGATACTGATATCAATGCTGATATGTCATGCAGTTCTAGTCTTTTGCAACTGTAAAGATTTCCAAACATGACTACAGGTAGGTCTCCATACAGCCGGAGAAAACATGTCATTTCAGCAGTCCTCTCATTAAAAGGCCTGTCTGACAGGTGGTTTTGGTAACTGCTTCCAACCAACCTTAGTAGCAAACATGCAGAATTAACGCCACAAGCACATTGGTAGGCCTTTGCAGCTCAGTGCTGCTTGGCTTATTGTGGCCAAGCGACCCACACACCACCGTACCCAATTCAGCCCAAATCCGACTTTCCTGAAGACATTTGAAGCCATTTCCTATTCCACATGGGGCACAGAGAAAAGCAACGGCTTCCAACAGTGAAACACGAGACCTCCCGTTCTCAGAAGGTGGGGCTAAACCCTTTGCTAAGATACAACATGAGTCTATAAGACAAAATTACATCTTTGATCCAAAATGGCAGACATCCTGCATGGTTTGGACCACAGCTTCAGGAGACTTTTTTGTGCATCCTGTTGGGTGATACATGTGTACGAAATTTCATAATCGTCAAAAAAAAAGCATGGCTTGGGGCTTGTTTTGTTTTTCTCTTATTTTAAGAAGCCGGAATTTGAAGTTTGGCCACTCCAAAATGCTTTTTCTCTTGGTAGGAAACAAGCAGAATGAATATTCCTAAGGAGGTGGTGCAAATACTTAGAGAGATTAAATGTCAGTTTGTTTCTTGACGAGAGTAAAAAAAGCAACTACAGTAATAGACTGTGTAATATAAAACAAAACTCAACATGATAAAAAAAAAATGACTAAAGTTCTATTTTGCATTCATATGCTTCTGTTAATAATTGACCTGAAATCTAAAATGATATCAAAAAAAGCTGATTTGAACCTGTTTTTTTTTTTAACAGTTCATTTAACCGTTAAAAATGCCCTCCCTTTTAAAGTTTATCAAGCCCATACGGTTGAGTTCAGGTTATGCACTTTATTACCAAAGTGTTTGTCGTTGCGAGCAGGATGTACTGTTCAGGCCGTTACATTCCACACTAAGCTTCACGCTTGAGAAAATGAGGCAATCAGCATGATTGCCTCAGCAAGTAAAGGTAATGTACCCAGCATACGGTTTATTTCAGCCTGCTGATAGCATTTTGGCCATCATGGACAATTGACTTTATGGTCCCTCAAGGTTTGCAGAGAGTGATAAGACTGGATTCCTGGGTTTTTACTTTCATTACGTGTCTCTGGGGCTGTGGACTGACCTCTCTGATAGAACTGTGAAACAGTTTTAGGTAAATAAAACTTATCTTTTAAAACCAGGGTTTTCATTTCTTTCTTACATAGTGTTTCAATCACAAAAGGATTTTTCTTTCAAAAGCAAACTCCTTGTGTCGTACTGATATTCTTACAGCTAGTTATATACTCTATTAGCCAAGTAGAAAAATCCATTAAAGGTTGGAACAAGAGAGAACGACAAGAGAGATAGTTCAGTTTTCAGTCAATACATCCGCTGTCAAACAAGTGTATGGATTGCCACAAGCATTTATCTACATACATCTGTCCCAGTAGAAAAAGAGAAGGCTACTTGAAGACACATTGACCCACAAATCAAAACACGATATGGGGGATGGGGGTCTCTGGGTGGGCTTCAAACACTGCACATAAACAGTACGTGAGGGCCTTTATGATCAAAACATCAGTGAAAACAATGCACTTCTCTGTCTTTTACAGCAAGGCCAACAATGTGTCACCTCTAATATGAATGTCTGGGTGTGCCTGATTTTGGTAGACCCTTTGATGTGATGATCTGCTTTAGGTCTTACTCTGCATTCAGCCAGGAACTCTCCATTTCCCTAAGATCTATGGCTCCACAGATGACATTCCTGCACCTTGTCAAACTCTAACTAGACTTCCAAAGATTTATGACTCTGTGTACACCAGAGTTTAAGAACAACACAGCAAAGTGGTGTGAAAACAATTACTGAAAGTAAAGTAAAATGTAGTTTAACAGACTTCTTTACTTAAACTCCCTTATAGTGGCACATTGGAGCCTCTCTTTGCTTTAGGAACTGTCATAATTATTTAAGTTATAGTGATCCAAAAAGATATTGGAAACGTAAATTCAGGTCCATAATAAAATGAAGGCATTGTGGACAAATCTTCTGTTCTAAGACATACCAAAGGTATTGTTAACTTTTTGCCACGTACGAGAAACCAGTTTGAGATTATTTGCATTTCTTAAATGGTACTTTATTCTATACTGTTCCGTTGGGTCAAAAAAGGGATTGAGAAATAAAATTACCACTATCTAGACAGTTGTGGTAAAACATCATACCACAATCACTAAATGCTTTTTGTAAGACAAAGGTTTGTGTTTGGGAAAGACATTTGCAAGCTGGATATTATGTTCAAAGCTGATCTACTAACCTGACCATAAGCACTAGATGCTTTTGATACTGTAAATGTTTGTGTGGGAAAAATAATCTATAAACTTAACAGTGGACGCAATGCTGATTGACTAACCAGTGCAAATCAGGGAGTGTCCAAAAAATATGGAACAGCAGGCGCAAACTTTTTTGCATGTTTGCCAAAAAAAATATACAGAATATGTGCTTCTAACTTAACTACTCAACTGTAATGTAATTTCCGATCGTCCAAACCACATTGGACAAATCTAAAACTGAATGCAGGTTATTTTCTATGCCTATGTTTAGTGAGATCTTAAGGTCAGGTGCCACCTCGCCCACAATAACTTCCATTTAAAGTGATCTAATTAAAAAAGGGCACTCTGAACTGGTTTTACACCTGTTATGCATAAATAGTGTTCCAAATAAATTTGTTGTAGGAAGGGTGGTTAGCTCCTGTTGCCTTTCTGTCACCTCAAACTAGTCTTTGTCTCCTGAAAACAGCAGTATTTATTGTCATTATGAAAGTCTGTAAATTGTATGTCAAAACATAAACTTAAGCACAAAGATGAAGGTATAGAGCTGAGATAAGATTTAAGATTATGCAAATGCTATACTGTATACTACACATAAGGAACTGCAACTTTCTATGTTGTTATTCTGATTTTATAATAATAAAAAAAAAGGATAGAAAATCCCTTTTATTGTCCCACATTGGGGAATATGTGTTTATAGCAGCAAGAAGATTATAGAAAAAATTAACAGGAAAAATGAATAAAAATAAAATAATAATGTTGTGTTCTTTTAATGTGCAATCTTAATCTATTTGAATTTCTCTTGCTCAAAACTAAACAAGTATTATTTCAGAATATGAGGTCGGATTTTTTATCTACTAAAAAGTTAAAACCTTAGAAATGATCAAGTACAAAAGCTGAAGTGAATGTGAATCATATGGTTTTCTTTAGCATAGACTATCTCAATTGAAAAGGGGGAAGTTGAACATTAAAACTTTATAATGGTTAAAAAAATTCAATGAAAAAGTGCCATTCATTGGTCATAGTACATGGATTACACTGGTAAAGCTCCCCCCACACATCCATTGTCTGTCCTTTGAGCTATTTTCTTTGCAGCTTATTAGGGAAGTCAAGTGGACTAAGACACTTGACTCCTCTCCTCCCCTCTCTTTCATGGGTGAGGGTTTTCAGGGACTGTTGTGTACACACTAATGACCCCCACCTCTTAAACTGGTTCTTCAGTATTCAACAGGCAGGAGGTCCATAACAGCAAATACATTTAACAAACAGAAAGCTGGCTCCTAGCTGAAAGAAAAACACTCACCTAAAATTCTTCCGTTTCACTGATTTGCATTTTGACCACAAAATTGCTGCGGTCACATGTTCAACTTAGGTTATATAAACACAATTCTAAAGATGAAAATTGATGCACGTTTTTTGGGGAAAATCACATTGCTTATCAGTATTAAATGTTATGTTTTAAGCAGCAATGGTTAGTCTTCACGGTGACAAGAAGCAATGTCACAAGTAACAGAAGCAAGTCATACGTTTTTTTACTGTGACATCCTCTGAATTAGAAGGAAAGTGGTGTGAAAATGTGACCAATTGGAGGGATGAGGATGTGCCCTTTTGAAGCCACAAGGAAAGTCACAAGATCTAGGGCTGGGGAAGGGGGGTTTAATCACCATCTCTACTAAGATGCACTTTTTTAGAAGACAGATCACAAGGACATCATAGCTATATGTAAAAAAAGTAATGTTTAAATCTATTTACCTTGACTTCAAATTTGTGCTTTCAATTGTCAAAGGTAAGAACATTAGTCAAACAGATGCAAAATTGGAGTAAAGAACTTAAAGCCATTCACACTTTTTCATATTTGTCTCCTGTTTTAGTGCCATAAGAAAAAAAAATGCCGTGGGAAACTCAGGCTCAAGCATGGCCTTAAAATCAATTTAGCAAAGAATTTGATCACCAGATAAGCAAAACATTCATTGATTTGCTTTACAATGAAATGGGTCTTGCACACAATGTGAAAGCTGCACACTTTACTGCCATAGGACAGCAAAACTGTGACTTAGACATAACAGCAATGAACCAATAATAACCTTACATAACCTTACATTAGGCTTTGTTTTCTGCACTAAAAACGTCTCACCCATCTTGATTGACAATACTTTTATCTGAGAGCCCAAATGACAGTATGAACCTCTTTTGAATTCAGTAGATGAGTACTTATCTTACCCTTTAGGGGAATTCATAGAGTATTTAAATGTTGTTCCCCAAAAGTGTGCATACTAATGTTGATGTTTCACTTGAAACACTACGAAGCCATGGTGGAGTACATTTACCACAGATTCATTGCGAGAACATGGCCACCATTTAATGGTCAATCTTGTATCAAACAATACCCAATTTAGCTTAATTATAAACTAAATACATAGATTTTTATCAATTGAATTGTTCTATATGAAAAATTAACAATCTCTACTTAATTTAGATGTGCTAGATAGCATCCATCCATCCATTTTCTCCTGTTTTCTCCTTGTCAAGGGTTGCAGTTGAGCGGAGGGCAACACAGAGACACACAAAGACACATATAATGCACACACACTCACATCTAAAGACAATTTAGAGAAACCTAAGAGTCATGTTTTTTTTTTCTTGGACTGTGGGAGGAAGCCGGAGTACCCGGGGCAAACCCACACATGTACAGGGAGAACGCATGACCTTCTTGTTGTAAGAAGCGCTACCCCTGCTAGATAGCAATAAGACAAATATCTTTCATCTAACATTAATAAATTCATGCAGTAATGGGTTCTGTATAAACAGTGTAGGTAAGCGGTATACCACTCTTACACAGTGAAACAATTATTTCATGATTTCAAAACATACACAACAATAGAATCAGAAGCAAGGACACAAAGCTCCATACACTCCAATTTCCAGTTTCACTTTCAGAGTCACATAGAATATTTTTCTCAGTACATCTGCATACATGACTAAACAGCACACTACTTCAGAGCAGCTTCAGAATATAAAAACATGAGATAACTAAGTATTAACCCTTCATGATCAGTAGTTAAATATTACGGAAATAAAACAAAGAAACAACAATGACAAAAACATTTGGAAAAAAATGGAAGCAGGAACCACCATATCCCCAATATTAGGGCTTGTTTTTTATATGGGAGCTCAGGGAAAGTGTTTAAGCTAGATCCTTGATTTCCTCAGATGTCCCTTCCTCCATTATCCAATCACAGTTTAAATTGAAGGTAAAAGGTTGAGCTTTAAACTCTTTGTCTGGTGCACAGCATTGAGTTCTTACTGGATTATATTTAGACTGGCAAAATAAAGCAGGATGCCTTGGATCGGAACTACAAATAACAAGAACGTGTTAAACACTAAATAAATGTAAATTTAGTGTTCTGTTTACCATCTCCAATGTTAAAAAACTCAACACAGATTTTTAACCCTCAATTCTCAATATTTTTGTGTTGCATGGTTATTAAGAAGGATGAACCAATCGCAAATGACCTGTGTAATAGGCAGCAAAGATTATTAGGTGGTTTATTAAGTAAGTCACAATCTGAGTGGTCATGGATTAAAGTGGGCATAATGTGCAAAATGCAGCATGACATTATTATTTTTTTAAAACCTAAGATTCGAGGGAAACTCAAGCAAATTACCATAGATAGACCTGGTCTTAGGTCATGCCCAATTCCCCCCCTGAAAAATAAAAACATCAGAATAATGCTTCCATCGTCATACTGCTTCACAGTGAAGATCATGTTCAGGGTCATGTGCAGAGTTGCTTTCAGTTTTGCCAATAAATTTAGGAAGCTTACAAAAGGTTGTGGTTATAGAATCCTGCAAAGCTGATGTCAATGTTTGTAACACAATAATGCCACAAATCACAGTCACCGAAAAAATCTGTTCCAGATAAAAATGACACAAGTTCACATGTTGAAACTATTGACACCCAGTGTTGTTTCCATCAATGACGAGATGACGAAATTATTTTGTTGACGATCCTTTTTTTCATGACGATTACAAGAACTGATAACTAAAGCATGACTTGTCATAGGTTTGAGTTTTACTCAACGAGACGAGGCAAGACTAAGGAAAAAATAGCATGTCGTCGGTCAGACAAAGATGCATCATTGTGCTGTAATCTGTAAGACAAGCTAAGCAGCATCAGCTGTGCTGCTGCTTCCTGTTAGATTCTGCCGCCCACCTGGTGTGCAGCGTTACAAATTCTGCCTGACCACAGATGCATCATGGCGGCAGGAGCAGGATCGGAGAAAATAAACCGGAATGGTCTGGTACTGCTCACTCACCTCTGACAAACTCTGCACTTCTAGCTGCATTGGTGCAGAAATGCATCTTCGCACTCTAATGGTTCTTCTCAGTGGGATGGCTCTGCCTGCTCTTGCTACTTAATACATTTTGTGGCTGAACATAAAGACCCAGGTGAAAAGGTACATAGATCTTTGAATATTTCCTTCATATAGTTCTTGTTTTTATATATTAAAAAATGATGTAAATGTTTCCTTGTATTTTTCTTTGTTTCCGTTGAATATTTCAACATTTAGTTAGCATATTCAACTAATCAGGTCTGGATTTCTATGGCAATTATGTAGGTTCTCTCTGTTTTTTTTTATATCAAAATCTTGAATTTAATCTTGAATTTAAATCTACTTTGACCCCGGAGCAGTGGTAACTAAGTAGCAAATTCTCAGAAACAAAGCCAAAATTGCCAAAGTAGAAAGACTAATGTTTTTGTTCTTCACTTTTTTGGAGCAATAAAGATTTTATTGATCTGTGTGTAATGCATAATTCATAGTAGATCAGGAAGTGTTTGCTTTGGGATGGAAACCTTGTTTATCTAAATCCTTTCCTTTATTGTACATTTTGTTAGCTTGTCCGTTTGTTATATTAACCAATATGTGTTGAACTAGATCTGCTATTTTCACAGCTTTAGTGAGACACTTTTTTTATAGGGTAAAAGCATTATTTCATAAAAAACTTTATTTGAATTCTATAAGTGAACGTTTTCTGCCCAACAGCAATGATGAACTGCAGGGCAGCATTCTATACCCAGCAATTGTAGTATCTAGACAAAAGCTGTCAGTCTGGCAAATAATCGGGTTATTTCATTCAAAATTGTAAAGGTTAACGTTTTTTGCAACATAACACTAAAACTAGACTAAAACCTTTGTAAGACTAAAGCCGACTACAACTATCACATATAATGACTAAAATGCCACTAAGATGGCTATCAAAAACAACACCGTTGACACCACTCTCAAAAATCCTTAGAGAAATCAGCCATTATAGCAATGGCTTCATCAATTTAGCTTTTTTGCACCATTGCTATTATGACAACTCATCCTTTAAGATGAGCTGTTAATCTTTGAGGTTGGATGTCTTCCTTGCCATCGCCCTAATGTTTAAGATTAGCGTAACCCATAGTTGGCAGAGTAACTCTAGCTGGCAGAGTATGAATATTTTGGGCAAAAATGTATCAATCTGTCTCACTTCGAATTCACACAACATATACATACAATTTAATGTAAGGGCATTGCAAATGGATGTTAATTGTGGGGTTAAGAGGATCCCCGATATGGATCTGCTTGGTTGAGCTTCTTTTTAATGTTTGTAAATATAGATAAATAGATATATATAAATATGTATTGTAATATCAAAATGCTATCTTGCTGTACTTTCAGTTTTTAGCATTTTGTATATAGCTGGAGCTATTTGCCATTTCGGTGAAAAGGTAGATGCAGGTTAGATAGTAAGCCTCAGCATTGACTGCTATTTTGAATTTTACATTAAGACCTTATTAGACAAAAAGGAAGCTATTTTCCCAGATGTTTAGTGATTGCAGGAAGGTATAAATGAACAGCATAGAAATATAAATGTCAGTGGGTTGTGTTAGTTGTATTCAACTTCATTGATTTTAACGGTAGATCAAGAGTAAGTGGTTTGTCCTCCACTCTATCTCTGATGTTTTGTCTTTAGCAAGATGTTTTTCCCACCTTGCCTTCTGTTGATAGTCTGAGGGCCCAGTGGCACCAATATGGCAGCTTTGCTTCTGTTAGTCTGACACAGGACAGCTGCTTTTACAGTGTAGCTTACCAGCACCAGCTTGTGAATGGGCTAATCAGTAAATGTTCGGCAACAAGTTTTGAAGTCCTTGGACTTGATAAAGCGCTACTATTCACACTTTGATAAAAAAAAATAAAAAAAAACTGAACTGAAACTGATAATGTTGCTATAGACAGATACATTTTCTTTTTTTATGTATTAAGTTTGATTAGTTTTCCAAAATCCAGAAGTTTGTATTGAATTTAATTTCTCAGTTTTAGAATGCATCTTTCAGAGCCATAGAGTGACTTTTGACTCATCCACTCAAAGAAAAGTTGCTTCTCTGGTGTTTGTGTCCTTAAAAATGCCTCTTTTTTTTACTCTTGGATTTATCGCTTGTGTTTTGCTTTTCTCTATTCTTTATTTCTGTAGCAATTAATAGCAAATATTATTTAAAAAAGACAGGTCCTTCCAGGCATTGTAGTCTTTATTCATGAGGGGTCAAGCCTAATATATGATGTGGAAATATGAAGTGAACTAGTATGCTAAATCATAGCGACAATGAGTGAAGAATTACTATTAAAACTTAACCATACACGTAAAATCTTGTTTGACAGACTTCAAAGAAGAGCTTCTGAGAATAATGTGAACCTTGCACCTCTCTTTGTTCTCCTGCATCCCAATCTTACCCTCTTTGTATTTTCACTTACAAAAGCTAAAGCTGTCAGCGTCCTGGTTTGGAGGATGTGAAGTCAAACTAAACAAGGTGTCTCAAAAGATAAGCACACAGTGAACACAAATCAGTGCCCACTAAAGGGCCCATAGAGACAAGAAATGTTCTAACTATGGCATCAGATCAAGGGGGCAAAATCCATCAAATCATAACTGTAAAACCTGCATTTATTCCCTATGGTCCTATTGTTGTATTTGATGATCACATGGTCACTTTCATAAGTATCCATAAGACTGAGCCAGAGTAGTGGTACATAACTGTAAAATTAAAGGGACAAATGTTTTTCTTAATTTATTCAAAAAGTGTTATTAATTCTAACAATGGCAAATGGGTCATTGTCAAATATATTTAAAAATACTTCAGTGTTATTAAATTCATATGAAATGCTTATTGTTGCTTTTGACAAACAAAATATCGGTAGTACAGGCATTCTTTTTCAGTGTTATGCCTATTTTATAAGTAGCTGGAGCATTGTAACTTGCATAATATGACATTCCAAAACCTTTATCTTGCTTCATTTGTTTGATTTTAGACATATTTATATTTGCTAGTATATATTTTCATTGTATGTCTTGACTCACTTGATCCATGGCACACAACAAAATGATGTAGATTAGTATATACTGTTTTCACACATGTAGTCCTCTTCATTCATTGCTTTGTTCGTTATTTAATTAAATAATATTAAACATTTTTTAACAAATTTGAACTGTGGTATTCAAAGTTCAGATGTCAGGGAAGACATTCAAATCAAAAACATTTTATATCATGATAAATGACTGCATAGTTTCCTTGCCTAGTGACTAGTTACTACTTTGCTTTCACAGTAAATGAAATTCTAACTAAAATAAATAGATGGATTTTAAGTAATCTGTCCAACACAAGCTTTACGCATTTAAAGGTTGAAAGTTTGGGCCAAACTTTATTTCAAAATAACTCAAGCTTAGTCAGAATGAATGGAGAGTGTCCGTGGTGATCAAATACACACTCCTTCAGTTTCTCTTTTTCTTCTTTGAATTTGTTCTGTGTTTGACTGATTCATTTTAACATAATTATATGCTTTGATACAAACCACCTCTTGACCTTGTAATGTTGTCAGCATGCTGCTGCCATCGCCATAATGCTTCACGGTGAAGATCATGTTCAGGATCATGTGCTGTTTGTTTTGGTATAGGCAATAAATTTAGGAAGCTTACAAAAAGTTTTACTCAAACCAGTGTCCCTACTGTAGTTTAGTATTGTAAGCTAACAGCAACAGTCTGTGTATGATTGGTAGTAACTAAAGTAAACTGTAACAAGACCCCCCCCCCTGTAAACTGACATAATCATACCACACCAGTAAGAAGTGGAGTCATGCAAACTTGATCTCTGAATGTCCTTATCATATCTGTATAGCCTAACTTGTGTCATATCTTGCTGCTCTAATCCACTGATGTTCTGGGGGCCTCGTGAAGCTCAGCTTGTGACTGGGCACACAAATGAAACAGTATTTGGCAGCAATGGTCACATTGTGTGCAGGAGACACGCTGGCCACTCACTAAGATACAACCAGCACAGCAGGGAGTTCCTAAACTGCTCCAATAGTGAGAGATGACCATGGAAAATTCTAGTTGGCCACTTTCAGGCCTCTGTTTGTGTCCATGAGGGTAAAATTAACCATGAATGAGCCATCTTTCATGCAGTGAGGCAGAAGCCTTCAGGGCCTGTTCTGTGATGTAACACTGTCACAAATGTTCCATTCCCAGGCGCTTATATGGTGGACACACAGAGAGGCCTTTGAAGCGTCACAATGAACACAAGGCTTTGCCCCCCACCCCCAAAAACACAGCATACTCCTATCTCCACCTCCAGAGTGGTGGGCTCTGTCATAAACACAGAGAGATGGTTGTTACATAACTTGCTACCAGGGCGTCTGCTTGATTTAAATGAAAAAAAACTACCAAGAATGTGTGACCCTTTGATGCTGGCATTGCACATTTTACAGAAAAACAGAGAGAGAGAGAAACCAAAGAAGTTTGTAATTTGCAATAAGTCATATGAAAGCTGTTGCTTGGATGTAAATCAAAGAGGTCTGAGCAAAACAGGCGCCTTTAACACATAATAAGTTGCTCTCTATTATTTCACTTAAAATCAGTTTATTTAAATAGCAGCTATCCGCAACACATGTCATCTAAAGGCACTTTACAGAGACGATTCAATCAGATCCTCCTTTCAGACTGATTAAAAACCTACAAGATCTAAGGGAAATGCTGCAAGATCACCTCCTGGATGAACATGTGGTGACAGTAGAGTTCAGCTTGCATTGATTCTACCACAGTCCCTCAGACTGTGTGCATGCATGCAGTGACAGTGGAGAGGAAAAACTCTCTTTTAACATGAAGAAACCTCCAGCGGGACCAGGATCAGTGTGAACAACAGAAGGCTCATAGAAAGCTGCTCACACTGAAGTAGTCAACATGAAGTAGAAATGACCAAAAAATGTGTGTTTTTATTGCAATGACTAAAAACTGTAACTGGATAATTGATAAGCCAGCTCATTTAATGAGGAATCTGCAATACTTGGAACTTGCTGCCATAGACGTTGTCCAGCCTGTCTGAAAAAGCCTTAGTCATTTGCAGAACAATGGTCAAACATTAGAAATAAGACATGCCCCAAAGGACATGCACCTATTTTGCTGGAAGTTGCGGATTTACAAAAATGATTATTGGCCATGATCTTTTTTATAAGCTGAATTTATAAATGCATGAATTTGAAATATTATTTCAAATTCATGCTCTGTTCTGTCTTTTTTGTTTTTCATACAAAATCCAAGTCATATACATTAAAGTTTGACGATGACACATGAGAACTGCGAAAAAGAGTGCCTTTGGTACCTTCAGAAGGCAGTATCAAGTACTCATTGAGAACTCTATTTCTAATTGCTGAAATACTTTTGAACTTCTGTTGAAGGTGAACTGAAACCATGAGGACAAAGGTGAATGAGGGAATGGTTCAAAAGTGCACCAGGCACGACATTCAGTCTAGCTCTTATCGTCAAAATGCAGCAGACTTGATGGTCAAGAAGATGAGTCTAGTGCCTTATCTATATCTTTTACCCTCTGTCTCAGAGTCTCCTGTGAATTGCTATCTCCTGCTGCTCTGAGTCCTCTTTGGCCTCAAGTTGTGAAAAAGGTTATCAATGAGAAATGCTCTAGAATTTTCTAATATGACCTCAGCATAACATAAGACCTCAGACAAAAGAAAAACTTAAGGAAGGGAATAAAGGCATGATATATGAGAAGAATCCAGATTTTCATCAACAAACTTCAAATCAGCAAGGACTTACCTGCTTTTTTCTTCTCAGAAGTAGGGGATAAGCTCTGCAATAAAAGACCAGAAAAAAGATCATGTTGAGATATGTTTGCCGTCAGGGATTGCCTAAAACTGAGTTTAGTCACTGTCTGATGAGGTGAAACTACATATCTGTAACAGCTGCAAGTTAAATGTTTTATTAACATCTGTAGCACACTAACCTAAGAACACAGTTTGATTTAGACAGTAATTGAATAATTACTGTCTAAATTATTATTAGAAATTTAAATAAGAAAAGGTCCAGAGACTTGAGGGTCTTTAAAATAAGTCTGCATAGTTTTCTGATGTGAGCACGTGTTAAATAAATGGTCACAGCTGATAATGAACCCACCAGAGACCTCCGACCAAATATCACATCATTAATAGTCTGAGCAATCATTTTTTTCATGAGTCTATGTTGTTTCAGCTCTTACGTAGCCCAGCCTGGGGACACATTGCTGATAAAAATCACAACATAGTGGATTCTCATCATAGTGTGCACTTAATATGTCTATCTTTGGAGTTATTTTGGTTTTTTAGGAACAACAACTGCATTACTGGATAGAGAGTAGTAAGAATAGGGCAGTGAATTGTACATGTTTGTGGCTACAAGCATCTGCGTGTGTCTTTTTTTTTTGTGTATGTGGGGAGTCACATGGAATGCAAAGGTCTTTCTTGCTCCTGACCTTTGACCTCAGGGTCTCCGGCTGAGCTCCGCACCCTGACCTGTTTTAATCTACACTCCTCTACAAGAGATTAAAGCTATGAAGAAACATTCCTGTAATACACTGACAATGTGGCTGTTTTCCTTGAACAATGGTAAATATAGACAGACATTACAGGAAGGAGAAACAAACATGCACAAAGGAGCAATGCTGCCCTACTCCAACTCATTGCTACATGCTGCCAGTAAGGTGGCTGGAAGACAGCGACTACATTTTTACATATCTTGCAAAAAAAATAAATAAATAACGGACAAATTTGGCTGTTTCCTAACAAGAAAGTGTGAGTGACAGGGGGTAATCTAAATGTTTTCATTTAGGTCACTGGATAATGTTAAAAATTAAAGTACGATCCAGCGATCATGGCTATGTTTTGGCCAGTATTTATATAGAGCTTTATCAATTCAGAGGATTTCACCAAAGTGCTGTATACTACATTCAGTCATTTACCCATTTACGCACACACTGATGGTGACAAGCTACATTGTAGCCACAGCTGCCCTGGGGCTAACTAACAGAAGCGAGGCTGCCGTACAATAGCTCCACCAGTCCCTTTCACCACCATCAGTAGGTAATGCACGCGAAGTGTCTTGCCCAAGGAAACATAGACACTGAAAACCGGAGCCAGGGATTGAACCAACAACCCTCCAGTTGGAGGGCAAACTCCTGCACTTCAGCTGTGTTTTAATTCTTTGAGTGCCATGCGGAGGACTGGGGTTTATATCTTGGTTGTGGAATTGGGTTCAAATCTTTGAAAAGTCTGACTTACAAGTCAAAATAATCTTGTGATGACCTAAGGAAATTGCTGAAAGTGCACAGACAAGGCATAGTTTACGAATACATTATGTAATAGTGTCACTATTGCTAAAGATTTTTATATTACTGGCACCAGAAAATGTACATTTAGAGCCCTTAATTCATCATGTCCTGGTAAAGTGTTTGTTCATAATAACAATATTGCATTCATTGATACTGCAAAAGAATCAGTAATTTTTTTTGGTTAAAGATTGTTTATTTCAGACATACAATTATATAATAAATACAGTATATGTCCACATAACATAAATTAAAACAGTCTGCATTTGCTTTATTAGGCACCTTTAATACGAGTTGTTTTACCTCTGAATGTCATGGTCTTGTTTCTGTTGTCCTTTACTTTGCTCCATGTTTCCTAGTTTTATTGGTTTAATTCCTGTTTTGTTGTAATTTCTAGATTTATGTTAGTTCTCATGTTTTTCTATTCTCTGTTGCCCTCTTGTGTGTGTGTGTTCCTTTCCCTTTGGCTCCCTCGTTGTGTCCTTCTCACACAGCTGCTCCTTGTCAGCTCGTTAACCCTGCCTTTGTCTCAGGCCCTGTCCACACAAAGTCAAAACGAACACGAAACACTAATATTTTCCAGAACGTTTGTCGTAAAGACGGAGACGTAAAATAAATGTGATCGTCCACACGAATGCATGAAAACGCTGCAAAATGTATGCCAGGCCTATAAGTGGCGATGTGGTGCCAAAGCAAAAATAGGCGAAAACAGGCAGCGAAATGTTGGGCATGCGCAGTAATATTTATACATGATTGCCCTGCGGGTCCATTTTCGTGGTTCAGTCAAATTGAGGTGATGAACTATGTCGTCGATATTGCTCTGTTCTTCCTGGAGATATTCCAGAAGAAGACTTAGACTTAGACTTGACTTTATTAATCCCTTGGGATTACTCCCTTCGGGAAATTGTATTTCCAGTAGCAGGAAAAATTGCACATACAAGAAAATAGAGGATGTTTAGACACAGTATATACAATAGAAAAATAGAATCAATTAAATAAGGTGTAGGAAGATGTATTGGGGGATGAGGATAGACAAATAAATACAGATTAGAGATTATTAAATTATGATGCAG
>NW_015150585.1:992610-993995 GCF_000732505.1 Cyprinodon variegatus
TTGTTGGTTCCTTGTCGTTGCTGGATCTCCATGCTGTTTTCGTTCTACTTCGTCTCTCCCTGGCTCCTCGTGATTATTTCCCCCCGATGTCTCCATGGTTCTGGTTGGGTTTACATTATTACCGGTAGTTGTTTTTTGGATTCCTGCCTTTGTTTACATTTTTTTCCCCCATTAAACTGCAAGAAATCTCCCCAGCCTCTCTGCCTCTGCATTTGGGTCCTCAAACCTCAACCAAACGTGACACTGAAAAGCCCCATGAACTATAGTTGTTTATGTGTTTATATAGTAGAACAAAATTAATTAGATTAAGCTTTTTTTGTATAAATAGTTTAGGACAAAAATAAGATATACGAGGAATTTAGAAAATACTTTTTTTTTTTTTTTTTTTTAACTGTATAGCTTTTTTTGACAAGGAAAACAAAGGATGAAAATCATCCATGTGTCTGTTTATCCTTCATCATTTTCATCCATCCTGCTCGGTAATTAAAGACACTAAAACAATTTAATCCAAAAAATTCTTTTACATAAAAAGAGAAAAATAAGATGGTTTGTCTTTGTGGCCATCTCTTGGTTGTTTTTTGGATTCTTTTTTTTTTAACCACAAACTTTTGATGTTTGCCTGTTCTCTCTTTCTGGCATGTCACAGAGCAGGTTCTCACAGTGTGGGATTGGTCCAGAAAGTGTCAAGTGTTCACTGGGGACCTGCGGGCTGCAGAGCAGTGTCAGCTGTCTCATTTACTGCCACTAATTTCATGGAAGTGACCTGGTTTGGGGCACAAGAGGAATGGTATGTGTTAGATTTACACATGTCTAAAGAGACCTGCAAGCCTGCACGTTTATATGCCATATGGTAATTATTTTCAAGACCGCAGCCTGCAGTTTAGTGAAACAAATTTTCCCACGAATTGTTTTGTTATGGTCCATATACCTCAGAAATCTTGTCTTTGCATCTACATCTGAAAATATTTTCTCTGAGGTAAAAACTTAATAATCGTTATTGGTTTCTATGAAGGGCCTTACATCTGCTTTAGAATTAACATTTTTAAGGTTTAAAGGAGAAAATGGTTTACTACATATCATCTGTTGAACAGTGATTATGACACAATTTTATCAGTTTTTCTGATAAGAAAAAAAGCACAAATACATTTAGAACTTTGCCTTACAAAAAATGTCATTTTGTTTTTTTCCTAACAGAGTGCATATCATGTGTGCCTATATGACCGTGATAAGTCATAAGTTAAGTAATCATTAGCATGTGGTCCTTACCCAAACCCATGAAATCCAACAAGCCTGTTTCTTTTCCTCCTTCAGCTTCTTATCCCTCTCCCCACCTCTGCAGCTTGTGGCTGTGTGTGTGGGTGTGTGTGTGTGTGTGTGTGTGTGTG